>NC_083227.1:79629358-79932388 GCF_032191835.1 Heteronotia binoei | reverse complement strand
AATTCACTGCCACAGGAGGTGGTGGCGGCCACAAGCATAGCCACCTTCAAGAGGGGTTTAGATAAAAATATGGAGCAGATGTCCATCAGTGGCTATTAGCCACAGTGTGTGTGTATATATAATTTTTTTTGCCACTGTGTGACACAGAGTGTTGGACTGGATGGGCCATTGGCCTGATCCAACATGGCTTCTCTTATGTTCTTAATGGTGACTTCTTCCTACAAACTTTGGTTCAGTGCAGTGATGTAAGGCAGCAGTGAAATACCCCCTCCCAAGTAAGCCAGTCATCAGCATTGTCATCAGCAATGGTGCCATCTTTGTTAGTCCTTTTTCATATGCTCAGTTGTATGCACAAAACCATGAGGGGACATGGGGGAGAGCTGTAGGAGGAAAACCACTGTTGGGAAGAGGAAATTTGGGGGGGGGGGGTAAGGTTTGGGAAATTCCTGGAGATTTCAGGGGCAGTTCCTATGGAAGGCAGAGTTTGGGGAGGGAAGGAGCACAGCACAGATATGATAACATAGACCTGTAGTTTTCTGTAATGGGAACTGATCTCTATAGTCTGAAGTTCAGTTATAATCACAAGAGAATTCCAGACAAATCTAGGGAGGATTCCTCTCCACTGAGAGTTCTTGTGGGTGCCCTTACTTGTAATCTTACATACCTCTATCATGTCAGATGTTCTTCCGTACTGAAAAGCACCATGTTCCTTAGCTTTTCCACTTAGGGAAGACGTTGAACCTCTTGATCATTTTGGTTGCCTTTTCCTGCACCTTTACCAGTGCTATGCTATCTTTTCTGAGATATGAAACCAGAGCTGGAAAGAAAGGATCAGTAAAAACTAGATCTAAGAGTGTGTTCACAGGACATCTTCATGAACTCTGGTACTGCCAAGCTGAAAGCGCAAGAAATAAGACATAACAAGGCAAAAACATTGCCCCAGCTGAAAACTGTTATTTTAAGATGCTTAATGATTTATGTTTTATGCTCTGGGTGAGTTTTTAAATGCTGGCTTTTAATTAACAGCTTTTAATGTTTCATGCTTTTATTGTGTTTTAAATTTTGTAAACTGTCTCAGGCTGGTTCCCCTGGAACATCTTCCCCCCACCCTAAAAATAAAAGACAAACAGTCCCTTGAAAAAGGAGATGCCTGGCTTCAAAAGCTGACTGCTAAGGTGACTGCTTGATGCTACACAGCTTGAATAAGCCCCTCAAGTGGCTCCTACCTGCAATATGGCTAGATGAGGGCAAATGAAAGACCATTGTGGTGGCAGTCACTGTTGCAGATGGGCTGCCAGGGCTGGACACAAGTTGGATGCACATCTGTTCCCTTTTCAAAGAACACCATGCATACACACCAGACTGTTGAAGGGTAAGGTCACCATTATCTTAAATTAAACAGGCCAGATTTTGTTAAGGGTTACTTCACTTCACAGAAGCAGCTGCAGGTTTGCAGTATTACAGATCTGAATCTGACGACTAAGCTTTCTCCAAAGACTTTGTGACCTTCTGCCTGTGATGCTCTGATCTCTTAAAAAGGGCTCCCTATCCATTGTTAGGGAACACAAAAGTAAAGAACCATAAAATGCACTCCAGAAGGGGAATCTTGCTCAGAGGACTGAAAGGCAAAAGATAACCAGTCAACTTCCCCCTCCCTCCCCATCCCAATGTAACTGGCCGTGGTCAGAGGGAAGATATAATAATAGCAGATAAAGCCACTCTACATGACATAACACTTTCCCCAGGACTGAAACTGTGAAGCTGTGTTGAAGGGTTGAAGAGTTCAGAAGGGGGGGGGGATTCTATGAGCAGAAAAGGATGAAAAGAAAAAAGAAATGCTACTGAGATACACAAACTGAGAGATGAAGGCAGGTTTCCCCCTGAATTTAGGTGTTTACAGAGTCTGAAAAGGAGTGCCCCTATCATGCTGATAAAATTCCCATGATGCATTCTGAGCAAAACCTTTCTGCTCCCCTTCCTGTCTAGGCAAGCTTTATGAGATAATGATGTTACTTTAGTGCAAACTCTTTTGAACCCATTGTGAATTAAAAGAGGGAAAGCAGTGTTGGGGAGGGGGGGAGGTAAAAATTCCTATGTTATTTACTCTCGCAGGCTGACATTAAAGGGCTCCTTTAAGGGCCAGTGGGTTATTAACTTCCTGTCGCCTGCCACAGTGATATGCTGTGACATATTGTCACCACATTCTAGCGAAGCCTTAAACATTAATTGGGAAGTAAGATGAGTGAAGCGGCTTTAATGAGATACCTTGTTGTAACTTCTAACTTTACACATTATTTACAGTGATTCCACTAATGGTTCCATCCATCAGAGAGGGATGGAGGGGTGTGGAGAAAAGGCAAGGAAAGGAAGGAGAAGGCAGGGCATGAAAAGGGGGCAGAAAAAGGAATTGTGTGGCAGTGACGACTGCAGGGACAGGTGAAGGATCTGTAATTTTTGGAATGTACACTTCCTTCCCTAAAACATCCCAAGCAGGATGAAGAAACAGCACATTATTTATCCCATGATCCTTCCTTCTTTTGTTTCTCTGTAGCTGTGTGGATAGCTCAGACTAGCCAGATCTCATCAGACCTTAGAAGCAAAGCAAATTCGCCCTGGTCAGTATTTTGATGGGAGACCACCAAGGAAGTCCCCGGTCATGACACAGAGGCAAGCAATAGCAAACCACCTCTGAATGTCTCTTGCCTTGAAAACCCCACGGGGTCAACCATAAGTCAGCTGCAACTTGTGGGCACTTTCCACCACCAGCTGTGTTCATTGCTCCCATTTCTTTAACAATGTAAGCTGCAATATAAGGTTTAGACAGTTATTTAAAATCAATATATGAAATACAGTATTTCTTAACCTGCTGTACCTCTTCTCAACAAACAGGACACAGTCTTCTCTCTTTTAAAGCCTTTTTATGAAGTTATTCCTTGGCTGTGCTGATGTAGTTACTTTATGAGTACTCATGTATTTAAAGCTGTCTGAAGAAAATTTATTATGAACAGTAATCTTTTGGCACCTTAAAGACCAACAAGTTTGTATTCTAGCACAAACCACTAGAACCCACTTAGTATATTTATAAGTGGGGGAGGGGACTTATTAGTCTTAATAAATAAGAGTCTCCTGATGCCTTAAAAGATTAATAGTGTTTCATACCAGGACAAGCTTGCAAGAACTAGAACCTGCTTCTTCAGATACTATAACTGGATCCTCATTTTTGCATTTACTTTATGTAGGAAACAACAAGCTGTAGGATCAAGCAGTAGGAAATAACAAGTAGTAGGATCAAGGGATTGAACATGAAATGCAGGAAGTCAAGAGTGAAATGTAATTATGTAAAATTCAAATCTAATCAGAAAAAATACAGAGACTATTCATTAGTTAATCATTAGTTATGCTTAGCCAGTCTATAATTGGTGGGGAGTCACAGCTTTTATCTATTTAGTACTTCATTTATAGACCACCAAAGACTCAAGGCAGTTCCCTGAAGTTAGTCATAGTTGTGGTGAGTAAAACATCCCAGTTCAGTCCAGAGGTGAGAAATCCTTAAATAAATCCCAATTTCAGCAGCACTTATGCCTATATGAACCCACACATCAACTTCATTTGGCCCACAAATCCATCTCATGGTGTTCCCTCTGCAGTTGGCATATTCTCCAATGCCCATTTTAGAGCTTTCTTTCACCCTTGGGAATCGACTTATGGAAAGCTTCTGGCTTCATCCCGTGTGGTTTTCAAGTCTGCTTATCTGCGCATGCTTTTGGCGGATGGCAAAGATTTTAACTGTCCCTGAGGCCTGTATTTTGTCAGTAAATTATGTTGCTCTCATTAATTGCATGATATTGTTGTTAGTTTGCAATGAAAGCAAGTGAAAACTTGCTTTTATTAGTTTCATAGGGTTGCCAACCTCCAGGTGATGGCTGGAGATCTCCTTCTATTGGAACTGATCTCCAGGTGACAGATATCAGTTCACCTGGAGAAAATGACTACTATTGAAGGTGGACTCTATGGCATTATACCCCACCAAAGTCCCTCCACAAACACCACCCTCCTCAGGCTGCACCCCCAAAATCTCCAGGTGTTTCCCAACCCAGAGCTGGCAACCCTATGCCACTGAATTATCTAAAAAATCAGAACAGAGAGAGATAAATAAATAAATGCATACATAAATAAATAAATACTTCTTAGTAGAGATCACCAAACCCTTCATGAATAACAGCTTCCAGAGATGTCTGTTTGGGAGGCATTTCAGTTAATAATCAGTTGTAGTGTAGACATGCACAGATATAAAAACATCCTTTTCAGTTTGTGCAAATAATAGGCACATTTTTTTTTGGGATCTTTTTATTGTAATGTATTGGACCTCTCATCCTAGGAAATACTAGAATTCCCCCTCTTAGCAAGAGCAGTTTCACTGACCACTTCTAATTAAGTTTGGCTCTTGCAAGCAGCCATTTCTCTTCCTGATGTACCTTTGTGGTTACAAAAAAGTTAGTTATTGGTTATGTGCCTTGTCTGTGGCCTCCTCTTCATTATAGTGTTTGGGTTGCATTTGGTTGTTTCCTTGAGGTCTTTTTTCTTTTCTGACTTGGCATGGTGCGTGACATTGCGACTAGATGAATTTGGCTTCAATATTATCCATTATTTTGGCTAGTCTTGTGTCATCATTCATTTCTAAATCGGAACAGACATACAGCTTGTTTTATAACCATGAGGACTTCACTTCAGAAAATAAAATCCTTCCTGGCATTGAGCCTAATGAAACAGCTAAATTTGACTGATACAAACTTCACCGCAAATATTCCGTTCAGCTTTAGCTCTCCACTTGTTTCACAGCTTTGTTTTGGGGTTTAATTAGATCTGTCAGTGCTGTGTTTAAGCACCAGATTCAGTAACAAATGTCAAGTCTATACCAGGGAACAGTTATAGAAATAAAGATCCCCATGCTAGCATTATAAGGGCCCACTCTCGCTACAGGGAGCCAGACAAAAATATTGCCTCTGTTTATTTTTAACTTTATGCCAGAGATGTTGAGGGACTGGTGATGGGAAGGTGAATAAAAACTGAATCAAACCCTATGAAATCATTTATTTAAACCTCTTGGAACTTTGTATTGGCTCATTTCTGATCTCCAGGAATGATGCTTTTAAAACACTTTTTAATTCTTCCATATATATAATACTGCTGCTTAGAGTTGCCAGATCTTTGCCTTAGTACTTTTGCTAGAATCTGGATTTGCCAATAATCTAATATCTTTCTAGTCCAACCAGTAAAAATGCACTCTTTATAGAGCTGCCTTTGAAGAGTGTTGGGGCACTACAGTAGTGCCCAGGATGCGGTGTTAAGGCTGCCAACTAGAGTTAGTGTTATGGAGCAACAGTGGCTAGAGAGGGCCCTGCTTACTGGCTGAGGCAAAGCCTCAGTGGATCAGAAGCCTGTGGAAAGCAGAGCTGGAGAGCCACAGCTGAATAGGTGGTTGCAGTTTTGGTTGGCATGCAGAGCAGGGTTGCTAACCACGAAGAAATGGAGCATGGGAGCATTTGGGGGCAACAAGTTTGGGAAAATAGAATCATGGTGTTGTGTGATATTCTATGATAAAATCAACTGACACTCTATGATAAGCTCAAACTCTATGATAAACTCCTATGATGAACTCACCACTTGATTTTCACTTGTTCACTGTGTGGCTTTGCAAAAGCCATTTAAAGGGAATGTGTTGCCTTTAAATGGCTTTGTAAGATGTGTGGTGTTATGGACCAAGTGGACCATGACCCAGTCCATTAAATCTGGAGGTTCATGGTCTGGGGGTCCATAAACCCCATGAAACTTGAACCTCTGTGGTCCATTTTTTTCTGTATCGTGCCTATCTCAAATCATTACATCACTAGTGAGCCTTCCCCCCACCATAAAAAAAAAGCGCTAAGGATGCCACCAATTGCCAGAGGGCAACTGACAACCCCCAAGGACCACAGCTGACAAATTCTGAGGCATTTAGGTAGCAGAGACTGATCACCATCTACCCCCGATTCCTGGTGCTAGCAGGCAACAGACCAGGTTTCCAGGTGGAAAGCTGCAAGGAGGGTTAACATTTCCTTCCAGACTTGAATCTCTGGCCCTTATGATGGAGACTCTCTGGCAGTTTGCCTGTCCTTTCTTCTTCCTCCATCCCTGAGGGCTGCCCCACCTTCATGGGTCAACTGACAGCAGCTTTTACAAATAGGGTGTGACTAGCTAGGCCAGCCTTGTTTTCCACCTTCCTTAAATGGCTGTCTTGCCTCCCCACACCCAGCTGGTGCAGTACATTAAGACTCAGGGCCACCCTGCCCAGTGGCTTTTTCTCCCTAGATGGGCCTGCTGGGTTGAGTGTGTCATAGCTTCTTGGGGAGGAAAAAGGGAAAGGTCCCCTGTGCAAGCACCAGTCATTTCTGACTCTGGGGTGACGTTGCTTTCACAACGTTTTCATGGTAGACTTTTTACATGGTGGTTTGACATTCCCTTCCCCAGTCATCTACACTTTCCCCCCAGCAAGCTGGGTACTCATTTTACCGACCTTGGAAGGATGGAAGGCTGAGTCAACCTAGAGCTGGCTACCTGAAAACTCAGCTTCCGCCAGGGATCGAACTCAGGTCGTGAACAGAGCTTAGGACTAGGTCTTCTGGGGGAGACCTAGTTTCAATGGGCCTACCCCCTAGTAGGCAGACTTAGGGCTGCCAGGTCCTACCTAACTGCTGGCAGGGGGAATCATTGGTCCTCACTGGGAACTTCTGCCATGTGTGCAAAATGTGCATGGTGTGATGGCATCACCCACAAGTGACATCATCACATCACCAATGTTGAGGGGATGATGCTCTAGTTTTGGGGCAAAACTATATGGTTTGTAGCTGATTTTACCAGAGTTTTGCCCCAAAGCTAGGGTGTTGCCATGCAACATCAGCAACATGATGATGTTACTTCAGGTGCTGTCATCACATCACCTTTTGGACCAGTTGGGGACAGGATTTTCCCCAACAGCCAGCTGGCCAGTGTCTGAGAAGCGGCCTGCAAAAGTGGGGGTTCCCCTGCCCCTGGTGGGAGTCAGGCAGACTACAGTTCTGTGAAGGCCGGCAGGGTCAGGGCTGAATTCTGCTGTACACATGCAGTTGCCAGGTGAGCTGCTCCCCTTCACCTCTGGTGTGTTGATGAACAGATCCTATTTGGCTAACATAAGTGCTACTAAAAAGGCAAAGGCCTAACGCCCCCTTTTCAGAAAAAAAATTACTCAGCGCCCCCCTGGAAATTTATCTTCAAGAAGTGGACTAAAAGATACAGTGACATATTTGCACACAGAGTAAGCAAAGATGTTGTAAGAAGACACTTTGAAGTGTGAAATTCCAAAATTATTTTATAAAATCAACTATAGTAACATTTGCACTCACAGAGAAATTTTGAAATTTCAATTCCAACTGACAGGAGGCCATCTAGTTTGACAGGTAATTGACCAGAGAAGATCTAGATGGGCCCAGCTAATTTGGTTGTTTTGTACCAATGATTCATTGCACAATTCTAGCTTTTTGACAGCCAGTCAGGGTTATAAGTGGATTAGTAAAATATCAAAACTCAAGAAGAGAAACAGAAGACCAGCGCCAGTGCTAGGGGATTTTCTTCGTGATCTCTGTGCTTCACACCAATGGGATATAGTGTGCCTGTGCCGGTTCCGATCGGTACTTCAAAGCTAATTCTAGAAGGATTTTCATGCCCTCCCCAGTGGTCATGCACGCGGGCTTCACTGCGCATGCCTACTGGGACAGGCACGAGGATCTCGCCAGTTCCCTTCTGACCGCCGCGCAGATCGGTTTCCTCTTCATCTACTTGTCAGTACTCACCTTCCTTTTTCCTCTCTCAGCATTTTTGTCGACCCTTTTTTCCTGAAAATAATGAAAGAAAACTTCAGTGACAGGGTAAGCACTATTACCCAGATACACACACACCCCTGGCAGGGGAAATGACCTCCAACCCACCCCGTCCTTTGGGGAGGCGTTGTCCTCCAGCACTGCGTGGAAAAACCTTGGGGGTTCTTCAAAAGGTGCAAATGGTGTGGCAGTAAAATACCCCCTCCAGACGGTCATGGACTTTGCCTGTTGTGCCTTGAGGAAGCCCACCGACTAGACTCTTGTACACATTGTGCGAAATTCTCGAAGCAAATGAGAAAAAATCGTGCGGCGAGACTTAAAACAGCCCTCATGGAATCTGCACTTACTGTACAGTCCACGGCTCTGTCGCAATCTGACTCCGGACTAGCTTCCACCTCGACCGCTTTGCCCTCTGCTCGATCTGATGCCGAATGGTCGGTGCCAAAACGCTTGACCCCGGCGCTCGAATCGGAAACCTCCACTCCTGCAAAAAGAAGCAGGGAGGACAAAGAGCATAAGAAGGAGAAAAGGCACAAAAAAGACTCCGCTAAAAGTTCATGTCCGCCTCCATCATTCCCAGGACTTTTCCCGGCACCAGAGAAAATACCACCGCTCCAACTTCTGCATTATTCGATACAGCAACTGTTGGGACAGAAGGGAGACACCCAGGACACTAGTTTGTCCGATTTCGAAATTGATCTGACCCAACAATCTTTCAGATCTACTTCCTCAGGATTGAACAACTCTCCCACACAACCAGCAGACCCCGTATTGCGGGATACTCCCTTGATACCGAAGCCACTGACCCAGCCAAACCTGGAGCAACCAACACCAAAACAGCCAGAAGCTCCAAAACCACCACGCTGGGACCCACAATAGTGCCGTACATGTATGGGACCTGCCCCATGCCACCTTTCCCATGGATGCCTCACTCATACCAAGACTGGGATGCATGCTCGATGATGTCTCATCACTCTAAGCGTCGAGACCGAGACAGGCTGCCACCTAAGACGATGGCACTGAAGAAACCTAGACGAGATCGTACCCCTCCGCCACCGAAGCCAACTCCGAAACCGAGCACTCCACCCCAATCACCAGGGCTCTTGGAAGGCAAGGCGATACCTTCTGACTCAGAGGCTGAGTCCAACCAGTCCGAGCACCCAGAGACAAGCACAGAAACCTCTTCACCATAACAACCTTTGAAGTAAGGCTCCATCTCCCCCTCCGAAGATCTTAGCGCCTACAGCGATTTCATCAAACGAATGGTGCAAACCCTCTCGCTTTCGATATCGCAATTGAAACCCTCCGTAACAGGTACGGTTTTCGACATTGTACAAAAGGACGCCTCGATGCCAATAGCTCTTCCTATGATTTCAGTACTTCTTCAGGCTGCCAAATTGCATTGGGATAAACCAGCCTCCACACCAATCTCCTGAGAAGGATTGATCATATGTATAAGATTCAAGAAGCTGAAACCAGTTTCCTTTTTAATCACCCTAAACCAAACTTGGTGGTAGTAACATCCTCCTCCAAGAGCAAGAAGACACACTCTTCACCGCCCAAGAAGGAAGGGAAGAAGCTTGACGGGATGGGCAAGAAATTTTACACAGCTGGAGTGTTGGGGATAAAAACGGCCAACTACACAGCATGCATGAGCCGTTACCAGGACGCCTTGTAGGAAACAGCTACACAGTTCACCTCCATGCTACCGGATGACAAACGCCAAGACTTCAAATGACTTTTGAGGGAGGGGTTGTTGGTCACAAAACATCAGGTCAATATGGCCAAACACTCTCTGGACATATCTGCCAAAATGCTTACGTCTGCAGTCACCCTCCGATGGCACTCCTGGCTCTGAGTGACAGCACTCTCAGCTGACACCAGGTCTTGGGTTGAAGACTTACCATTTGAGGGTGAGGGCCTCTTTAGCTCAACCACAGATACTGCCCTTCAGGAGCTCGACAAGAGCATTAAAACATCCTGAAACCTAGGAGTCTCTACATCCTCCAGAACTCAGAAACAGAAACCATGGTCTAAACCCTGATCTAAAAAACTGTATTCTAAACCATCTTCAGAGCGACCATGGTCTCCCCGGTCACAACACAGCCAATCCAGACCGACCTACGAAGCCAAACAAAAGTTCACCCTGACCCATCAACAGCCAAAGCACAAGGTCACCAAGTCATCCGAACAGGGCCTTTGACTTTACCCCCGAAACCCTCCCATACCCTAACCAACCCGTCTCTACTCGTACTTACCTGTCTGGCAGAGGATAACATCTGACAAGTGGGTCCTTACGATCATCCAGGAGGGATACCACATAGAGTTTCTCCAGATTCCTCCTCCCTTTGGCAGAGCAGCCAAGAAGGTCAGAGCGCCTGCTCCGGTTGCAACGCCACAGAGGATGTTCTCCGCAGCCGAGAACGAAACGTCTGGAAGAAAAACTTTCTCCAGTAGAACACGGCACTTGAGCCCGAAAGATTCTACAAACCCTAATACAAAAATACATTAGAATTCAGCAAATGTATGCCTCTCAAGTATGAGTAAAACTAACAACATCCTTTTTTGAGTTAAACTAACAACATCCTTTTTTAACTCATGTTTTAGGGGTTGGAACATTACAACAAAGCTTACATTTTGAATAAAACTTTGTTAGTCTTAAAGGTGGCCCTGGACTCCAACTTTATACTTTGTAGTAGTTAACGTTCAGTCTGAAGAGTACATTTTCAAAATGTAGAACTGATTAACTTTATTGCCAGATGACAGAGCCTGTGCATTATATCCCTGTATAATACTGTCCCTGTGCTAATGAGTAACAAGCAGTAGAAGTGGGAGGGTGGGTACTGGGGAAATACTTTTGAGGAAATACTGTAAGAGTGCTAATGTTTAAAGCGTGTTTGTATTTTGAGTAAAATTATCATTAATTGGGTTTGCCTGTATCCTTTATAAAGTATATATCTCCAGTACCTGACATTATATTTTACGGGCACACATGGCCTGGTCTGACAAAATGACATTTATGTCAGATCCAACTGTCATAACAAATGAGTTTGACACATCTGGTTTAGGCAATCAGCCTCAGAAACCCATACTGGTAACAGTTCAGGTACCTTTAAGATAGCTTGCCTCAAATACCGCACCCGCCAGCACTGACACAGTTTCAGTGAGTGACAGTTTCTGAATGTCTCTCCCTTATATAAACTTGATAAGCAGCAGAACACCAGCTATCCACCTCTTCATTTTGAAGAACCACAAATGGACAGTTGTTGTTGCCTCTCTTAGGAGCTAATTTTTTAATATAAGATTTCGCAACAGGACACCCACACTTTGGATAGCTTTCCTCATAAAACCCAAATGGGCAGCTGCTGAGGCTGCTCAAGTGAGACACTTTCTTAAATAACCATTATAAGCAGCTGGGCACCATCTATTGACCTGGATAGTTTGCCTTGGAAAACCCAGGTAGGCAAGCAGTTGGGGCCACTCCAGTCTTAAAGGAATGAATGCCATGCCATACCTGTGCCAGGGCTTTTTTTGAGCAGGAACACACAGGAATGAAGTTCCGGCTGGCTTGGCATCAGGGGGTGTGGCTGAATACTCAAATGAGTTCCTGCTGGGCCTTTTCTTTAAAAAAGTGCTGTGTGAATAAATGGTGATGTCAAGGGGTGTGGCCTAATATGCAAATGAGTTCCTGCTGGGCTTCTTCTACAACAAAAGCCCTTTTTGTTGTTGTTCATTCGCACACTCAAGTCCGACTCTTTGAGACCCCATGGACAAAGTCATGCCAGGCCCTCTTGTCTTCCACCATCCTCCGAAGTCTGCTCAAATTCATGTTTGTTACATCAGTAATGCTGTCCAGCCATCTCATCTTTTGCCGTCCCCTTCTTCTTTTGCCTTCTGTCTTTCCCAGCATCAGGGTATTCTCCAGTGAGTGCTCTCTTCTCATTTGGTGGCCAAAGTATTTCAGCTTCAGCTTCAGCATCTGACCTTCCAGGAAACAGTCTGGGTTGATTTCCCTTAGGACTGACTGACTAGATCTTCTTGCAGTCCAAGGGACTCTCAAGAGTCTTATCCAGCACTACAGCTCCAAAGCATCTATTATTCTGCGCGTGGTCTTCCTTATGCTCCAGCTCTTACAGTCATACATTACTACTGGGAATACCATCACTTTGACTATGCGAACTTTTGTTGGCAGGGTGATGTCTCTGCTTTTATTATACTGCCCAGGTTCACCATAGCTGTCCTCCCAAGCAGCAAACAACTTTTAATTTCGTGGCTACAGTCACCATCTGCAGTGATCTTGGATCCCAGAAATGTGAAGTCTGTCACTACTTCCATGTCTTCCCCTTCTATTTGCCAAGGTGTGATGGGCCGGATACCATTATCTTAGTTTTTTTGATGCTGAGTTTCAAGCCTACTTTTGTGCTCTCCTCTTTCACCCTCAACAAGAGGTTCTTTAGGTCCTCCTCACTTTCTGCCATTAGAGTGGTATCATCTGCATATCTGAGGTTGTTGATGTTTTCCCCAGCAATCTTAATTCTGGCTTCTGCTTCATTCAGGCCAGCATTCCACATGATGTACTCTGCATATAAATTAAATAAGCATGGTGACAGTATACATCCTTGTCGAACTCCTTTTCCTATTCTAAACTGATCAGTTGTTCCATATCCCATTCTGACCGTTGCTTCTTGACCCTTATACAGGTTTCTCAGGAGACATGTGAGGCGGTCTGGTACTCCCATCTCTCTAAGGACTTGCCACAGTTTGTTGTGATCTACACAATCAAAGGCTTTAGCATAGTCAATGATACAGAAATAGACATTTTTTCTGATACTCCCGTGCTTTCTTCATAATCCAGTGAATGTTGGCCATTTGATCTCTAGTTCCTCTGCCTCTCTGAAACCCAGCTTGAATTTCTGGTAGTTCCCGATCTATGTACTGCTGAAGCCTAGCTTGTAGGATCTTTAACATGACCTTGCTGGTATGTGAAATGAGTATAATGGTGCGATAGTTTGAACATTCCTTGGCGTTACCTTCTTTGGTGTTGGGATATAAACTGACCTTTTCCAATCCTGTGGCCACTGTTGCATTTTCCAAATTTGTTGACATAATGTGTGCATCAGTTTAACAGCATCATCTTTTAGGACTTTGAATAGCTCAATTGGGATACTGTCATCTCCGCTCGCTTTGTTGTTAGTAATGGTTTCTAAGGGCCATTTGACTTCACACTCCAGGATGTCTTGCTCAGGGTCAGCAATTTCACTGTCATGATTGCCAAGGACATTGAGGTCCTTCTTGTACAATTCTTCTGTGTATTCTTGCCACCTCTTCCTGATCTCTTCTGCTTCTGTTAGGTCCCTACCATTTTTGTCCTTTATCATGGCCATCTTTGCACGAAACGTTCCCTTGATTTCTCCAATTTTCTTGAAAAAATCTCTTGTCCTTTGCATTCTATTATTTTCCTCTATTGCTTTGCATTGTTCCTTCAGGAAGGCCTCCTTATCTCTCCTTGCTGTTCTCTGAAAATCTGCACTCAGTTGGGTGAATCTTTTCTTTTCACCTTTGCCTTTCGCTTTCCTTCTTTCCTCAGCTATTTGTAAAGTCTCATCAGACAGCTACTTTGCTTTCTTGCATTTCTTTTTCTTTGGGATGGTACTGATTTCTGCCTTCTGTACAATGTCATGAACCTCCGTTCATAGTTCTTCCAGCACTCTATCAGCTCTAGTTCCTTAAACCTATTCTTCACTTCCCCTGTATATTCATAAAGGATGTGATCAAGGTCAAACCTGAATGGCCTAATGCCTTCCCCAGTTTTCTTCAGTTTAAGCCTGAATTTTGCAATGAGTAGCTCATGATCTGAGCCACAGTCAGTTCCAGTTTTTGCTGACTGTAAGGAGCTTCTCCATCTTTGACAAAAGCCCTGCCTGTGCCCAAATAACCCAGCCTTGCTGAATTTTCCTCAGGTTCAGCCCAGCACTGATATTGTGTCAGCAGCACACTGTCCAGTAGCTGGAACAGACACTGCTTTGTACACCCTAAAATTCTGCAACATTCCGAGGAAACAGATTCCAGCATAATTCTACTGCAAATGCAACAAACTGCCCTTTGCTCTTAGTCCACTTGGACCTGCTCGTAACAGTGCCATCTTTGTCGAGGATAACTGCCAATCATGTACCTGCAAAAATCTATCCAAAAAATGCCATTGAGAGCATGCCAAAAACTCACTACTGCACAGGACAGTGAAAAAGGCAACAAGAAATCCAGCCTAAAAGATGAACAAACAGTGCCAATTACTTTTATAAATACACTTTATTAGGATCAGAATGCATCCAGCTTCTTGCTGGCTAAACATAGCTGGGCAGCATCTGAGGCTTCTTCAATTCTAGAAGTATGGGTTCTGTATTTCCACACAAATAAACCAGCGCTAGCTAATGTCACCCAGGAGACAACTCAGAAGGATACTTTACCTACAGTGTCCTAAACCTGTCATATCTCCATCTAATTTCATTGTGAACTATTACACATTAGTTTCTGCCAGTCTGCTTATCCTGGCCAATTGTTACACCAGTTGAAATAGATGCAAATCCTCACACACCACTATGTAAAGAGCTTGAGTCCCCCTCCACTATACCCCTAAGCCCCATAGTGTTACCCGAAGTGGTTGTGAGGGTCTCCTGAATTGGTTGGGGAATTAGCTAGGAGACCCAGGCTATGTAAGAAGCCAGATAAGCAAGACCTCCAACTATGTTTATGGGGGAGGGGGGTCCCTCAGAAGAACTCTCAGATGAACCAGGCCTTAATTAATGAAATGGTTGTAAATAAAGTTAAAGAAATAAAATCAAACTTATTAATTGAAAAAAGTACTCTATAAACACTCATACAAGTTCAGAAAATAAAGATGGTAGGAGTATATTTGCTTATTCCAAAACAGAGATTTGAGGAGAAAGGTGAAAAGAACAAACTAGCATTTCACTCAAAGAATAAGTTGTACCCAATTTCATCTTGGATGTCTGGATAATGCGCACGTGCACACACACACACTCACACACACACGGACAGATGGACACACACAGTCACTCAGTCACAACAAGAGAGCCTGAGAAGACCCAGAGTTTGTATGGATATACCCTTTGAGCTATGATGTGGTTGTTCCTAGAACAATGCTGTGATGGTGTGAATGAACCAATATATTTGAGCCAGGAAAGCTGCATGGCTTTCCCAGGAGCTGCAAATGAAATGTAACATAGATGTGAAATGTTTTTTGTTTTTGCTGTCCTCTAATAGACATGGGAAGAAAACTTTAAAAAGGGGAGTTATGGAATTAAAATGGTTTTTACTCAATACTTCCTTAGGGTAACCAGGAAAGGAAAAACCAGGTAGGGTAAGGAGTTGGTTAGTTGTACTGCCTTTTCTGGAAATTAATCTTTGCCATTGATGGATTTAAAAGTGGGAAGAGAACTGTCAAAAACCAGACCTTTGCACCATCAGGATAAGTTTCTCCAGACAAGCCTCTGACTAATGTTTGATGGCACACATTCCATGTGACTGTAGTACCTAGTTTGATCCAATTTGCAGACCAGGGAAGAATCTAGAGGAGTGACCCTGTGAGATATTAAGAAAGAAGATTGCCTGTCATCACCCTTTCCAAGGTACCAGACTAGTCTTTTGAGGGAAGAGGGGTCCAGGCATAACAATAACACCAACCATGGTTTGTGTCAGACCATGTAATAAGGTCTTAAGCCACATGCAAGGCTAATACACCAAAGCCAAATGGCCAACAATGTAGTTCACTAGCATGGCCAGACCTAGGCATCAAATAAACTTCAGAACAATAGCTAATGATATATACTTACATCTTTTAGTGGGGAAAGGCCCTCTCAGGGCCATTGTGAGGGCTTCTAAGCAACAACAATACTGCCAGCCTTCAGGCTTTGGTTTTTATCAGTAAAAGGCAGGGGGAGGAGACAGGATCCTTTCCACAAAACTCATTGCAGCCAAGGTTGGCAGGAACCACCTAGCAACTTGGTACTCAGCCACCCTAAGAAAACCAGTGTGGTGTAGTATTTCATTTTCATTTTATTTAATTTATATCCCACCCTTCCTGCCAAAGCGGCTCAGGGCATCTCACAACACAAAAATCTAACATAGGATTAAGTTTTTAAATACATCAATTTACAACATTTAAACAATAAACCAGTAAAAACAATAAAACAGTAAAACAAAGCCATTTACCAAAGTACCATACTACAGCCTTCTATTAGAAATTTTCAAGTACCGATCAGTTGTATGCCAACCGGAAGAGGACTGTCTTACAGGCCCTGCGGAACTGCCCAAGGTCTCACAGGGCCCTCACCTCTTCTGGTAGCTGGTTCCACCAGCAAGAGGCTGTGATTGAAAAGGCCCTGTCTCTGGGCGACTTAAGTCGGGCCTCTTTTAGCCCGGGGATTGCAAGCAGGTTTTGAGAATTTCAGAATAGGATGTTTGAGACCCAGGTTTGAATCCCTGTTCTGCTAAGCAGGGCCAGATCTACATAATTTTTAGTGGGGGCAAGAGTAAAAAAAAAGTGCCCCCACTCAAAAATGGTGTATGGGGGGCAGCACCAGTGCTAGAGTGCTGCCTCCCCCTGGGGAGGGGGAAACCCGGGGCTGTTTTTCCACCTCTCTGCATTGCAGAGGGGTATGTGAAAGGAGCTGATCTGTCTCCCTCCCCATTAAAACCCCCCATCGGCCAGCTGGCTGCGGGGTCTTTAAATGGGAAGGGAGGCAGATCAGGGCTGTGGGGCTGCTTTCACCTTGCAGAGAGGGGGTGAAAGCAGCTGAACTGTCTCCCTTCCCATTTAAATGGGAGGGGAGGCAGATCAAGGCAGGGGCTGCTTTCACCGCCTTTCTGCCTTGCAGAGAGGCAGTGAAAGCAGCTGATCTGCTTCCTTTCCCATTTAAAGACCCCTGGTGGCCAGCTGGCTGGCAGGGTCTTTAAATGGGGAGGGAGGCAGATTGCAGGGTGTGGGCTGCTTTCATCACCTCGCCACAAGAAAGAGAGGCAGTGAAGGCAGCCTATTTGCGGGGCTGCTGGCTTGCTCCCCCCACCCCCTGTGGAGCACTCAATTTGGCACCCCCAGGCAGCACCAGGGGCAAGCTACCCTTTCTTCCCACCCCCAATCCAGCCCTGCTGCTATGAAAGCTCACTGGGTGACACATTCAGCCTAATCTGCCTCTTAGGGTTGCCATGAGGATGAAACAGAAGAGAGGTGACTGAAGAAATGAAAATGATGTAAACTGTTTGAGGTGAAAGGCAAGATATACATGAAATAGAGAATTAAAGAATGACTATAGCTGCATATTTTGGGCATAGAAAAGGCTGGTTGGTTGATGCAAGAGAAAGAGAAAATGAAGCAGGGAAAGGTGAGAATATGGGGACAACTAGGAGGAAGGAAAGAGGAAAAAAGTGTGGAGAGGAGTTACAAGGGAATGTGAGGCATCTTGGAAATTCCTTCAAGGTTCCCACTATCATGTCTGGCCTGGTGACTGATATTGTACAACAGGGCCACAGTTTTTCCAGGTAGAGGCTGCAAGGGAGAAGGAAGAAAGGAAAGGCAGATAAAGGTAGGTTGGCTGGTGGGTGGGAAGGAGAGAAGGAAGCAGATAAAGGGGAGAGACTAAGAGAGCTGCTAGAGAAGGGAAAGAAGAAACAGTGGGGGAGGAGAAAATGAGTTGTTGTTCAGTCACACAGTCAAGTCCGACTCTTTGCGACCCCATGGACAAAGTCATGCCAGGCCCTCCTGTCTTCCACCATCCTCCGAAGTCTGCTCAAATTCGTGTTTGTTACATCAGTAACGCTGTCCAGCCATCTCATCTTTTGCTGTCCCCTTCTTCTTTTGCCTTCTGTCTTTCCCAGCATCAGGATCTTCTCCAGTGAGTGCTCCCTTCTCATTTGATGGCCAAAGTATTTCAGCTTCAGCTTCAGCATCTGATCTTCCAGGGAACAGTCTGGGTTGATTTCCCTTAGGACTGACTGATTGGATCTTCTTGCAGTCCAAGGGACTCTCAAGAGTCTTCTCCAGCACCACAGCTCAAAAGCTTCTGTTCTTCTGCGCTCCGCCTTCCTTATGGTCCAGCTCTCACAGCCATACATTACTACTGGGAATACCATCGCTTTGACTATACAGACTTTTGGGCAGGGTGATGTCTCTGCTTTTATTATACTGCCCAGGTTCGCCATAGCTGTCCTCCCCAGGAGCAAACGTCTTTTAATTTCATGGCTACAGTCACCATCTGCAGTGATCTTCCTTGCAGGTTCCCTGCTTGTAATAATCTGATGACCTACTTAAATTACTGAATGACCAATTAACCTATTTAATAATCTAACAATGTATAACAACGGCTGAAGTACCCTGGGAGCCTCAAGGCTACCTTGGGAATTCAACCCGGTCTCCTAACTCCTCATTTAATATTACCTCCTATACCACCAGCCCTTTCTTTATGGGGTACAATGTGCATAAGAGGGTCATATTTATTAACATTCATAAGGCACATTTTATCTACATACTCCATAAAATAAATGGACATGCCATTATGCCCTTACTATCAATGGGAAAGCACTTGATGTGTCTCTTGTTGATTAACACAAAACTGCAGCCCTGTAATGTAGGCTGATCCCATGAACCTCTATACCCCAAATAGGAGTGCACTCCATGGGTATTTTCCAGTGGCCAAACAGCATGTGTCACTCTACAGCTCTTCAGGGATGGGGAAATCTCCATATGTCAAAATTTCTTTCTTTTTTATTTTTTGCAACAGTTAAAGGCACAGAAGCTCTTTCCTCCATTGCAACTGGTCATCAAAGAATCTTAATATTCTAGTGTTTTAAATCCCTTGAGCTAATACAAACTATCTTCTTAGACAATGCAGGAGGCTGATTTTTTTCCCTGTTCATTCCCAGAACAGCTGCAGGCAAAACAAGCTGCTTCCACATATTGTTACTAATTAATGGGTATCAGAGGGAGTTTGGCTTAAGCAGTGTATTTATTATTCAGCCCTCAAGATGGATGAAAATTGCCCCTCAGGATGTAAAATAAATGCCACCCATCTACAGTACAGAAGCATAGCTCAATCTTTTATGCCCCACCTGGCTCACTGAGACAGGCCAACCTGTTAATGGGATTGGTGCAGTTTTTTGTAATGGGAACACATAGACAAAGAGGAGGAAGAAAAATGGATTTTGTCTCAGTTGGTCCTGATAAACTCAAAGGAAAATGAGGAAGAAATTGCTTTGCATAATCAGATTGACATGGCTGTTGGAAAGCAACATACAGAAATTGTTTGTTAAACTGATTTCCCACCATGGGCCCAATGGTTGGTATAATAGATCCATCTAATTTTATTTTCACAACAGCTCTTTGAGATGGATTAGGATGAATTCATGGCTTTGCTTGGTCTCAGCAAAGCATATCTGCACATTGCAATACCTAAGGTTCTTCTACATGGACTATCAATTCAAGAGCATTTCACCTCTTCCTCTTGCCTCCTAGATTCTTTTTTAAGGTGCTGATGGTGCAGAAGGGAGTGCCTGTCCACCCATATCTAGATGATGTGCTGACATGCCCTCTGAGCAAGGTGTAAATGCTCAAGGACATCACAGTAACAGTAGATTGCCTGAGAGAATGTAGATTTATCACAAATTAGTAGAAGAATGATCTTAAGAAGGCCCAAATCGGTGTACTAACCTATCTGTTTGTCACACTGGTCAGGACTAACTCAGCAAGAAAATGCATAGACGTCAGTTCAAAGAAAAGATAGCCATCAAGACCTATGCTGTATTTCTTACTCCATGAAAGCAGAATACAAGCTTTAGCTGCTTGTATTCCTGGCTAGTAATGTGAGGTGAGTGTAATGGAATAGTCTACTCTCTGGTTTACATGGGGCATCTGAGCCAAAGGAAAAGTCATCTTTCCTGATTCTTCATCCCCTCTTCAACTTACCTGCTACTGCTCTGTCATGTTAATGATAGTGGGCCAGCTAGTGGACTCTCTCCTTCTTCCTGCCCTAGTGCCTGACATTTTTACTAACATTAGCAGTAGCAAGAGATGTACTTGGAGATGTCTTCAGATAGGGATGGATATGTGTCTGTAAAAGCTCAATTGCTGATGATGATTATGATGATGAGAAGGAGGAAGAGGAGAGTGGAAGAGGAAAGCAAGAGAACAAGAGACCACAGGAGGGAAGCAGCTACCTCCACAGATGGAAGATAGTAAACACAAAATGGTATAGTCATGAAAATGGCATTACTCAGCAAGCAAATAAGATATACAGAACCTGCTGAGTAGGAATCAAACGGGCTTCCAGGTCATGTTGGCTTCAGGGTCAGAAGCAGCTTGCCGAGTGCCTCCCGGCAGCTCTTCTGAACTGCATGAACGGAGGGGCCCCTCCAAGGGGGGCTCTACCGGAGACACGGTAAGGATCTCTGGCACCAAGAGGCGCGATAGTGGCGCAGAATTCTGACAAGTGTGGGATTTGTAGCACTTTCTTTGCCTCCAGCTCCATCGTGCAGTCGCCATTTTCACAATGGCACTAGAAGTGAACCGCTCGTTAGTCCAAGAGCAATGAAGATTAAATAGTGATATTCTACACTGAATGAAACATCTATAAGTAAGTAACTGAAGTATTTCTCTTTTTGCAAGAAAGAAAACTCCATTAACTGTTTTGAATCGGGAAAAAAAGTCAAGAAAAAGAGGGGAGGAGTGACATCATTAGTCCCCCTCAACCCCCCCCCCCCCCGCTTCTCAGTGTTAAAAGACTTAAAAATCTTAAACGAGGCTTGAGATTGAAGAAAAATAAAAATCCTTTTTGATGACTGGAGGAAAAATATAGTGGAACATTGGATTTTGATTGGAGAATATAAAGTGGACTGATTTAAAGACTTTAAACTGAAATAAAAGTGAAAAGTGGAAATATTGTAAAAGGGAATAATTGGCAGAAGGTTCTTGGATTAGTACAAACTTTCACAGCTCCTTTTCCTTATTGAATGGACATGAAGGGGTCAAAGGCAGAATCGGATTAGGATATAAATGTGACTCTGGAAATTCTTTGGGACAATTTCATGAATGGGATGCAAGCTCTGCAAAAGTCTTTGCATGAATGCCTCAATCTGATACGTGACCTGACAGCTAGTGATACTACTGAGAGTATAAATGAGCCACAGGATGTAACAAACCAGATAATATCAGAAGACCAGGAGATGATGGGAAAAAAGAAGCCCAGCAATATGAGAATTATTTTAAAAATGGAGTCGATGGCGAAGGAGAAAGGAGAAAGAAGGAGGTGAAGGAGAAAGAACATTTTATCAGAGAGGAGGAGGAGCATCCCTCAAAGATCCCAAAAGAGAAAGAGAAACACAACAGCCAGGGAAATTTTTAACAGATGTATGTTATTAGGACTGAATAAAAATTGGAAGACCTTTTTTAAAAAAGAAAGAGATGAATAAACTTTGAATTGTCAGAAATTGAGAAGAAATGGATTATTAGAGATGTAGTTAAAAATGTGTAAGCTTTGGTTAAAAATTGGACAGTTTGGAGAAAGAAAGGAAAGAGTGTTATATTGGGAGGGATTTATTTAGATTATTTGGCTGGTGGTGAGGGGAAAATATATAAAAGGGTGCTTAAAATTAAGAAAGGAATGAATAACAAAGATATTGTTGGGGTAGAATTGTTGGAATGATAGAAAGGAAGAATTTGGAATTCTTAGAGGTATTATTGGGAAGAGGCTTAGATTAAAATTGTAGGGTTAAGAAATAAATGTTGGCTTGAAATCTTGGTGATAAGAGGTACAAAAATTAAATATGGAGGAAGTTTAAATCTATTGGGAGATAGGTATGTAAAAGATTTATTGAAAAAATTATATTTTTGAGATATTTCTGGGGTGATTTTTAGAATGTGCATAGCTTGATGAAGATATTTAGTAAATAGTTTAAAGTGAGAAATATATTGAATCAATAAGATCAAGATAAGAATATGATTTATTAGACTTAAAGAAAAGAAGTAATACTTTATTACTGAATTATTTTTAAGGACCAGTATGCCCAGATTTTATAATATAAAGTCTGTAACAGAAATAAAACATATATTGATTGAAAAAAAATGTTTGCGGCCCAGAAGAATTATTAGAACTTGAGATAGAGATGTTTTACTAAATATTGAAAATGTATGCAAAATTAATAATGATATGTTTTACTGGTGATGATTTTAAGAGAAAAGATAATTATATGTAGAACTTAAAATGCTCTCGTCCTATCCTGTATCCCACAAGCCTTTCCCTTACTGTGTGTAGTATGTAGAAAAAATTAGTAAAACTTGTTATTTCACACACACACAAAAAGGAATCAAACGGTACAATGAACATGAGTCAGCAGCATGATGCAGTGGCTAAAAAGGCAAACTGAATTTGGGCTGTATCAACAGAAGTATACTGTCCAGATCAAGTGAAGTGATGATATCACTTTACTCTGGTCTGCTAAGACTGCACCTAGAATATTGCGTTCAGTTTTGGGCACCACAATTTAAGAAGGATATAGACAAGCTTGAACGTGTCCAGAGGAGGACAACAAAGATTGTGAGGGGCCTGGAGGCCAAGTCCTATGAGAAAAGGTTGAAGGAAGTGAGTGGGTCTGGAGAGGAGATGACTGAGAGGTGATATGATCACCAGCTTCAAGTACTTGAAGGGCTATCATATGAGGATGTTGTGAACCAGAACCAATGGTTTGAAATTAAATCAAAAGACTTTCTTGCTAAACATTAGTAAGAACGTCCTGACAGTTAGAGTGGTTCCTCAGTGGAACAGACTTCCTTGGGAGGTGGTGGGCTCTCCTTCCTTGGAGGTTTTTAAACACAGGCTAGATGGCCATCTGACAGCAGTGCTGATTCTGTAAGCAGAGAATATGGAACAGTAGGAAGTATTAGTCTTCATGGATATCTTAATAGCACATGTATTTTCCCATTGCATTATTTCTTTTTTTCAGAATTTGGGACAGATGCATTAAAATGCAGCCCTGATAAACATAGTTTAGCAGTGTCTGGCACTGGGCAATGAAAAATTGGCAACAAAGAGAATGATGGCAGTTAATTGCATGTTTGTGAGAAAACAGCTGGGAATATTCAGAAAGGGGATGCTGAGGGGAAATGTGAATGTTTGCATCATATAGGCAGGCACCTGGATAAAACAAGGGACTTGGGTTCCCTTAAAATTCAAAATTTCACACTCAGCTGCAACTACCTGCCAGAGTTGGTGCGCCTTTTTAATTATAACGTCTGTGTGCTTCTGTAGGCACCATTTAATTCTCTCCGACAGCCACCCATTTAAAATTAAAGTCAGACGTTCAGAACTTTGTTGCAGAATGGAGTCACACAAGAGATGAGCTAATTGCCAGATGTTGTTAACTTGACTCTGATCTGCTACCAAAAAGAGAAAGTTAAAAAAGGGAGGGGGGAGGAAGCCCAAAGTGGTTGTTTGTTCAAGTTGATGCTCTGTTAAGTAACTGACATGAACAGAGCACATATGGGGTGTTCTTGTACTAATAGCCTCGGAGACCGAGCCACTCTATGCAATGAACTGTGGAGCAGCCCTCCTGAGGGGCCAATCTTGAATGGATACTGGGGTTAGCATGGAAAATATCTCCCCACAGAGCAGCCATCTGTAGCCTGTCATTTGGCATTTCCAGAAGCTAATCTGCTTTATGTGGGATGAAAAAATTTCAATAGGCTGGTGCCTTGGGAGAAGGAGAGATATATATGAGTTGCAGAGCCTCAAGGTATAAATACTTAGACTTTGGTTAATAGGATTCTCTGATCCCTCATGCCAGTTCAGTGCTATTGAAAAGAATAGCTCTAGACCAGGTCAATTAATCATTGTATGTGGCTTCTTTCATATATTTAATTTATGTTGTGGCAAAACTGGGGTAATCTGTCTTGGGCAATCCATTGATACTGCCCATGGAAGTCATAACAATTAACAACCAGCTCAATGACATGGTGCTGCTCTAGCAAAGAAGACCTGGAGGAGAGGATACCTTCCCACGACCTTACATACTATTACCGTATGTAGTTTTTCTTGGATGTGATGTCAGTCATCTCTAGGAATTACTATAGAGTTACTGGTGATTCCTAGAGAGGTGTGATGTCACTTGTAGGTTTTCTCCCCACCCCCAGCAGGCACATGGCAACACTATAATACTGTGTATAATTCTGGTCATTCCATTGCAAAAAGAGTATCACAAAGCTATAACAGGCATAGGAAAGTGTGACCAAACCAATAAAGGGATTATCAAACAATTGATATAAGTAATTGATAGTTTCAGATAGGTTTAAAAAGACATTTGCAAGAGAGGTAATAATAGGAGTTTATAAAATGAAAGGTTGGACCCAACCAGCTTTTCCACTGCCCTGACCTGCGTAGCCCAGGCTCTCCCAATCTTGTCAGATCTCGGACTCTAAGCAGGGTACGTCTTAGCTAGTATTTGGAAGGGCAACCTCCAAGGAATTCCAGAGGATGCAGAGACAGGCAATAGCAAAGTTTGGTGTAGTGGTTAAGTGAATTGACTCTTATCTGGGAGAACCAGGTTTGATTCCCCACTCCTTCACAAGCAACTGCTGGAGTGACCTGGGTCAGTCATAACTCTCTCAGAGCTGTTCTGCCTCAGAAAGAAGACGACGACATTGGATTTATATTCCACCCTCCACTCAGTGTCTTTTAGCAGCTCACAATCTCCTTTATCTTCCTCCTCCACAACAGACACCCTGTGAGGTGAGTGGGGCTGAGAGGACTCTCACAACTGCCCTTTCAAGGACAACCTCTGCCAGAGCTATGGCTGACTCAAGGTCACTGCAGCAGATGCAAGTGGAGGAATGGGGAATCAAATCCGGTTCTCCCAGATAAGAGTCCGCACACTTAACAACACCACCAAACTGGCTCTCTAGCAGATCTTGGAGAGCTCTCTCAGCCCCACCTACCTCACAGGGTGTCTGTTGTGAGGAGGGGAAGGGAAAGGAGATTGTAAGCCAGTCTGAGACTCTTTCAGGTAGTGGAAGTATCCAATCTCCTCCTCCTCCTCCCCACCTCTGAAATGTCTCTTGCCTTAAAAACAAGTCTCGCTTGCCACTTAGTGGTACATAATACTAAAAGAGCTAGAACTTCTTGAATCCTAGGATCTCCTGGCTATACTACATACACTGCCATACTATAATAACAAGCTTTTCCACTATAAAAAAAGGGAGAAGGGGTCCTCTGGCTCTTCGAAATATATTGTGTGGCTCTTAAACCCCCCATTGCCTTGTTGGCCTGCTTGGAGAAGGCATTTCTCTCTTTAAATAACTTCTCTAAGCCAAGCAAGTTGGTGGCTTGGAGAATGCATTTAAAGTTGCTTTCTTTCCACCTCTCCCTTCCCCCATTTACTTTCCTGGAAACTCTATAGTAAAACTGATGCTGCCCTCAGCAAAGGACTGGCAGCCCTAATTTCACCTCAGATCTGTCCTTTGAGAAAGGATGAAAGAAGAAGCCCTTATTTTGAACCTGCATCCTTGGATATTGAAGAAAATTTGTATTAATATTTCAAAATGTGGATCTACACTGGCGCCATCTTCCTAATAGAGCTACCCTTCAGGATAATTTTAACATCAGAATAGCTTCATGTGGTCTTATCCTAATTGGGACATCTGGGGATTCAAAGCTGGCAATGCAGACTTGATGAAATCCTCAGGAGCACAGACGTGGGAAGATTCAACAAAGCCTTTTCATCTATTAATTGCACCAACAGCTATGTAACGATCTGTTGTGGTAACAAACAATATATGCAAATATGCATCCAGAACAAAAGTGAGACTTCGTGATTTGCTCACATTTGCATTTTTCATAGGCAGGAACAGCAAAAGGTCACATAAAATTTTGAAATGCAAAAAAGAAGGCATATTTCCTGACCAACTACTTCAAACAAGTGATCGCTATGATAAATCTCATTTTAAATACCCCTACTATTTAAGCTGTGATAAATCCTCCTAAGTAGGAATATTCCTAACCTTTCAACCCCAGAAGAGCACATTTTCATCAGTGTTTTTAAAAGACCCCAAAAGAGGATGGACACACAAAAAAAGACACTTTCCTCTAAAAAGAGGACAGCTGGTAACTCTATGTGAGATCCAAAATGTTAGGGTATGTTCTGAATCTGAACACATCTGAAATTCTCATCTTCAGCTGAAGGTGAACTTTGGAGCTGGGTTCTCTCTCTAGACAAGCTGATCCCTGGGAAATCATTAGATAGACAGCCTTGAAGCACCTACGATCTGTTTCTGTCACAGAGATATGTCTGAGAAAGCTCAGCTTGCTTAGGAGATGTATCTGGATTTTGGAGCACAGAAAATGGCTTTGTTTAATAGATCTCTCCTTGCAGCAGGTCAATTTTCTCATGTTTCATCTTTGCATCTCACTGCAAGTTTATGCCCTAGCAGGCCTACCTGTATCTTTGGACACTTCTTTTAAATGGGTTTCACTACATAGCTTGTCTCAGTTCAGGGAAAATCAATTCCTTTTTCCTGTTTAGATGGACCAAATAAACCTTTCTGTATTTCAAATAGATGGCAATTAACTCACTGAATGTTTAAAATACTTTTTGCCCCCCCCAGTCGGAATGAAGAGGCAGACACAAGTGTTGGGTTTTAAACCGGGCCGCTTTATTAAACCATTAATTAACTGTAACTGGCAGGGGGGTGAAAACCTGAACCAGACAAGCCCTGGGGTCAACCCCAGACTCCGCCTTGTCCAAAGGGCGAGCCACCCTGCCCCCAGCACAAGCCCGCCGTATTCGGGTTGTAGCTGAGCGGCCAGGCCTCCAGCCATCCACCATCTGGGCCGGCATCAATCCCCGTGGAAAGATCCGCCCAGGTGAGGCTCCCTGTGATCTGCATTCCCCGCACTGAGCCGTGTAGCCCATCTACGGTTCATACAGACCACCGCACCAACGGTGCTAGGCCATAGGTGCTCCCCTGGAAAACCCTGTGGCCAAACCTCCTCCAGCCTGCGACCATAACAAATACCACTAAAAAATCCTAACCTAGTAGGCAGTACAAGGTAGGTGAAAAACACCCCCACATGAGCCAATTGTGTAGAAGTGAAAAAATTCCTACCTGGCCCCTAATAAGGCGACCGGCATACGCCTGAACTGCCAGAGGGAGGGTGGGTGGGCAGAGATCCAAAAGAACTGCGTGCAAGAGGGCAGGAGCCGGGGCTTATATAGCCCCGACTCCACGCCCCAGCAAGCACCCGTATATCGGGTGATGCTGCCTCTCCCTCCTTCCGGGAAGGAGCAAAGACGGCCCCCAGCCTGAACGCCGGCAAGCCGGCTTGGCTGGGGAGGGGCCGGACCCAGTCACTTTCTTAATTTTGTTGGAATTCAATAAAATTTTAAACAAATGCTGTATATAATGCTATGTAAATGTGAAAAAGCACCTTTCCTTATCTTGGCACCAACCGTTAATCTAGGGTTGCCAACCTCCAGGTGGTAGCTGGAGTTCTCCTGGGATTACAACTGATCTCCAGGTATATCAGCTCACCTGGAGAAAATGGCCACTTTGGAAGGTCAACTCCATGGCATCATACCACACTGAAGTCCCTTCACTCCTCAAACACTGACCTTCTCAGGGTCCACCTCCAAAATCGCCAGGTATTTCTTAACCCAAAGCTGGCAATCCAGACTGTAGATGGGACATTGAGTGGTACATAAGAGAAGCCATTTGGATCAGGCCAATGGCCCATCCAGTCCAACACTCTGTATAACACAGTGGCCAACAAAACAAAACAAAAACCAGGTGCCATCAGGAGGTCCATCAGTGAGGCCAGGACACTAGAAGCCCTCCCACTGTTTTCCCCTTCCATAATCCAATGTGTGGATTAGAGCTAATATGATATAGTGGCCTGAAAGATAGAATAGGATCCGGAAATTTTGATTTCAAATTCCCCTTCTGCTGTGTAGCTCATTGGGAGACTTTGGGCTAATCACTTTCTTTCTCAGTCTACCTTTTCTCACAGGGTAGTTGTTGTGGTATATTTATTGTATACATGTATATATGTAATGGAACAGTCTGCTCCTCCCCTAATATCTGTGTGATTTAATTTTGTCCTATTGGATAGAGCTTTAGTTTCAGTTTCCAGCTTTGTATGATAGCTGAAGTCGTTGGTTACTGGAGTTGACTCCATCAAAATAAGCAGCTGATGTTTTGATCCAGCTTGTTTCTGCTGAATGGATCTGAACAAATGTCTGATTGAGTACTCTAACCTGGGAACCCACAGTCAAAGGAGGACATTTTGCCCTGACCATCTCAGAGGAAGGAAAGGTATGAGTGTACTGAGCAGGTAGTGCAGAAAGAAGCTTCCATGTGCATTTACAACTCCAGCTTGAGAAATTCCTGGAAATCATGGGGGGGGTGGGGTTGTGCATTGGGAGGGCAAAGTTTGGGGAGGAAGCTCTACTGGGATGTGATGCCATACAGCTGAAACTGAAACTTTTCCAGCTTGTAGTCACCTTTGGAATTCTGACACAGAATAGAGGACATAAACACAAAATGGCTGCCAAGGGAGGCAGAGCCAACCACCAAAATAATGCTAATAATAGGTCTTTGATATATTAGGTAGAAGTTCTGTTTAATGGGGATGCCTTTTAAAATCAACATATTGTTTTAAATATTTTCTAACATCCTCACAAAATACGTTCAAATATGGAGCTAGGTAACCCTCATCCTTGGGGAAGGCAATGGCAAACCACCCTGTAAAAAGTCTGCCGTGAAAACATTGTGAAAGCAATGTCACCCCAGAGTCGGAAATGACTGGTGCTTGCACAGGGGACTACCTTTACCTTTTTAACCCTCATCCGGCATTGACTGTTTTCATGTTGCCAGCATGCACTTATGCAAAAGGAGGAAAGGCGGGGGGGGGGGGGGAGATGCTGTTTCTTCTGTGCCCTTTGCAGGCGGCTTTCTCTCACAATCCCAGCCTTTTAAAACCTGCAGTATTACTTGGAACAATGAAGTTGGTGCTGAAAGGCTAGTGGGAACTTCTTGTGCATGCATACATTAAGCAAGAGATTCGGTACATGAGTACAGTAAGGGAGATATTCTGGTCAGATTTTGATAGGAACATAAATGGTTTATGCAAAGTGAGCAACATTTGATGAAGTGATGTTATTATTGATTTTTTTCCTGAATTATAAGACTATTTTAAAACTGGGAAGATCTGATAACTTCAACAGAAGATCCAGATAGGGTCATTAAGTGTTTTAGCTGTGCAGCTCAATTGTGTTTATTGAGAATCAGGCCCCACTATATTTTTAATCACTGTTTGCATAGGTGAAGTATTTTATGTAAAACCACTGTTTGCATTACACCATGCACATAAAAAACTCAAAAAGTTCCAACAGGTTCTACCAACTTGCTAAAAAAAACACATGATGGGTGTCAAGAAAGGTGCCAGTGGGCTTTGTGGTACCCATGGACACCACTTGGGGGACTCCTGACCTAGAGACTGCCTTCCGAATCTAACATTTCCTCCAGGGCAATTAGTCTCTGTAATCAGGAAATCAGTTCCAGAGGGTAGCTGTATTGGTTTTCAGTAGAACAGGTAGATTTGAGTCCAGTAACATCTTCGATGCCAACAAGACTTTGGGGCAAAAGCTTTTGAGAGTCAGAGCTTATATACAAAAAAATCTTGTTGGTCTCCAAAGTGCTACTGAACTTGAATCTAGCCAGAATTCAGATGTAATTCTGGAACGCCAGCCCTCACATTGTGTTTACCTGTCTTGATGTGGAACAGATGGGTGCTATGTAACCAATCAAGTGCTGAGGCTGCATGTGTTGAGCTCCATTAGAAAACTAATAGCAGCAATCAGGAGTGGGACTGGGAGTTTTCCTGTTAGCTCTCCCTGGCAAACTAATGATTGGCACAACTACCACTTTCCTGACAGGGCTGGGTAGTCATATAGCTGGATTGAGGCCATCAATTGCTAAACATTTTTTAAGAGCTCAAAACCAGATGGGAGAAAAGGATCTGACTCACCATTAGCATATGACAAGTGATATGAAATTCTCAGGGATGAACTGGTGCCTTAACAGGCACACTGGATGGGAAGAGAAGGCACCCACTATTATTCTTCTCTGAGTGCTGTAAACTTCTCTGAATGCTGTTGAGCTTTCTGTTTTAAAAATGTTTTTACTGTATTTTATTGTTTTATCATATGTTGTACTCCGCCCTGAGCCCTATGGGGAATGGGCAGAATAGAAATATACTAAAATAAATAAATAAATATTCTGAGGCAAATATTATAGCAAGGGAGTCCCTCAAAAGGCAACAGAGGGCTGAAGCAGCTGTTGGGAGAAGGATTCAGACTGAATGCTCAATTCTAAGTTAATTTTTTTCCTCCTTCTACCATTACTTTTCTCAGGAAGAACCACTGGACACAAGGAACTTCTCTCTTCCTCTCCACCAGCAGCTGCAAACCATGCTGTTAGCAAGGCTGGGGAAATATTTCAGTCCCACACATGCAGACTTGCTTTTAATAAAGTTTACCACTACATCAGAATTTGCAAAAAGCATTAATTAACCATCCTTCTAACAGCAGGAAAATTATCAGGGTATCAGCTCAACAAAAAGCACAATAAGAAGCAGGGCAAAAAAAAGAAAAGAAACATTCTGCTGGTTCTGAACAATAGAGAGTATACATTACTGTTCCTCCTGGAATTCAAATGGTTTAAATATGCCCTGTATCAGTATTTTCATTAACGAAACTATTCACATGCTGACACCTCTCCAACATATGCATCAGCCATGATTTCTGCCATTTTGGAGGAGATGCACACGTTGTCTAATGCTTTCCTACAAAGACAGAAAAACTTTCAAGCCTGTCTTTTAAGGATTCAAAAATATTCAAAATATGTTTTCAGCTCAAATTGTAAATTGTGTCTGAAGGATGAATTTGTGAAAATTTTGCTTGTGTCTTAATTCTCAAGAACAGGAAAAGAAATAAAAAAACCCTGTGTATATTTGTATATGTTTACCTGTCTTGATGTGGATATAAATAGAATTGTAAATAGAAAAGTATATATATTGGGATGAATTTAAGGTCTGCATATGCATTATAAGGCCATTAGGAGTCAGGGACCTACATATCTTTGGAACTGCCTCTCTCAATATGCCCCTGGAAGAGTGTTACTCTAGTAATAAGAACCTTATGGTGGCCCATGGCCCAAAAGAGACCCGTCTGTCCTCAAAAAAGGCCCATTTGGTGGAACTCTCTGCCAGAGAACAACCGTGCCTTACAGGATTTATTATCTTTCTGTAGAGCTTGCAAGGCAGAGATGATCTGCCAGGTATTTGGTTGAGAATAGCAATGGTCTGACACTCTTGTACTCCCTCTCCCCCTTTTTCTTCTCCACCCAAGGGGCTGGTGGATTCTGAAATTATCCGTCATCTTGGACATAGGACATAGTATTGCTTAGTACTGCTTTTTGATTAATTGTTTTAATACCAGGAAAGTTGAGAGAAACCATTATCAATGAGAGAATGAGTAGGCACATTGATGAACACAAATTATTGAGGAAGACTCAGCATGGGTTCTGTAAGGGAAGATCTTGTCTCACTAACTTGTTAGAGTTCTTTGAGGGGGTGAACAAACATGTGGACAAAGGGGACCCAATAGATGTTGTTTACCTTGACTTCCAGAAAGCTTTTGATAAAGTTCCTCATCAAAGGCTCCTTAGTAAGCTCGAGAGTCATGGAGTAAAAGGACAAGTCCTCTTGTGGATCAAAAACTGGCTAAATAATAGGAAGCAGAGAGTGAGTATAAATGGGCAATTTTCACAGTGGAAGATGGTAAGTAGTGGGGTGCCACACGGCTCAGTACTGGGTCCCATGCTCTTTAACTTGTTCATTAATTATTTGGAGTTGGAAGTAAGCAGTGAAGTGGTTAAATTTTCAGATGGCACTAAATTGTTCAGGGTGGTGAAAACCAGAGAGGATTGTGAGGCACTCCAAAGGGATCACCACAGGAGAGGTGCTGGAAGATTGGAGGCAGCCGAATGTTGTCTCCATCTTCAAGAAGGGGAAAAAAGAGGATCTGGGTAACTATTGACCCATCAGCTTGACGTCTATACCTGGAAAAGTTTTAGAATAAATCATCAAACAGTCGGTCCTGGAACATTTAGAAAGAAGGGATGTGATTACTAAGTGCCAGTATTCGTTTCTCAAGAACAAGTCATGTCAAACTAACCTGATCTCTTTTTTTTGAGAAAGTGACTACCTTGCTGGATCAGGGAATGCTGTAGACGTCATCTATCTTGATTTCAGTAAGACTTTTGATAAGGTTCCACATACTATCCTATTTTGACAAATTGGTAAAATGTGGTTTGGATCCTGTTACCATTAGGTGGATCTGTAACTGGTTGACAGATCGCACCCAAAGAGTGCTTGTGAATGGTTCCTTATCCTCTTGGAGAGGAGTGACAAGTGGAGTGCCTCAAGGATCTGTCCTGGGACCTGTTTTGTTCAACATCTTTATAAATTATTTGGATGAAGAAATAGAGGGAATGCTTATTAAATTTGCGGATGATACTAAATTGGGAGGGGTTGCAAATACAGTAGAAGACAGAAATAGGATACAGGATGACCTTGACAGGCTGAAAAACTGGACTAAAACCAATAACATGAATTTTAATAGGGATAAATGTAAAGTTCTGCATTTCGGTAAGAAAAATCCCATGCATAGTTATAAGATGGGGGAGACTTGTCTTAGCAGTAGTATGTGCAAAAGGATCTAGGGGTCTTAGTGGATCATACGCTGAACATGAGTCAACAGTATGATGCGGTGGCTAAAAAGGCAAATGCAATTTTCGGCTGTATCAACAGAAGTATAATGTACAGACCATGTGATGTGATAGTATCACTTTACCCTGCTCTGGTAAGCCCTCACCTGGAGTATTGTGTTCAGTTTTGGGCACCACATTTTAAGAAAGATATAGACAAGCTGGAACGGGTCCAGAGGAGGGTGACATAGATGGTGAGGGGTCTGGAGACCAAGTCCTAGGAGGAAAGGTTGAAAAAGCTAGGCATGTTTAGCCTGGAGAAGAGGCGGCTGAGAGGTGATATGATAACCATCTTCAAGTACTTGAAGGGCTATCATATAGAGGATGGTGTGGAATTGTTTTCTGTGGCCCCAGAAGGTAGGACCAGAATCAATGGGTTGAAATTAAATCAAAAGTTTCCGGCTCAATATTAGGAAGAACTTCTTGACCGTTAGAGCAATTCCTCAGTGGAACAGGCTTCTTCGGGAGGTGGTGGGCTCTCCGTCCTTGGAGGTGTTAAACAGAGGCTAGATGGCCATCTGACAGCGATGAAGATCCTGTGAATTTGGGGTAGGTATTTGTGGGTTTCCTGCATTGTGCAGGCAGTTGGATTAGATGACCATGGAGGTCCCTTCCAACTCTATGATTCTATGATCTGTCGAGACTGGGTGAGTGGGCGTCAATGTGGCAGATGAGGTTCAATGTGGCCAAGTGCAAAGTAATGCACATTGGGGCCAAAAATCCTAGCTATAAATACAAGTTGATGGGGTGTGAACTGGCAGAGACTGACCAAGAGAGAGATCTTGGAGTCGTGGTAGATAATTCACTGAAAATGTGAAGACAGTGTGCAATTGTAATTAAAAAAGGCCAATGCCATGCTGGGAATTATTAGGAAGGGAACTGGAAACAAATCAGCCAGTTTCATAATGCCCCTGTATAAATCGATGGTGTGGCCTCTTTTGCCAGTTTTCAAAAGTTTTATTGGTTTCAGAAAGAGTGAGGGTAGGGAATAGAGGGAGTAGAAAGCACAATACATTTTGACCTTGTTCTGCATAAAAATACTTTCAAAAAGTACAAGCTTAGTTCTACAATATTTTCTTTACATAAATTGTCCCATATTACTATGTCTAAACTAAACATCACCTACTTTTAAAATTTTATAGCATAAATCTTTTGTTAAAGTTATCTATTAGTTTTGACAATTCCAGTAAAGGCAATTTTATAATATAAAATACAGGGGGGGGGGAGAGAAATAAGTTCACACCAGAGAAACTTAAGAGTCTTGAATGTGTAACCAGGCATAAAATTTCATCCAGTATTTTCTTGCTTCTTCTTTAGATTTCCCAGCCAACAGCTGGGATAGAAAGTCCAGCCCTGCTGTTTCCAGAATTTTTCCCACCAAGTCCATTTTCGTGGGAATTTCCTGAGATTTCCATCTCTGCGCCAAGAGAATCCTAGCTGCTGTGTTAAAGTGTGCCAACAAATGTCTCATTTCTTTGGAATAGTCCTCAGGAAATATGTTCAATAAAAATAGTTCTGGTTTGAAATGGATCTGTGTCTTCATAATCATCTGTAATATTTCATGCACCATTTTCCAATAGCCCTTCACCGTCTCACACGTCCATCACATATGGTAAAAAGAACCAACCTGTTTAGTGCATTTCCAACATCTGTTAGACATATTAGTATAAATCTTACACAATTTCTGTGGGGTCAAGTACCATCTATAAAACATCTTATACAAATTTTCTTTAAAAGTTGCTGACCTAGTTAATTTAACGCTAAGCTTCCACAGTCTCTCCCATTCTTCTAAAGTAATATTATGACCAAATTTTTTTGCCCATTGGACCATACAATCTTTTACAATTTTGTCTTGGGTCTTCATTTGAAGTAGATATGCATATAATTTGGAGATTAGCTTTTTCTGTGGACCCAAAAGAATTTTGTCAAATAAATATTGTTTTGTATTGAAACCTGTCACCTTGTATTTGGCATATCTGGATTCAACTTGCATTCTCAACCACCAGTCCATTTTAACATCCATATTTTCCAGCTCTTCTCTGGTTTTCAATTGATTATCTTTTTCCCAACAGGTCATCATACCTATAATTCTGATTTGATTTTAGGAGATTTGGATGAGTAAATGCTTCTACTGAAGAAACTCATCTTGGAATTTTTTGATAAATTCTGGTCTTTAGCCATGACCACCTGTGGTACAAGGATTTTTGAAACCAGTGATTCTTAAAATAGGAATGGCCTTCAAGTCTTTGATACCATAAATATGCATGCCACCCCATAGTAAGATTGAAGGAAAGGTCAAAAGTTTGGCACACCAGCCTTGGCCTGGATTCATCTATAGACTTAGAAGGCAGTCTTAAGACTTTGTGTACTTTGCCCTTATGCAAGAGAGCTGATGCTCTCAGAGTGTTACCTTTCACCTCCTTTCTGGAAGACACATTGTGTTAGAGCTAAAGGTAAACATCTGTCTCCTTGTTCTGCATTCTTGTAGTAAATGATTGTGTAAAGAGAAGCGTATAAAATAAATGACCACTGTCAGAGAAGACAGACTGGTGCGTAGAACCTCAACCCTGTGTTGTAATTCCTTCATAAGATCATGTCCTTCTAACAACAATTGTCTCTTGTCATTCAACAGTATCCAGTCTCTTACCCATAGAAGCGCAGAAGCTTTATAATACAATTGCCAGTCTGGAAGGCCCATAACTACTCTTAATTTAGAATCTTGCAGTGTCTTTAATTTAATTCTAGGTTTTTTGCCTTGCCAAACATATTTAGCGACCACCTTGTTCAGTTCTTGAAAAAATCCACTATTTAAAAATATTGGAATAGTTTGAAACAGGAATAGTAACCTTGGGAGGATATTCATCTTTATTAAGATGAATATTCTTCCCATTAAAGATAGGTTCAATTCTTGCCATTTTTCCAAATCTTTTTTAATTTCTTTAAGCAATTTGTCATAATTATCTGTTTTTAAGTTGCTACACTTATCTGAAATAACAACACCTAGATATTTGATTCTTTTTTCATAACCCCCTCCCTGATTTTTGCTGAAAGGATTGAATTTGTTCCATTGTCATATTCTTTGTCAGAAATTTTGTTTTATGGTAATTAATCTTTAATCCTGCCCAGTAACCAAATTGTTTAATCTTATTTATAAGACAGTCTATTGAGTCAATCGGTTGTTCTAGTATAAAGACTAAGTCATCTGTGAAGGCTCTGAGTTTATATTGTTCATCTTTTATCACAGCTCCCTTTATACTTGTATATTCCCTTATTTGATTATTCAATACCTCCAGAGATAAGATAAAAAGTAGAGGTGACAATGGACAGCCTTGTCTTGTACCTTTTTGAATGTTAATTACATCTGTTAGTTCGCCGTTCACTGTCACCCTTGCATTTTGTGAAGAATCTATTGCTTCTACTGCTTTCAAGAAGTTTTCACCACATTCCATGCCTTTCAGTTGCTGTAGCATAAAGTGCCAATGAACACTATCGAAGGCCTTCTCAGCATCTAAACAAATTAAAGCCAGTTGTTTCTCTGGATGAGTCTCATAATATTCCAAGATATTACAAACTGTTCTGACATTACCTTTCAAATATCTTTTAGGAAGGAATCCTGCTCGATCACAATGTATTATAGACTGTAGAACTTTCTTCAAACGTTGTGCCAATATTGCAGCAAAATTTTTATGATCCACATTTAAGAGTGAAATTGGACGATAGTTTTTAATATCTTTCAAATCATTATTTTCTTTTGGAATCAAAGATATTGTAGTTTTTAATATCTTTCAAATCATTATTTTCTTTCGGAATCAAAGATATTGTAGCTTCTTGCCATGAAACTGGTATTTGGCCTTCCTCTTGAATCTGTTCAATAAGACACTTAAATGGTAAGAGTAAAGAGTCTTCTTAAACTTTGTAGAATTCTGCAGGTAATCCATCTGGACCCGGAGTTTTACCATTCTTTTGAGATGCCATTGCATCTCCAAGTTCCCTTATTGTTATTGGCTCATTTAAAGTTTTTTGTTGTTCTTCTGTAAATTTATTGAGATTATTTTGGTTGATATATTCTTCTAAATCTATTTTATGAACTTGCTTTAGTCAAGTATTTTAAATACTTAGGTGTTTATTTTCAATATAATGTGACTTGGTCTACCCATTGCAAGTATGCAGTGAAGATAGCTAACATCGATGCATCTGCCTTAGCTCGCTTTTTTATGGCAGAGGTAACCAATTTGTGCCAGCTGCTATAAAAATATTCAAAGCCAAAATGATTTCACTACTTCTGTATGGCATCCCAATCTGGATTGAATTTTATGAAGGTGCTATCGAATGTGTCCAATCCAAATTCTTGTGTAAAATTCTGGGCATGCCAAAATGTGTCCCATATGCAGTTATCTGCTTAGAAACTGGCATGTCTTTAATGGTTACTAGTGAATGGCTCATGACCTTCACATTCAAAGAGGATTTAAAGCAGATCAGTTAAATTCAGCCATCAAGTCTCTTATAAAACTAAAAGTTGATGTGGTTTCCTCATGCAGGTATTTTCAATGTTATCAGGTTAGGCAGAAACTTTTGCAAGCCTTGAAAAAGAATGAGGGAGAGTTCCCTCCCCCCCTTCTCAGTCTTTTGCCCCACTTGAAATCTGCTTCAGTCCTAATGCTCCTTTTTCCTGCTTGTCAAAGATGTTACCATTCAAAAAAATAGTATAGGAAAAGAACACTTACAGTAGTAGGAAGATCGATGTCACTTATCTTGATATTAGAAGATTTTAAGGTCCAAAATGTAGAGTGCTGAAGAAAAGAAAAAGAAACCGGTGGCTGACCCTCTTGCCATTTAAAAATGGCAATAGGAATGATGAGGCTAGGGGCAAGTGGGATCGGGGAGCAGCCCCCTTCACTGACACCCCCGTTCTACCGCTCAAGCCCCCTGCCTTCTGGGACCCTTCCTGGGCCCCAGAGTTGAGTCGTCCTTCGGGGCGACCCCTCTACAGACCGATTTTAAAGCAGCTCTGGATGTGTCGGCCCAAGCCTCTTCCAGTCGCGTGTCACTGAAACCGGAAGTCCTCAGTGCAGCCTCATTTGGAGTACTGTGTACAATTCTAGTCACTGCACCGCAAAAAAGATATTATAGCATTGGAAAAAGTACAGGAAAGGGCAACTAGAATGATTAAAGGGTTGGAACACTTTCCCTATGAAGAACGGTTAAAACGCTTGGGGCTTTTTAGCTTGGAGAAACGTCGACTGCGGGGTGACATGATAGACTGAGGTTTACAAGATTATGCATGGGATAGAGAAGGTAGAGAAAGAAGCACTTTCCTCCCTTTCTCACAATACAAGAACTCATGGGCATACAATGAAAGTGCTGAGCAGTCGGGTTAGAATGGATAAAAGGAAGTACTTCTTTACCAAAGGGTGATTAACATGTGGAATTCACTGCCACAGGAGGTGGTGGTGGCTACAAGCATAGACAGCTTCAAGAGAGGGATGGATAAGCATATGGAGCAGAGGTCCATCAGTGGCTATTAGCCACAGCTTATTGTTGAAACTCTCTGTCTGAGGGCAGTGATGCTTTGTATTCTTGAGCTTGAGGGGGGGACAGTGGAAGGGCTTATAGCCCCACTGGTGGACCTCTTGATGGCACTTGGGTTTTTTTTGCCCATTGTGTGTCACAGAGTGGATGGGCCATTTGCCTGATCCAACATGGCTACTCTTATGTTCTTATGAATTAATACAGAATAAGAACAAAGACAGTCCTCCTGAACCCAGTTCTGCATTTTTCTATTGGTCTTGTCAAATTGCTGTTAAATACTGAAGGATATGGTTTGTTTGGAGCTGAGGAGAAACCGGTTGTTCTTTTACTTGGGAAGCGAGTGCTTAAAGCCTAACTATGCTAACCAACTCTGAGAAATCTGACATCCCTCTTTTTTTGTGGTGTTTCATTCCATTTTTTGGAGGGGGGGAGGTTGAATAGACCTCCGCTGGTGATCATCTAGGTCTATATGATCTTACTTTATTAAAGAAGTGGGTGTTGGAGTAGATTATTCCACTGGGCACACTTCAGTTCTGGTTCTGTTAGTCTATTCATTGTAAGACCTTTTTTTTTTTCTTCAGTTGCATCTCTGATGAAATCCAAGGACAGTTTGTGAAATTGTTTATCAAACAGAATAATTTTAGACAAATATGGTGTATCCCACCAAATGACATTATATTTAGAACTGCACTGGGCTGAGCAGAACAACTTGCTGCAGGGGTGTTGTTCATGCTGTTGTACTACTAATGCGCAAAGAAAAGATCTGAAAAGGGCAACTAACAGAAATCTGGGAGGGTGGGATGGGATGAGGACAAGGGGCAGTGCAATGGATATGGTGTTATGTTACCTCTGGGGAAAACTTGGAAGACACATAACTCCTTTAGAGGAATTGCCAGGAAAAAACAACAGCAAAACTGGAGTTTCTGCGGATTCCTATAGAAGGATGACAGAATTTCCAGATTTTCCATGGAAATGACATGATGCCATTGCCCAGCTGCAATTTTAAGTGTTCACAGTATAAATGCTCATGGGAATGGTATTGCATTTCCAGTGCAACCTTCCCAATACATTGCATTGCATTATCCCATACAAATAGAATCATAGAGTTGGAAGGGATCTCCAGGGTCATCTTGTCCAACTCCCAGCACAATGCAGGAAATTGACAAATAATTAGGCAGTGAAATTGTATTTTCTGTAGTATCAGTTTCTCTAGTATCAGTTTCGAAAGGGAAGCCTTTCGAAAACTGAAAGAAGGGGAGAGACATAGTTGAATAGAACAGAAATGACAAAATAGTAATTATTTTTGTAGGTTATTATTCCAATGGCTGTGGAGCCCAATCTCTCCACTTCTATCCAAGGCCAGCAAACAAACAAACCCATTAGCAACAAAACAAAACACTCTCCCTCCTCCGCAAAATCCCACTTACTTTAAACATGAAAGCCTCATGCTGTTGAATATTTTTATACCCTTGGCTGATCTCTAACAGAGGTTCGCCACTGTGAAGCTGCTCCTGATAGATCTATCCATGTGATTGCCATCACATCTAATGATACAGTTGTAGTTGTCAGGTTTCAGTAACTCTGATGCACGATCAACCTTATGTGCTAGAAAAATCCATTTTAGAATATTGTTTTTTCCCAAAAGGAACACAAAAACAAAGCACAAATCTGAGCCAAATCTTGCACCTCTAAAATTGCTCATCGTAAGGATGCTTGAGACAGAAAGTGTTGCCGAGAGTCAGAAAGATGATTTTAAAATTGCCAGTCATGTCAATTGGTGGGTCTTCTTTTAGTTGAAAACTTTCTGAATCATAGCTACCTGGTGGCTTTAACAGCCATTCTGCCTGGGCAGGAGTCCATCAGCAGAAACACTCTTTCTGTGCTCTCATGTCCATCATCACCCACACATGGAACTGATATATCAGACTGTGGAAATTTTAGCATTGCTGGTTGGTGTAAGGTAACAAAATGGGTAGATTCATTTTCTGTGCTTCCCTCTAGAATTCAGCTAGGAGAGCCGCATAACTCTGATCTCAAACACAGCATGGAAAGTTTCAAACTTCAAAATAATTAGGCAGTTCAGCATGAGGAGTGATTAAGTGTAATGCTATTCATTGTACTGATGGGATGATGTACAGCCACGTCCCCCATCCCCCACCCCAGTTTAGTGACTACAGCCATCCTTTGATAGAAGGTATGAAACTTTCATCAGGCCTATGCTGTTCTGAAGACAGCCTTATCAAAACACATAGGCAGAAGCCAGCAATTGCAAGGATGGTTGACTTCCAATGAGGTTATCACATTCACCCCAATTTAAATGTGCCATCTGAAGAATTCTAATTTATGTCAGCAGAGGACCTAGAAGGGAATATGAACAGCAGTGTAACACCTTATTTCCATCCATATAGAACTGATGTTTGGGCAGTCTAGCTCCATGAGAGTCTATCTGAGGGTCAGATTCTGACAGCAGTACATCTGATCTCTCCTAACACATATGCTATTGTGAAAGCAATGTGCTCTTTATAGTTTATGGCACATATTACTTTTCATAAGGAACGTATAAGGGGTTAAATGTCAGTCTAGAAATAGGTCTTGTGCTAACTGGATTTACAGTTCATCCTCCTTGCCCAGCTTTTTAAAAAAACTTGCAGGTTAGTTTATTAAGCATTGCAATCCTGGCTTTTTAAGCCCCTGTTGCATTTGGTATGGAACTCAGCTGGCAAATTTTCATCTCTTTGTAATTCGTGTGAATTTGCCAAACACTTCACATTAAGAAAGTATGCAAGTAAATATTGTCTTTTTCCTATAGTGTTAATGTTGCATTTTTGATTCAAATGTCAGTTCTCTCATGGATTCATCAAGTGTCACTGAGCAACACTGTCTGAACACAGGCAGTATGGTATAGTAGCTGGGAGGTTAGACTAGAACTGAAGAGTCACGTTTAAGTCCCGACTCAGCTACGGAGGTAATTGGGTGACTGCTTACAGCTTAGCCTAGCTCACATGCTTTTTGTGAGCATAAAGTGGAAAATCATGGAATCCACCTTGAGTTCCTTGGAAGATAGGAGAGATAAAAATGCAATAGGTAGCTGGTCTGTCTCCCTCCGCACACTGAGCAGGATCCAAGTTTGGAAAAGAGTGGTGGTGAAGTGGACACTCTTGACTTAGCCAAAGTATTATGGCCTGAGCTGTCAACTCATTTCCATGCTATAGTCCATTTATTTTGGTCCAGAAATAAAATAAATGTCTTAATTTCATGAAATTGAATGTAAATAATGAGATGGACATGAGAAGTATGGCATTCACTGGGCATAACAATAGCCAGCCAAATGTTATGAAAATACAAACATACATAATAAACAGATTAATTCTTGAACACATAATTTCTCATCTCAATAGTTTAGCAAAAGATGAGATTAAATTGCACCAGATTAATTAAACTAGATGTGAATTTTCATGTAACCTGTGACATTGTAGGGAAAGTTTGGTAGCCAAGCATTTGAGAAATTGGCCCCTTCCCAGTCGGACTGGCAACGCCAGTTATAGGCTAGGGGCCGCCCTTTGCCCTCCCGGAAGGAGGGAGGCTGGCTTCGGCTTCCTGGCCATCCGGGAGTCTCAGGATGGGCATGGTGTCGGGCCTATAAAGCCCCGGTCCCGCCCGTGTGGCTCAGTTTCTTTTGGGCTCTCGGAAGGAGAGCCACGTCGTTGAGAGCGTCTGGGGGCCGAGGCTTGGAAGTGCGAAGCAGTGGGCAGGCACAGCATAAGCCCACAACAATGGAACAGCTGATTGGGGCTGTAAGGAGCGGCGGAGAACGGCTTTGGAAGCCGAGGCTACAGGGAGGCCTGCACTTGGACGGTTTTCAGCACAGCTTTGGCAACACAGGGTTGGCTTGCGGGGGCTATAAAGAGCTTGAGCAGGGGGGACGTTGGGCATGTGGTGAGGCCAGAGGGCCCCCTGCCCCCCCTTCCCCCCGTTGGTTGGGTTATAGGGGAAATTTGGGGAGGCTGGGTGTCTTTTTGCCCCCACCCTGCTTGCGGTCTTGTGGCGCAAAGGGGGTGCAGCAGGAGCACTGTAGGACTGAAGTCTGAGCTTTGTACATGAGCTGAGTCCGATCCAGGCAGAGGCTGGATTTAGGTAGCTGGCTCAAGATTTTCAGAAAAAAAGGGGGGGGGTAGAGTGCAGGTGCACAAGCTTACACCCAAGGGGCAGGTTAAGTGGGCCTTACATTAGTGGTCATGGCACCCAACAAGGGTCAGGGACCCTCCAAAGGGAAACAGCCTGCAAAGAAGCGGGCCCAGCAACCCAGTTCCCCGGGTGACTTGGGCGAGGAAGCCCAGCTTCAGTAGGTCATTATTGGCCAGTTGGATTCTTTGGAAGAGAAGGGCATTGCAGGGCATCAGGTCGGTCGTCCAAGCTAACTTTTGAAAAAGCGGTTCTAGCTCGTCTTTTTGCGTTGCAGGGCGGAGCTGTGGGCGCGGACATGCGGCAGGAACCGGACCAGGAGGAGGTTGCTGATGCTGGAGATATAGCTGGTGGGGAGCTCGTGACCCACGGACCAGCAGTGCAGCCAGCCCCGGTTGTGGCAGTGGCTGTCACCCCCCCAGGGGCAAGTCCCCAGTGCAACCCCAGTTGCCAACATGGCCATTGGGTCATGTTCATTCAATGGGCCCCCTTAGTACAATGGGCTTGGCAGTGCCACAGACAGGGCAGTCAGGGCCTTTTGGGCAGCCTGGGCAGGCGGGACGTTCATGGACTTGGGGTGTGCCTTATGCATCGCCTCAAGGTCAGAGTTTTGTTGGGTCTGCCACACAGTCCCCTTCACCGACAGTTGCTATGGCGTTGGCGCAAGGTACCTCTGCTTCTCAGGCAGCGCCGGGCGTGCTGCTGTGTGTGGGGAGGCAACAACAGTGGTTGCAGCAGGGAGCATGGCTGGGTTATCAGTGGGGTACATGGAATTATCCTCCGAATCCTTATAGGGCCATCCCCTTCCATGTCCTTCCATATGGTGATACGGCGTTGCCCTTGGGGGACCACCTTGCAGTGGTGACCCGGGATAAGATTTTGAGGGGTGAATATATGGATGTGTTCAGCCTCCTCTTTAGAGAGGTGGAAAAGAAGGACAAGGAGGACCTTGATGATAAGGAGAAGGAGAAGCTGAAACGGAGAAAGGTGGATAGGACCTGGTCCAATTGGCTGCCAGGTTTCCTGATCTATGTTGGGGTAATAGCTAAGGTACAGCCTTTATGGGCTGCAGCTCTGTTTCAATATTGTGCGCATATACGGGGTTGCCGGTGCGGCGTGATTGCAATATGAGGAGGCCTTTCGGATGTGGGCTGTGGTCAACCCAGGGCTCCCTTGGGACCAGATTAATCAACAGCTTTGGCTGCAGTTGATGTCCCCGGCAAAGCCCAATTTGGGTGATAGGGCCAACAGTGGGCACTTGGTACATAAACAACAGAACAGTGTAGGTCCCCGCAGTGGGGCGGGCCAGTCGGTTCAGCCCCGGCTGCTATGCTGGTAATTTACATCTAAGGGCGTGTGTTCCAGGAAGGCCTGTAAGTTTAAGCATGAGTGCCCGCTATGCGGTGGGTCACACGCCTTATCAGCTTGCAGTAAATCCAAAACAAGGGCTGGTCAAGATGCCCCGGGGGGGGGGGGGGGAAGCAACCAGCAGCCACTTGGAAAAGGGACCCAGTCCAATATAACTGAAGGTACTTAGGTGATTGTTGAGCAATTGCCCCCTGAGGGCTGATTCGGCCTATTTAATGGATGGTTTCACCTATGGGTGCAGGATTCCATATCAGGAACCTAGGGTCCCTTGTATGGCCCCTAACTTTCGTTCGGTAGTAGGGATGGAGCACGTGGTTAGGGCAAAAAATAATTAAGGAATGTGCAGAGGGCAGGGTCCTGGGATCCTTTGAGATTCCACCAGTACCCACTTTACGTGTATCCCCCTTGGGGGTGGTGCCCAAAAAAGCGCCAGGAGAATACCGCTTGATACACCATTTGTCTTACCCCAGGGGTGGATCAGTGAATGATTCCATTCCTGAAGTTCTCTGTTCGGTCAGGTACACCTCATTTGACCAAGTGGTCAAAGTGGTTAGGGGTTGTGGTGTGGGGGCTGAAATGGCAAAATGCAACATTAAGTCTGCGTTTCGCCTTTTGCCCGTGCACCCAGAAGATTTCAATCTTCTGGGTTCTGCCTTTGAAGGAAAGTATTATATGGACAGTGCCCTACTAATGGGATGCTCAGTGTCCTGTGCCGCTTTTGAGTGGTTTAGTTCCTTTATGGAATGGGCGCTTCGGAACAAGTCTGGGTTGAGTGATACTGTGCACTACCTGGATGACTACCTTTTCGTGGGCCCTGCTGGATTCGGGCAATGTGCCAAGTTGTTGCGGTCATTTGAGGACCTGGCGCGGGAGCTTGGGGTTCTGTTGGCCCATGAAAAGACAGAGGGCCCCCAGCTCGGTGCTTCCTTTTTAGGCATTGAGCTGGACACCACGCAGCAGGCTTCACGGCTGCCTGCGGATAAGGTGAAAGGAATCAGGGTTTGTTTAGCTTCTTTTAAGAAGCAGCGTAAGGTGTCGCTGCTGGAGCTCCAGCAGTTGGTAGGGCACCTCAACTTTGCGTGCAAAGTTGTGGCCCCCAGGAGGGCCTTCTTGCGATGCCTATGTGACACCATGGGGCACCTGTGGTTCCCCCACCATAGAGTGCGAATGACCGCAGACATCCAGAGGGATCTAGAAGTATGGGAGGATTTTTTTTTTCAATCCTTCAATGGAATTTCCTTTTGAAGGGATGATTTGGAGTTGGAAGCAGAGCTCCAGATATCTTCGGATGCGACGGGTGCCACCAGATTCGGGGTATATTTTAGGGGACATTGGTGCGCAGAGCATTGGCCCTCAGTGTGGTTGGACAGTGGGTTGTGCCATGATCTTACCTTTTTGGAGTTTTTTCCCATTATGGTAGCCATTTGGCTTTGGGGTGAGCAATTGGCCAACCATACAGTCCATTTCTGGTGTGATAACGTCTGTTGTACATGTTATCAATTCCTTGTCATCTAAATCACCGGGGGTGATGAACTTGGTGCAGTCATTTACTTTGCGATGCCTTCGTTTGAACATTCTGTTTTTGGCGAGGCATGTTCCGGGGGTGTGCAATGGGGTGGCAGATGCTCTATCTTGTCAACAGATCGAGTGTTTTCGCCAGCTTGCTCCGGAAGTTGACCTGCGGCCAGTGCGAATGCTACCGGAACTTTGGCAGCTTGGGAGGCAGAAGCTGGTAGGGCAATCCAACTAGCATTGGCACCAAGTACATGAAAAGCCTATGAAAGGGTGGAGTTGCAGTTCCGGGTTTTTAGGAGCGCAGTGAGGCTCCCGGACACCTGGCCAGTCCCAGTGGTACACATTATCCAATTTTGCATCCATCAGAAGGACAGAGGGTTAAGTATTAAGTCAATTAAAGGCCAATTGTCTGCACTGGCTTGTACTAGTAAAGCGCAGGGCCTTTCGGAGGGCACCGGTGATTTTCGAGTTAGGAAGATGTTGGAAGGTTGAGCAAGAGAATGGGGCCCATATCCCCCTCAGTGCTGAAGGGCCTGCATAGGGTCTGGCCTGAGTTATGCTCGTCTTCCTTCGAGGCCGCTCTTTTTCACATGGCCTCTTTGGTTGCCTTTTTCGGTGCACTTCGGATCAGCGAGTTGGTCGTGCAATCAAAAACAGACTATTCTGACCGGGTGTTGCGTGCCAGTAACGTTAAATTTGTGGGGGGACAGGTTAGGCTGACTGTACGGAGGTCAAAAACAGACCAGCAACAGAGGGGCTCCGCCATTACGATTGGGCAATGTGCAGCGGGAGAGCTGTGCCCAGTCATAGCCTTGGAGCAATATATCCTACTCAGGGGTGAGGGTGATTGCCCTTTGTTTTGTAACAGGGAAGCCCCCCCCCCCTTACAAATATCAGTTTGGGGCTGTGACAGGTAAGGCACCGGCAGAGCTGAGATTAGGGGGCGTAAAATTCGGAACACATTAGTTTCGAATTGGAGCCGCATCTACGGCAGCGGCAATGCGTTACACCCCCCTGCCTGTGGTGAATGGGCCTGTGGTGGTCAGCAGCCTAAAGGTCATATGTTCACCCATTGGTCTTTCAGTGAGTGTGTAGGGGGCACGTGAACAGTGGGTGGCCCATGGGCATGTATTTTTCTGGTTTTGACTGTCTGTTTTTTCAGGTGCTGAGGCTCGTAGAGAGAGGCAGTGAATTCTTAGCTGCGGGCACAGCATGGTGTTCTGGGTGGCCCACCAGGCCATGTCAGAACTTGTAACTTTACATGCTTTGCTTGACTGAACTGACTCCATATTATAAATTAGAGCGCCTGACAGCGGTCATTGACCCAAGGCCCTTTGCTATGCAAAATATTCAGGGGGTAAGACAGGCGGCAGAAAGTCTCTGCTCAACATCACAGGTGCGCTTTGAAGCCAGGCCGTTTGGCCTTCGCAATAGGGGGGCATCCTCCTTTGCTGATAACGATGGCTGGGAAGAAGAGACTCTCACTTGATCTCGTGTGACTTATTGTTTTATTATGCTTTGCTGTGGGCATAAAATGTAACCAACTGCCCAGATGCGCCATTACTGTTATTTCGTTTCTATAGTACTGTTGTTCCTCAAATAAAGATCCTAACTTGCTACAAGTATTGGAATCGCTTGAAGTTCATCCAAGTTCTGACATTATAACAGTAATCCTTTTATTTGGACTTATCTGTGCTGGCAACCTGGCCGATGGCGGCACTGGCACCAGACAACGGAGAGCCCAACCTCCCACCCGACGAAGCACCCCTCGACCCGAAGGTAACGGGGGCGAGGAGGAAGATTAAAGTCCCCGCGCCGTTCTCCGTGGATGCCTTCCCTCAACGGACTTACAGCCCGAGGAAGTCCACAGCAGCCATGGAGGCCGCAGAACAGCGCTACCGCGCCCTAGCAACGGGTGTGGAAGAGGGGGACGAGGACGAGCCCAGAGACGAGGGCCTCGGCACCCAGGGCGGAGGGGACCCAATCCGAACACTGCACAACGAGTTGTACGATTGGGTGAGAGAGATCCACGATGAGGTCCATGCATCCCGAGCCCTGATGGCCGAAGAAATGCAGCAGAACATGGGAGCGATCCGCGACCAAATTCGCACGCTCCAAGGGATAGTGGCGGCCGGGCAAGCCCCTCCTGGCGGAGTACCGGCCGGCCCGCCAGCGGGGCCCCCGGCCGGCCCCCCGGCCGGACCGCCGGCTGGCCCTCCCGCGGGGCCCCCGCGGGGCCCACCCGTCGGGCCGCCGGTCGGGCCCCCGGCTGGCCCTCCAGCGGGGCCGCCAGCAGGGCCGCCGGCTGGGGCCCCGGCTGGACCTCCGGCCCCGCCGGTGGGTGGGCCGGTCATCCCAGTGATCCCTGCCCCGGTCGCCCTGGTCGGGGGAGACGGGGGGGGCACCGAGAGCTGAAAATGACTTTCGATGGGGACGGAGACGCGGTGGAATACTTCACCATTCAATGCAACACCTTTTTTACGCACTGGGGAGCAGGCTACCCCACTGAAGCCAGCCGGGTGGCCCACATCGCTTCCAGACTGAGAGGACCGGCCCAGAAATGGTACGTAGGGCTCTATACTGGCCGGAAACCCGAGCTGGCCACCGTGGCCGATTTTCTACAGGCAATGCTGCGCCAGTATGGAGACCCGCTGCGCGAGGAGAAAGCCGTGGCGGCCCTCCAAAGAATAGAACAAGGCAACCGCTCCACGCGCGAGTATGCTACCGAATTCATGGGCTACTGCACAGCGGCCCGAGGTTGGAACGAAGTAATGAAGTACACTGCGTTCAAGAATGGCCTGAACGCCAACATCTTGGATCGGTGTTACCACCAAGGGAGACCGGACACCCTGGTGGGGTGGATTCAACTCGCCGGGGAAGTCGAGACCGACCTCCAGCATGTGGGAATGCGGCGCCAACAACAGGGAAAGAAGGGGATCAAGTCGAGCCCTTCCCCGGGAAAAGGTGAAGGCAAGCGCGGGCCCACAACGTCCACCCCCTCAACCACCCCAAGGAAGTGTTTCAGATGCGGGGACCCGAATCACCTGGCGGCCAACTGCCCGGTGAAACCGCCAGCAACCCCGACGCCCTCCAAGCCAGCGCCCACCGCCCCGAAGAAGAAAGGCGGACGCGCTAAGGAGCCCAGTCGGGGCACCGTCGCCACATCCTTGGCGATTGACGAGGAAGTTACCACCGTAGAAGAGTCCAGTGAGGAGTCCTGGGACCAGGAGTCGGCGGGAAACGACAGCGACCTGCTTTAATCAGTGCCGCGAAGCAGGTCGACAAAACGCCGGCACTACTAACGGTGAGAGTTTCTGGGGGGCTTTTATTTATGGTGGTCACACTTTTGAACCCCAACTTAAAGAGATTCATGCACGCCCGAGCCCTGATTGACTCCGGGTGCACCAGGGACATTATCACCCCACGCTTGGTGGAAGCCCTTGGGTTAGCGACATCCCCCCTACCTCACCCCATTCAGTTCGAACAGATGGACGGGTCAACCATGCGGGGGGAACCGTGCACCCTAGAGACCCAGGCAACCCCTGTGGGGACTGAGGAGCACTGGGGCATAGAGACTTTCGTCATAGCCCCTTCATGCTCGTTTGACGTGGTGGTGGGGTCCGGATGGCTAGCCAAACACCAGCCGGACATCCGATGGGCTGAACAAATCGTGAGGTTCCCGGATTGGCGGTGCGAGCACCACCACTGGAGGCCCGAGTGGGGCCCGAAAGCGCCTCCCCAGAACGAGAGACTCTGCCTCACTCTTGAGGAGGTGGGATCGATCCCCAGGGAATACCGGGACTTGAAAAAAGCATTTAGTGAGCGGGAAGCGGACGAGCTCCCCCCGCACCGCCCCACGGACTGTGCCATCGAACTAATCCCTGGGCAGACCTTACCCAAAGCCAAGCTTTACTCAATGGGATGGGCGGAGAAAGCGGAACTGAGAAAATTCATTGACAAAAATCTGAAAAGGGGGTTCATCCGCCCCGCCACGGCCCCCCACGCAGCCCCTGTGTTATTCCGTAAGAAGAAGGATGGGGGGCTTAGGCTTTGCACTGATTTTCGCGGGATAAACGGGATTTCTATGTCCAATGCTTATCCGATCCCGCTGATAAGAGACTTGTTGAACACAGTGGCCGAAGGGAAAATCTTCACTAAACTCGACCTCCGAGACGCGTACTTCCGCGTAAGGATTAAGGAGGGGGACGAGTGGAAGACGGCATTCAACACTCCCATGGGACAGTTTGAATACTTAGTAATGCCGTTCGGACTCCAGGGCGCGCCGGGGGTCTTTATGAATTTTATCAATGAAGTGCTAAGGGAGTTTCTGTTCAAGGGGGTGGTGGTGTACCTTGATGACATCATTATTTATTCAAAAGACCTCGAATCTCATGTGCCACTAGTGAGAAAAGTGCTGACCACGCTGTGTAAAAACAAATTGTATGCTAAACTGTCTAAGTGTGAATTCCACAAAACGGAATTAGACTACCTGGGGTTCCGAGTGTCGGGGGAGGGATTGGCGATGGACCCAGCCAAGATCCAAGCAGTTCTAGATTGGGAACCACCCCGAACCCGACGGCAGCTACAATCTTTTATCGGGTTCGCAAATTTTTACCGCGGATTCATTAAGGGGTTCGCCAGGGTGATGCTCCCCCTCACCGAACTGCTGAAAACAAAAGGGAAGGGGGAGGCAGCAAAAAAACCTGGGGCACGCTTGGTCTGGACGCCAGAGTGCCACAGAGCTTCCCAAGAACTTAAACAGCTCTTCACCTCTGAACCGATATTGGCTCACCCCAATGAATTAAAACCCTTCGTGGTTCAATGCGACGCCTCCGACGTCGCCGTAGGAGCCATATTGATGCAAAGGAATGAAGAGGGGGAACTGCGTCTTTGTGCTTACATTTCCCACAAATTCTCAAACGAACAAAGAAACTGGTCAGTGTGGGACAAAGAGGCTTTCGCAGTAATGTTCGCCTTGAAAACTTGGAGGTCTTGGTTGGAGGGGGCCCGAGTCCCGTTTGAGATCTGGACTGACCACAAAAACTTAGAGGCACTCACGGGCCGCCGTAAATTGACTGCCAAACAAATTCGGTGGGCGGGGTTTTTCGCAAAATTCGACTTTGTGCTGAAGCACATCCCGGGAACCAAAAACTTCTTGGCCGACGCTCTATCCCGCATGCCCCAACATGACAGTCAGCGAGAGGAAGTAATTGATTCTCTCGTCCCTCCTTCAGCCGTGGCGGGGGGAGTAACCACTCGCTCCGGGAAAAAGACCGACGCGCCCGCTCCCTTCCCCACGGAACGACTAGCCTCAGAGGCGGAGCTGGAAGGCGCGGAGCGTCCGGAAGGGCTGGAACAAGGGGAGGGTGGACTGTGGCTTCACAAAGGGAAAATTTACATGCCCAAATCCATGAGAAAGGAAATCCTAGAGCAAAGTCACTCCAGCCGCCTGGCAGGGCACTTCGGGTATGTAAAAACCCTCCATCTAATCACCCGATAATTCTGGTGGCCAAAGTTAAAACGAGACGTCTCAGAATTTGTACTGGCCTGCCCTACATGCATCATGTCTAAGCGCCGGGGGGGGGGGGGAAGCCGCCGGGCCACTTAGTCCCCCTCCCAACCGCGAGCCGCCCCTGGGCCGTGGTCTCCATGGACTTTATAGTAGAACTCCCTCCTTCCCAAGGGAAAACGGTGATACTGGTAGTAGTGGACACCTTCTCAAAACAGGCCCACTCTATCCCGTGCAAAAAATTACCCACAGCCAAGAAACTGGCCCAGTTGTTCTTCAATCACGTGGTACGGCTACACTCATTCCCTGAGAAGGTCATTAGCGACCGCGGGCCGCAGTTCGTTGCCAACTTCTGGCGGGAGTTTTGCAAGCTAGCTGGCATCGAACAGGGGCTTAGCTCAGCTTACCACCCCCAGACGGACGGACAGACTGAGAGAGTGAACGGGCTTCTAGAACAATATTTAAGGTGTTACATTAACTACCAACAAACAAATTGGGTGGACCTCTTGCCATTCGCCGAGTACGGCTACAACAACAGTTTTCATAGCTCTACCAAAACCTCCCCCTTCCAGGTGGTAAATGGGTACGAGGGGAAGCCCTTTCCAAACCTTCCCCTCCCCGCCGGACCTACTGAACCCACCTCGTGTCAGCAATGGTGGGAGGGAATAAAAACCGGGTGGAAAGTGATACAGGAAAACCTGGAGGAGGCGAAAAGGGAGTACAAAAAGCATTTTGATAAAAAACACGCCCCTCAGTGGGATTTGAAAGAAGGGGAAACTGTGTTCCTATCCACCAAGAACTTACCCTTACCTCAGGGGTGTCGAAAACTCGCACTGAAATACTTAGGGCCATTCAAAATAAAGAAGGTGATTAACAAAGTGACTGTGGAATTAGAACTACCCAAATCCCTGAGTAAGATCCACCCTGTTTTTCATTGCAGCCTTCTTCGAAAGGATCCTGGAGCTACGCAATTCCATCCTCGCCCCCCGGAGCCGCCTCCGACTATAGTGAAGGGTCAGAGTCACCATGAGGTGCTAGAAATCCTGGACTCTAAGGTCCAAAGGGGGGCACTATACTACTTGATAAGATGGAAATACTTTCCTCCTAGCTGTGATGAATGGGTAAAAGCTAGTGATGTATCCGCACCGCAACTGCTTAGAAAGTTTCACCTACTGTACCCACACAAGCCCAAGCCGAAGAGCTTAGGGGGGGCAGTATGTCAGAACTTGTAACTTTACATGCTTTGCTTGACTGAACTGACTCCATATTATAAATTAGAGCGCCTGACAGCGGTCATTGACCCAAGGCCCTTTGCTACGCAAAATATTCAGGGGGTAAGACAGGCGGCAGAAAGTCTCTGCTCAACATCACAGGTGCGCTTTGAAGCCAGGCCGTTTGGCCTTCGCAATAGGGGGGCATCCTCCTTTGCTGATAACGATGGCTGGGAAGAAGAGACTCTCACTTGATCTCGTGTGACTTATTGTTTTATTATGCTTTGCTGTGGGCATAAAATGTAACCAACTGCCCAGATGCGCCATTACTGTTATTTCGTTTCTATAGTACTGTTGTTCCTCAAATAAAGATCCTAACTTGCTACAAGTATTGGAATCGCTTGAAGTTCATCCAAGTTCTGACAGGCCAGGAGATCGCCAGTGGGCACCCAGCTGGGTCTCAGTGAGTGGGCAACGGTTGAGTGGCTGGATCGCTGTGGCCTGCGCTGGCCAGGGATCATGCCACTGTTGTTCAGTGGGAGGAGTGGGCCTCCTCCGCACATCCTGGTCATCCATTTGGGGGGTAATGACCTGAGTTTTATGAAGGGGAAGGCCCTTTCTTTGCAGGTGCAGGAGGATCTGCAGGCCATTAAGCTGAGATGGCCAGGAGTTCTCTTGGTGTGGTCGGCAATTTTCCCACGTAGGGTTTGGCAGTCTGCCCTGTATCCCGGGGGGATAGAACGTGCCAGACGTAAGGCTAACCGGGCCTTGCAAAAGGCCATGGAAGGGGGTTTGGGCATATTTCTTTTCCATCCGGCCATATGGGTCGAGAATGCTGACCTGTATAGGTCAGATGGGGTTCATTTATCTGAACTGGGCACCTGGGCCTTTTTGAACGAACTAAGGCAGGGGTTGCGGTTGGCTCTGGGCCATCCAGTGGGCGCTAATGCCTAAGCATTAGGGGAGGGACGGTGGCTCAGTGGTAGAGCATCTGCTTGGGAAGCAGAAGGTCCCAGGTTCAATCCCTGGCATCTCCAAAAAAGGGTCCAAGCAAATAGGTGTGAAAAACCTCAGCTTGAGACCCTGGAGAGCCGCTGCCAGTCTGAGAAGACAATACTGACTTCGATGGACCAAAGGTCTGATTCAGTATAAGGCAACCTCTGTTCAAGCAGAGGTTTGGCATTGGCGGTGGCAGGATGAGGTATTGGCTACAGTCTTTTCAGGGGAGCACCTATGGCTCTGCACCAGTGGGTGCAGGTGGTCTGCATGAACAGTAGATGGGCTTTACGGCTCAATGCTGGGAGTGCAGATCACGACAAAGCCTCGCCAGGGTGGATCCTTCCTGAGTGATGGATGCAGGCAGAGGTGGAGGCGGAGTTTGGGCCTGGCCGCTCAGCACCACTCAGATGATATTGGGCTCGTGCTGGGGGCAGGGTGGCTCACCCTTCTAGGACAAGGCGGGGTCCTGTGTTTTGACCCCAGGGCTTGTCCTGTTAGGCCTATACCTCTTGCCATTCTAGTTCATTCAAGTAATGCTTCAATTAAGCGGCCCGGTTTTTATCCACACACTGTGTCAGCCTCTTCATTCCGACTGGGGGGCAAATCGGCCCCTTCCCAGCCAGACTGGCAATGCCAGTTATAGGCTGGGGGCTGCTCTTTTCCCTCCCAGAAGGAGGGAGGTTGGCTTCGGCTTCCCGGCCATCCGGGAGTCTCAGGATGGGCGTGGTGTCAGGTCTATAAAGCCCTGGCCCCTCCCGTGTGGTACAGTTTCTTTTGGGCTCTCGGCCCACCCACCCTATGCAGTACAGATTTTTACCGGTCACCTTATTAGGAGCCAGGTAGGAATTTTTTCATTTTCACAGAATTGGCCTATGTGAATTTGTTTTTTGCCTACCTTGTACTGCTTGATAGTGTAGGAAGTTTGGGGAGAAGTTTGGTAGTTTTGGTTGCTTGGCAGGATGAGGTATTGGCTACAGTCTTTTCAATAAAGTGGCCCAGTTTTTATCCACACACTGTGTCAGCCTCTTCATTCTGACTGAGGGGGGCAATTCCTGTTACCACATCATTCAAAATGTTGTCCAAACTTATTACATGCCCTCCAGTTGTTGTATCACAGAAATCTCAGTGTCCACAACAATTACATTTACACAGACATTCTCAGTTGGCAACTTGGAACAAGGATGCTTTCAAAGACACAGGGATAACTGAAGATGAGCTAGATTTGGAACCGGTAGCACCTTTGGATAACAGAGGATATCAAGCTATGCCATGCCATTCTTTTTGCATCAATTGGTTCACTGATTTTAGTAAGAGATACCACCCATGGCTTCCAACTGCCACAACTTCAGAATATCCAAGAATATAATTTCTGGAAGTATTGCCAACTGATCAGGAAAAAAAAGTCTGGTTCTTTCCTTTTATCAGGTGATCAAGCTGTTATGTTCTGTATAGCATACTGTTGTTTAAAAGCACAAGAGCATATTAGACCTTTTTTCCCCTCTCATAAGCCAAGACATTCCAGGACCGAGGGACATAGAAACAAGATCCCTCTTTTTCATGTTCTGATGTTCTGGAATGATTAGATACCATAGAAAGATTACTCACTGGCATGCCAGGTAAATGCCTCTGAAGTCCATCGCAGACTCATATATAATATCCCACAGACCACCCTCAATTGTATCTTCTTTAATTAAAAAAAAACAAACCCTGGTGGTTTTGTCATTCACCATCCAATTCTGCTTTCTATATGTTGATTAAAATGTGAAGGACCAAATTACAAGTGTTTCCAGCAAAGCCTAAAAAGTGTTTGCTGTGTCAAGCCTTGGTTGCTTCTCCACTAGTGAACAGCTTTGAAGGCAACATGACAGCCTAAATAGGAAGAGACTTCCTTCTTTCCAGGGCAACTGCTTTGTGTACCCGTGCCTGGCTCCCATGGGGTGCTTGCAGGCTGCCTGGATGAAGGTCTCCTTGTTAAAATATTGGCAGCACGTAGGTGAGCGGGCTGCTAATAATCACTTGGTATTTTAACATCTGATAACTGTCTCCTAAAATATTAATCAAATCATAACATATGATCCTAAATATAGGCTTTCTGACTCCATTCCACACTTTTCCTAAGGTTCCCCGGATGGTTATGGCTGTTGTGAGTTAACCTTTTCTGGCATTTCACCGATTGTAATAACTGCCTTGCCTGTGAATGCAAAACTAGATGCCCTTTCCTGCTGTATAAACATACCACACACACACCTTGTCTCTCCCCTGGATTCTTCCTTTCAGGGCATGGTTCTCCTTGGCTGTATGCAAAAACATCCATTTGCCCAAAGAGGTAGTCAGAATTTATTCTAAAAAGCTTAGACAGAAGACCCCAGCCTATGTTTTTCATGCTTCCAATAAGAAGGAAGGCTCAGTTTCTTTGCCAGCAACCCCTATGTTGTCCTCTCTGCCACTCAATGACTTTGGAATCCAAAGACTAATATTTGTGCTTTCAAGATGCTGTTGCTTCCCATAGGTCTGATAATGTACCCAACTTTATCAATTCATCCTCTCCTTAGCTGCAATGTTCACGGATGTGGTTCTCCTATAAATATTTGATTGACCTGCCAGGGCCGTGCTGTTTTCATTTATCACTTGCTTAAGTCAGAGCTGTATTACTTTGGAACAGATTGTACTTCTCTTGAAGTAGGGTTAAAGGATTCATGTTTCCTTTCCCATATGAGGCAGAAAAAGTTTCTGCTAATAGTCTGGAATACAGTGTTGGAGGAGGAGGAGCAATCCCAAACAAAATTATTGGTATGCACTGTGGTGTTCAATTGAGCAGTATGCATAGGACTGCAGCCTGTGAAGGGCTGAGTGCAGGTAGGCGATTAAAACTGTGGTATGGTTTTGGAAACGCCTGTGCTTCATTGAAAGTGAAGGCTGGAATGAAAGCATGTAGGGACCCCTGTGTTTGGGGTGGTGGTTTGGGCTGCTCAGTCCCAGTCCAACAGAAGGTAAATAAAGCAGGTGTTATTTCCCCCCCAGCTGTGCTCATTTTACATCCATCAATCATACGTCACTTTCAGAAATACAAAATTCCCACTTGTGTTTCTAGAAGGAAAGCTGAAAGAAAGAAGTTGAAAGAAAATGCAAAGGGAAAGGGGGGGGGCATTGAAATATCCATGGGAGCCCTTCCTTCTCTATTACAATGGCCCTGGCAAGGTCTTTTTTTCAGGCTACCTTTGCTGCCTTGAAGTCTCATGAAAGGCTGATTTATATATGACATGCACATCATTTGGGTGGCTTAGCACTCTCTTGTAATTGAAAGTGAGATAGCCTCTTTCTTCCTAGTAGAAGTTCCTACGCATGTTCCTGGAGCTCCACATCACATTTCCTGTGCCCCCCCCCTTCAGCAACACAAAAGAGGGGCAAAAACCCAACCCCAAACTGGAACTGGATACCTAAAAAGGTTGAGGGTGCAAGCATATTTAAAAAACATTAAACAAAATATATCTTTAATAATATAGTGCTCTCAAATAGTTTATTAACAACAAAATAGGCTTTTAGGCCATACAGGTAACCCACTGTGCAGTAGAGAGCCAGTTTGGTGTAGTGGTTAAGTGAGCAGCTCTTATATGGGAGAACCGGGTTTGATTCCCCACTCCTCCACTTGCACCTGCTAACATGGCCTTGGGTCAGCCATAGCTCTGGCAGAGGTTGTCCTTGAAAGGGCAGCTGCTGTGAGAGTCCTCTCCAGCCCTATCCACCTCACAGGGTGTCTGTTGTGGGGGTGGAAGGTAAAGGAGATTGTGAGCCGCTCTGAGACTCTCCGGAGTGGAGGGCGGGATATAAATCCAATATCTTCTTCTTCTACACATTACAAACAATGCAGTAACGTAGTAATAATGACTGGAAACAATAAACTATTAAAATTGGACCAGATACATATTAACCATAAAGGCTTTCTTCATTGGTCATTTAATACCACATACACATTATATGAAGGAATCTGTATCACATTTAGCCCTTTTAGGCTGGGTCCAGACCAGCAGTTTAAACCGACACAGGAACAGCCCCTGTGCAGCTTAAAAAAATGCAGGTAGCATGTGCACATCTGGCTAGCAGCCCGCTCCCATACTCATCTTGTCCCTGTAGAGTGACTTAAAAAGCTTCCACTTAGTAAGTGGTAGCAAACACTGAGGTATTTCTGAGGTGTCTTTCCCAGCCATCTGAGTGGCCAGGAAGCATCCAGGGAACAGTGGTAAGGCGCATGAGCACTATGAAGGCTCCTCTGAGGTGCCCGTGGCCTGTCCCTGTTCTGGTGGCAGACCACGGGCTGTCTGACTGCTCCAGGGTGCTTATTTTTATGCCAACTCACTTCCAGGATGGGACACTGATGCCCCAAGTCAGCCATCTGAACAGCCTTAAGATCATGAGAGTACATTCCAGAATAATTCCTGTGGCACAAAACAACTCTGTGGGAGTATCATATCTAGCTAATGATCCCTATAGTCCCACCCAAGGGAATGTGAAATAATATACTGAATACAGCAGTTACTTCACCCACAGTGTGCATATGTATACTGGGATGGTAAATTTGCCATTCCTGGCTGGGGCCAAGAAATTATGATTGTTTCAGTTAGCAGATGAAGCAGGCAAGTGATGGAGAGCAAGTAGGGAATAATATGGGGAGTGGGCTGAGAGGTCTTAATTGCTGCCAGACATAAGGGGAATCTCAGAAGGTGGAGGCCAAATTCACCTTGGAATCCTTCATGTGTGCATCTTCTTCTAACCTCTTCCCTCTTCCAAAAGAAACTTCCTGTGGAATTGCTGGTGTCTATGCTGAAAGATTTTTTTGTCCTTTCCTGGCTGTTTTCAAGACTATTATCTCCTGTATTTGTTGGAAGTGGTTTGCCAGGGCTTTCTTTGACTGATGCTCGATTCTTGTAACCAGAACATGTCCGTTGATTGGAGTGTCAATAGATTTCTTGGCAGAAAGGGCACTGCTCCTTGAAAATGTAAAACTGCATTTCAATCTCATTTAGGAGGGGAAGAGAAAAGGAGGGAAGAAAAATGTCCTCAAACCACATTTTCTTCTCTTTGAAAAGGAGCTTTGAGTAAACAAGCCCTTTGCCTTCTTTTAATAAGGTCATTTGCGACATCGCTTTCTTAGCAGAGAGGGAGAGTTTTTGTGTTGTGTGTTTTTTAAAGAGTCCAAAGGCCTTTATATTTAAAGTCTTGCTGTGAGTTCCTTCTGTATGAGCGAGGTGGGGAGGGGAAGCACCTTGTCTCCTCATTGCCAGCGATGACACCCAGCACCTAACAAGCACCTGCGGCAAAACCTTCCCCCTCCCTCCCCTCAATCTGGAGCAGCAGATTTCTGTATACAAGATCATAGCTCCAGTCTCTCCAGAAGAATGCACCTTTGACTTTTCTAAATAACAATGCAATTACCTTCAAAAGCTGGCAGCCAAAGTACATGGTGAGAAATGGGCACTATTAATAAGAAATTAACCACCTTCAGGGAACGGCCAATTTATTTGCTGGCAACGAAGACAAAAATGATCCACAGTACCTGGTGTGAGGCAAAGAAAGCCCTCTTCTCATTGAGCATGCTCACACTCAGTGGGGTCTCTTGGGTGCAGGCAAAGGGTATATTTCCTGCCCCCTCTCCACTGAGACTCAGTGGCCTCATCCCAGTTTACAACCACAGCATGAATTCTTGTAAAAGCAACAGTTTGCTCTTCCCATTGCCAGTGCTCTTCTTTCTGTTGGACATTCTCACTGAGGGGTCAGCAGCTTGTCTTCAAGTTGTATGTCATTTTCGATATGTGACCTGAAGGCCAGGGAGAAAGCCAGCCATACCACAGTGACATTGTTTTGGGTGGGAGACTTCTGAAATAATACAAAAATGGCATGGGCTGGGATCACAAGAGTCACAACATGTAACTTCATCAGACACATGTGTATCTACAACTGCTTTCATGAAATCGCAAAAATTAAAAAAAACCTATTTGTTTTTTTTTTAACCTTGTCTTTTGATCTGGTGAGGTTTGAGTTATTCATCTGCTACACTTTATCATCCTTGAAAAATCAGTCATTTTAATTGTGCAGAGAAAGGCATGATTGCAATTACCTTTTTGTGGCAGGTAAAATGGACAAGGGGAGAAAGGAGAGGGAAGGAAATACTTGCTCTGACCGCAAAGCTCGGATGTCTGCCTTCATCTGTCTCTCACAATGTATGCAGGAAATATCAAGGCAGCAGTTGGGGGTAGGGGAGTCAGGCCTGATTCCTCTTGGGCAAGATGGGGCATGGAAATGGGAAGGAGGGATGCATTTCATTTCTAAAGGGTACAGAATCTTGCAGTTCCATGACAAAATAATTTAGGTTGAGAATATAGCATAGGGACACATTATGCAGCAACTGCACTGAGGGTAAGTGGGTCTGGGTATAGTGTACCTGGAAACTCTGTGGAAGCCACCTTGAGTTTTGTGAGGGAAGAAAGGTGGAATGTCAATGGAATGAACACTCAAATCTATTTTTAAACATCTGCACCTCTATTTACAAAGTATGCAACAAGATAATGGATTTGTAAAAGTTACTGTCATGGCCCATATGTTGTTTATTTCTGCCTTATTTTCTGTAATAATAATAATAATAACAACTTTATTTTTGTATCCCGCCCTCCCCCGCCAAAGGCGGGCTCAGGGCGGCTCACAGACATGGAATTCCATGATTCAAATAAAACAATATAAACAACAATTTTAAATACAATCAATTACATAAATAAATTAGTTAAAAATAGATAAAATAGGTGCTATAAAATACTAGATGGCTAGATGGCTACAAATCAGTTTAGCCAGGTTCTGTCTTAAAAGCAAGCTGAAAAAGAAATGTTTTGCAAGCCCTGCGGAATTGGTTCAGGTCCCACAGGGCTCGCACCATCTCTGGAAGTTGATTCCACCATCGAGGGGCCATTGCTGAGAAGGCTTGCTCCCTGGTTGTCTTCAATCTAGCCTCTCTTGGCCCAGGGATTGTTAAAAGATTTTGAGAGCTGGATCTCAGTGCTCTCTGGGGAACATATGTAGTACCCCTTGGCTTAGAGTTGCAGTTATATCACATCAAATATACTATACCCTGAAAGGATTGTGTTTGAGTGCTTGTATTGAGAGAATCCAACAGTCATTGCAGCTTCAGACTCTGCTAACCAGGTGGCATTAAGAACATAAGAACATAAGAGAAGCCACGTTGGATCAGGCCAATGGCCCATCCAGTCCAACACTCTGCATCACGCAGTGGCCAAAATACATACACACACCCATACACACAGAGTGGCTAATAGCCACTGATGGACCATATTTTTATCCAATCCCCTCTTGAAGCTGTCTATGCTTGTAGCCACCACCACCTCCTGTGGCAGTGAATTCCACATGTTAATCACCCTTTGGGTGAAGAAGTACTTCCTTTTATCCATTCTAACCTGACTGCTCAGTAATTTCATTGAATGCCCACGAGTTCTTGTATTGTGAGAAAGGGAGAAAAGTACTTCTTTCTTTACTTTCTACATCCCATGCATTATATTGTATCATGTCACCTCACAGTCAACGTTTCTCCAAGCTAAAGAGCCCCATAGGGAAAGTGTTCCAAACCTTTAATCATTCTAGTTGCCCTTTTCTGCACTTTTTCCAATGTTATAGTATCTTTTTTGAGGTGCAGTGGTCAGAATTGCACACAGTACTCCAAATGAGACCGCATCATTGATTTATACAGGGGCATTATGATACTGGCTGATTTGTTTTCAATTCCCTTCCTAATAATTCCCAGCATGGCGTTGGCCTTTTTTATTGCAGTCGCACAGTGTCTTGACATTTTCAGTGAGTTATCTACCACGACCCCAAGATCTCTCTCTTGGTCAGTCTCTGCCAGTTCACAACCCATCAACTTGTAAGGTCTCATTCTCACCAAGGTGATAAGCATGTGTCAGGGGTGTACCACTTCGTAAGGTAACAGAACCCACCCACCCCCATACATTTAGAAAATATGCATAACAAGACAGCCAGTGTGGTATAGTGGTTAAAAGCACCAGACTCTAATCTGGAGACCCAGGTTTGATTCCCTACTCCCCCACATGCAGCCAGGTGGGTGACCTTGAGCTAGTCACAGTTCTCTCAGAACTCCCTCAACCTCACCTTCCTCATAACGGTGCTTGTTGTGGGGAGAAGAAGGGAAAGGGATTGTAAACTGTTTTAGGACTCCCTTAGGGTATAGAAAAACAGGGTATAAACACCAATTTCTCTTCAATGAAAAAGAACTATTCTTTCTGACAATGAAAAGGAACTCTTCTTTTTAAACCCTTCTTTTTTACCATTTAGTCCTATATATGTGCTTGGGTTGAAGTGGGTCTTTTTTATATGGAGGGCTGTAACTAAGGAATTTCAAATGCATGTGAAAGTAAAGCAATGCACACTGGGGGATATGTACAAATATATTGATGAAATCTGAATTGAGAATGATTAACTGCCATACTGCCTTCCCTCCTGTTTGATAGCTAAGTGGCAGATTTTGGGATGACATTAAAGAGAAGCAAATTGTCAATACTGTACTACTATGAACTTTACTGCTATTTCCTCTACTCTCCAACCCCATAGCTCCCTGTACCTAGAGTTCTTGGGGTATCTATTCTTATTGTCAAGTCCCCGACAGTTCAGTAATCAACACCAGGCCATTCAGAGAACAGACTTTATTGAAGTACTGACAGATCTGGAGCAAGATGGTTCTTGCGAAAACTGGCTTTGGCGGGCAAATGGCCTCTACTTATACCTGGAGTTCTTGGGGTATATATTCCTGTTGTCAAGTCCCTGACAGTTCAGTAATCAACATCAGGCCATTCAGAGAATAGACTTTATTGAAATACTCAGGACTTCTTTTATAGAAAAAGCCCAGCAGGAACTTATTTGCATATTAGGCCACACCTCTGATGTCACCATTGTTTCACACAGGGTTTTTTTTGAAAAAACTCATTTGCATATTAGGCCACACCCCTGGCACCAAGCCAGATGAATCTGCATTCCAGTGAGTTCCTGCTAAAAAAAAAACCCTGGGGGTGCACTCAGAGATACCATTAGTGGTGACACAGCTCCGTCTCACTGATGGATTAAATATGTTCATCCAGACATCCACATCTGGCAATCGAGTGTCATCTGGGGTCATCCTGACTTGCTCCGGATCAATGCCGTGCTAATTTGATAGCGCAGAAAGTCCAGCCCTTTTTCACAGAAGCGGCACACAATCGGTTTTTTCCTGTTTGGACAGCTGATACACAGTACTGCCCCTTGAGATGTTTACCACCCCTCTCACCTTTTTTTTTTAAAAGCCCCAGCAGACATGCACATGGCCAGATCATCCGGGAATCTGAGGTGACACTTCTGCTTCTTCAAAACACAGGATTGGAGGGGGGGGGGATGTTATCCCACTATTCAGAACAGGGAAAATCTTTTTTTTCAATGTGGAGGATTTCCAGATATCATTGTCACTGCCAATTTCCAGGAAAGTACTTCCTGGCAATTCCCTGGTTTGAATCAGCAACATTAATTCCCGGAACTTCCCCCCTTCCCCTCGCCTCTGAAGCAACGTTTGATTTCCCACCTCCCAACGGTTGGATGCATGTTCAATGGACCCCTGCTCCCAGGAATCACATCGCACATGCTCCAAGAAAAGAGCATGATAACATTGGATGTCTGATCACTCAACAACAGGATAAGTCTCATTCTTGGATGCTTGTCTGATCGGCTCCACATCAAATCAATATTCAGCGGTTCACATTTGAGCACTACACACCCGCTTTTAATGACAGATCTGGAGCGAGATAGTTCTTGTGAAAACTGGCTTTGGCAGGCAAATGGCCTCTACTTATACTGATTGCTTAAACTGTTATACATTCAAACTCAAGGCGTGAAGCAAGCTGTCCCTCTCCCCCAGTAGTCCATTCTCAGACCCCTCACAGGTACACGCATAATCAGACAGAGAAGGCCTTGGCCATCCCTGAGATCAGGCTGAAAGAATGTTTCATTTGTTACACAGAGATAGAAGCTAGCTGAGCGAAAAGTGAAAGTAACAGGCTGGCTAAAATGGCAAGACGCACTCTTGACACCTGCCTGACATGAGGCACAGCTTTTTGCTATTATCTATTGCTGCTGTTCCCTGTTTTATTGTTTGACAGTTTTATGTTATAAGCTGCCCTAAGCCCATCTTTGGGGTTTTTGTTCAGTTGCACAGTCAAGTCCGACTCTTTGAGATCCCATGGACAAAGTCATGCCAGGCCCTCCTGTCTTCCACCATCCTTCGAAGTCTGCTCAAATTCGTGTTTGTTGCATCAGTAATGCTGTCCAGCCATCTCATCTTTTGCCATCCCCTTCTTCTTTTGCCTTCTGTCTTTCCCAGCATCAGGATCTTCTCCAGTGACTGCTCCCTTCTCATTTGATGGCCAAAGTATTTGAGCTACTATCTTTGGGGTAGTGTGGGTTATTAAACAAACCAATAGTTTGTATACTGAAGAAGTGGTTCTGCCTCCTGCAGAAAGAGTTGTAGCAACACTGGAAAAACAACAACAGCAAAAGGACTCATCACTTTTGGGAAAACTGTCATATACCACTTTTCCCCAATGTTCTTCTCTCCATTTTATCCTCACAACAACCCTGTGAAGTCAGTCTGGCTGAGAATGTGTGAGTGACCAAATGCTCTGCCAGCAACTTTCATTGATGGAGCGGGGCTCTGAGACTGAAGCTCCTTGATCCAATCAACTTTTTAATCACTACACCACACAGCCTCTGACAGGTCAGGGAAGTTGTTAACCCTTTTGACTGAGAGAGGATATCTTCCAGCTTCCCTGTCTGTGCTACCTGCGCTTTCCTTCTCTTGAATAAACTTTTGCTTCCATTGTGTGAGCAAGGATGTTCCAATTCTCTTCATGTTTGGCTCTGCAACTCCCATTATCATTCTGAAGCTGGTGGCCATCTTTGAGACTCTTAGCTTCAATTTCTGAAGAGTTAAGCATAACACAGACAGATGTATGAACTGAGGGATGGATAGACACAGCCTTTTATTATTAGATATTAGAAGTGGGAGCCATGCTATTTCCCCCTCTTATCTTTCTTCCCCCTGCCACTGGGCCCACCATGGCTCCCAGCCTATACTACTGGGAGTGCTTCAGCTCCTGGCCCCCATCACCACCACTGGGTCTGTGACAGCTCCCTAGCCCACTGCCACTGATAGGCCTGACACAGCTCTCAGCCCCTGCTGCTGGGTTGTCATTTCTCCTGACCCCTGCCTCCACCAGGATTGGCACAACTCCTAGCCTCCGCCACTAGGTCTGCTGAGGCTCTGTGCTCTTCGTCATCATTGTTGTCACTATAGATCTTGGACTACACCAACAGAGCAGGAGGTAGGTACCTTGTATGCCCATGCATAGAAATGTTTTTGTTTTGCTGCGGATTTAAACCCTTCATTGTATTTTTTTAACATTTTCAGATTTTTCTGCAAATCTGAGGAAATTTGTAGAACTGTTTTCTGTCCATGTGGGCCCAATCTGTGGATTTAGGTATTAGAATTTGTCTGTGCATTATGTCAAGTTACAGAAATCACCACTTGGTAAATTTATGTGCCTCTACTCTTCCCCTCCTAGCTAAATCCAGTAATGTGGCATCAAGACTAGGAAGTTACACATCACATATTTGCATAATTATATGTTGTGAGCAGAGGAGGGAGAAACTTGATGTAAGCTTACAGTTTTTACTATGTCTGGTTCTACTCTAAATTAAGCCCCCTAATATACAGTGTTTGGGATAACTGGTTCACTGACTTGCTATTAGCTCAGTTCTATTCAGGCTTTAAAAAAAACAAAAACACTAGTGGGCCACATGAATTGTTTAATTGGTTCTGAATTTGACTAGGCAAGTAAGTGAAATTCTGTAAATCTTTGGCTGCCATTGAATATCTCTGCCTATTGATCTTACACTTGCATCTCACTCTTCTTCAAGGGAGCTCAAGGCAATAATTTCAGCTGAGATCTTCCAGCTCCAGCTCCCATGATATGTTTACTGAAATATACTGACAATTACTGCAGATCATTGTGCCTACCATTAAATTACTTTCTTGATGAGTGTGAATGCTGAAATGAGCCAGGTAATGATGGCATGAGGGACAAAACTGGGTCATTTGCTTGAAGGTACTTGGAGGGTCTTAGAATTATCCGTAAACATCAGAATGATTAAGACACAAAGCCTGTGTAATTGACTTAAGTAAATACAAACATCCATTTGTAAATATCAGTGTCATGGGTTTGAGAACCTTAGACTAGGAATATTTCAGCTGCTTTGCCAGGAGTTTTTCTCCTTTGATCCTCACAGGCCAGACCTCCCCTCTACCTAGAAAGCCCTATTTCCTACTCCTATTACCCCAGTCCCTCCCGCTGGTAGTCCCATGAAACCTCATCAGTTTCAATGTCCACCTTCTAATGAGTCTTCCCCCGCCCTTCAAAGCCTTTGACCAATAATAATTTAGTCTTTTTGTTATCTGACAAGTCCCCCAAAATCACTGCACCTGTGGCTGAGTTTCTGCCATGTGTATGGAAGTTAAGGACTAGAGAATACAATATATAGGTCTATTCTGCCTGAGTGCTCTGCCTTTTTAATTTCAGTGGGTTCCGGTTGGTGGCAACCTTCTTTACATTTTTAGGCATCTAGTTCTTGGACTGTCTATCCCTGTTGTATTATGCCATTAAAGGTTCGTTTGATTGACTGATTGATTCATTTTTATTAGGAGTCCAGTCCACAAGAGGCAGGGCAAGCACCTGCAACACTAATTCTACTGCATCGGCCTCCTTGTTCTCCATGCTGCTGCCCTCACTACCTCTCAGCTCTGGCTCTCTCAGCATATCTGGAGAAGAGCTCTTACAGCCTCTGTGTCTGCCACAGAACTAGCCTTTCCCAGTTCCTCTGTTGCAGTGCTGGTTCCAGCTTCCTGGTCAGAGTGTCTTTCTGCCAGCAGCTGCTTCTCTAGTCCTGAGTCCTCTCCACCCGCAGATCCTTGCATTCACCTTGGAGAAACTTCTTGGCTGCCTCAGGGTTCTTTGGCACTCTGGCAGCACAACTTGCTGCTCCTGCCACTCCCTGCTTTGTGCTGCTTCTCTTCTTCCTTCCCCGTGGTTCTCCCTGCACTACTCAGGGGTGCCCTTTTGATCTCTGGCTGAGGGTTAGCATGCTCCCACCCTTCCATCAATGACTGTTGCTTCTCCCTTGGCCTGTGTGCCTTTACTGCCACATGGATTTCCATCAGCATGCCCCCAACTGCCCCATGGAGCTGTCTGATCAGCTACAATCAGGAAATGAGAATGAAATTTTATCCTTGGCCATGGATACTTATTTGGGCTTAAGACTTATGGGTAAATGTAAGACAAGATGGGGAAACATGGCTTGGTTTAGATATTTTGTGTTATAATGAACTAAAGTCATCAGTTAGTCTTATGTGATGGGAAAGAGGATGAACTATGATAATAAGTTAAAGATGCTTGGCTGACCTTGAAATTTCACCAATAAATGTCAGAATTCCCTGACATTTCACACCAGTCTCCTAAATTGATAAAATTAGTAGTATTATTCGTGGAGTCTGACATTTACTGTTACCCATACACACAGAGTAGTAGACAAACAACTGGTTATTTGGCACTGTACCAACATTTTAGTGGGTTTATATTTTGTCTCTATCTCAAATAAACACTTTTGGAAGAACTCTTATTCAGTACTTTGGGGTTCTATTATATTTTATGTATGTATGTATGTAAAACATGTGTTCATCTTCATTTATCGGCATTTGTGCAAGCCAACCACCTGAGAATTCCTTCCCAGCTTTTACCTGTCTCCTTGTCTAAAGCTCCAGGTCCTCTGACAGTTCTGACAGATCTGACACTATTGATTTCAGTCCTGGTCCTGTAATCAGTTCTTACTTTGGTTCTGGATGTCCCACGTCTGAGAACACCATTGCTGCACTTACACTCCATAGCTCCTGAATGTTTGGAAGGTGAGATAGAGCCCAACTTGGATTCAGTTCTGCAAACTCAGACCCTGCTATAGTGCAATCGCCCACTCAGCCAGTTCCATGGACCTCCATGGCTCCTTCTCAATGCTGGCAGCAATGCCCCATTTATTATCTTTCACCTTTTCTGCATGAAAGGGGTGGTCATTGTGCTTCTGGTGGAACACAGCCTCCCCTCCATGGGTACTGGCATTACTTGGCTATGTCTACTTGGACGGGCATTATTCCTCCTGCAGAGAAGGGACTTCCCATGTTTTCTTAGTCAGATGAAGAAAGTGCTGTCTCCCCACTGGAACGTATTATCAGGATATTGAAGACACTAGAAATCCAGGTCACCTTTGAAGGGAAAACTTGCCCTTTGAAGGAAAAAGGTGTGGAACCTGGGAGGAAACAAGAAATAGCTAGATAGGGAAGTGTGTTCTCTCTGGAAAGGCTGAGCTGGGGAGAGGCTGCAGCAGGAGGGTTCCCTCATCCAGGGAGGGGTGAGTCAGTAGGAATCAGAAGGAAGTGAATGTATAGTCACTCCCATCAGGGCTTTTATTTTCTTTGCACCACCTTTACTGTTTTTCACTTTAATTGTTGCACTAATAATTAAAACCATTTGTTCTTGAGCACATGCAATAAACTTATTATTGTTATACTTCCTGGGTTCTCATGTCTCTTCGGTCATGGATAGAAGGTGTTAATTAAGAAGGAAGACAGAGGGGTTGGGTGGGTGCTCTAGGCCCTCTCTGACTGACCTGTACCAGGGTGGTGACAACCAGTAGAGGCCCTCCCTGCTCCCCTGCTTATGACAAGAAGCGTTACACTTATCCAAACAACAGATCAACTCTGGGAGGCATGCTGCAGAGAGTCAGTGTATTGCAGAGGTTAAGAGCAGCAGACTCTAATCTGGAGAACTGGGTGTGATTCCCTACTCCACATAAAGCCAGCTGGATAACCTTGGGTCTGTCACAGTTCTCTCAGAGCCCTATCAGCCTTACATACCTCATATGGTGTCTGGTGTGGGAGAGGATGGGAAGGCAATTGTAAGCTGCTCTGGGACTCCTTCAGTTAATAAAGAGCAGGGTATAAAAATCAACTTTTCTTCCTGTTAGAGCTATTGCCTTGACCATGATACTCCGTAAACATGCGTAGCTTTGCTCTACTGCTTTTCTGGTCGAAAACTGTCAGTAAAGGGAAGACCTACCCTTTGAAGACAGATGATGCCTTTTCACAGATCAAGCAGACAGCCCATTCATTTGGCATTTCTGCACTCCAATTGCAGTCCTGCCAGAGAGCCTTTGCAAAGCCCCAGTATCATCCTTACACAGTCATTATCAACTTTCACAGTCCTACCAATGCACACAATATCCTCAGCATAGAGTCTTCCTATCACCTCAACAACAAACCAGGCGCAGACCCCATCACAGGCCTAGGCCTCAGGGGCAACAGTTAAAGTAAAAGTCCACCAAGGACACCTCTCTGGGTCAGAGAGTTTCCTTCTGACTAGATAACTGATTGTTAGAAGCTCAACATTTCTTTTTAAATAGGTTGGTTAATCTCTACTCCTGTTTGTGGCACCTGACAACCCATTCCTGGGTTGGTTATTGTTCATTGGGAATACATTAGCTATTGTTAATTGGGAATACCATTTAGAGTTTGTAGAGTTTCCTTTGTTAGAAACAATTAATGATTGTTTAGAAAAATAAAGAAAAAAGAACATAGCTTAAATATAAGACCATATATGTCAATTTTGAAGACTGGAATAGTTAACATTTTGTACTCATCATAAGACATTATTTAGACATTTTTAGAGGAGTTGTAATAATTTGCTTTAAATATTATTTGAAGTTATATATAATGTAGGCTGTTTCTTTTGGTTATATACGATAATCTAATCAGTTGCTTGTGATTCTTCAAGAATATTCTATAAGTTAAAAAAAGAGTCCAACATGTTCCCACCTTCAACCTCCATAGTTCTTTAGTGCAGGGTTTCCCAAACTTTTCCCCCCTGTGGCCCGATGCTTTCCCCGTGGTCCAGGTGGAGGATGCTCAGAGAGCAATACAGACACTGCATGCCAGCCAGGAGCTTTCCCCACCCTCTCTGATGTTTTCAGTCTCAGTATCTCTCCCTGGTCGTCCTTTAGGCAGAGGAAGATCAGGGAGCGATACAGGAGCTTTTCCCGTCCTTCTTTGATGTTTGCTGGCCAGGAGCTTTCCCCCATCCTTCTCTGATGTTTCTGAATCTTATGTGTATTATATTATCTGATGTTTCTGAACTTCAGAGAGGGACAAGGGAGGGCTTCTGGCCAGTGCGCAGTGTCTGTAGCGCTCTCTGAGTGCTACAGGTGGCAGCATGGGGGGCAGGGGCTGGAGCTCGGTGCTACGCTGTGCGGCATGCAGCACCGAAGATAAATAGAGAGGCGAGCGGGCTGTCAGGCCACCCCTGGTGACTCGGTATTGAGGATTCCGTGGCCCGGTACGAAATCACAACCCTGCAAATGGGAAATCCTGCCTTAGTAGTCATAATCCTTAGTTCCAGCTCAGTTAATTACAAACCCCTTTAAATTCATGGCTACCTCCTTGCTGGAGGTGTTATCGGACATCAGCCAGGAGAGAGCTGACAGCCCTTAAGGCAGACCCTTCATTAATAAATTTCATTTCAGAATTAGAGTGTTAAGGCTGAATCTGAGGTTTTCATCCAAGGTTGTTTCACTCTTCCACCTATCACAGGGTATCATTTTAACTGCTCCCCCTCTCCCACATTGGAGGCAGAAAAGGCACTACACAGGTTGAAGGGCTGCATTATATTATTTGTACAGGATGAACCCTTGTAAAACCCAAGAATCTTTCCCCATAGGAAGATTATTGCAAGTGATTGTAAGCCATTGTAAAACATGAAACTATGTAAAACCTAAGAATCTCGATGTAAAACATGAGGATCTACCCCCAAACATGAACCCTACACAAACCAACTCCAGCAATGAACGAACTGTGTCACGTTCTCAGGGTGCAGGCAGCCAGGAGTCCAAAGCCAGTCCAAGGTCAAAGTCCAGGAAGTCAAGCAGAAGCCAAGTCACCAATGCAGAATCACAAACCAGAATCAGAAGTCAATGTTCAAAAGTCAAAAGGTCAGGGTGCCAAGGAAATCAAGCAGGTCAGGATCAGGAATCAATAAGGAGCATGGATGCAAGCCAGAGAATAGACTTGTTGCTTCCACAAGGTTACCAAGTCCTGGGTGGGAGCTATATGGCAGTCTCAATCAGCGTGCTCCCTGGGTGGCAGTGACTCTGCTAGAACTCAGGGCTGAGAGATCTGAAGCATCAGCATGCCTCATATCTTCACTCTGAAAGTTCTTTCCAGAGCCTGCTTCGAACTCTTGAGATAGGAGGAGGAGAGCTTGGAGGAGATTGATCGTCAAAAGCTGACACTGGTGCCTGGAGAGTGATTGATGGGCCAGCTGCTGTTTGTTCAGATGAGGAACTGGCTGGCAACTCTTCCACATCTGTTAACCCTTCCAGCTCCTCCTTGTCAGGGCTGATGACACTATCCCCCCTCCGCAGGACCCCCCCCCCCAGATGGGCCAGGATGGTCAGGGTAGGCCGGGAGGAACTGCTGCATGAGGGTCAGGGGCATGTAGGTTGTTCGCGGGTTCTCATGAACAGTCCTCAGGGCCATAGCCTTCCCAGTCCAAGAGGTACTGGAGATCCCCGCAGTGGATTCGGGAGTCCAGGAGTTGGTGGACCTTGTATTCCTCCTCATCATCGACCAGTACAGGAGGAGGCAGCGCTAGAGGTGGAGGTTGGATGGGATCTGGTGGTGTAGCAGGAACAAGGAGGGACCAGTGGAAGACCGGGTGGATGCGGAGAGTGGCTGGCAGCTGTAGCTGAAAAGCAACGGGGTTGATTTGGTCCATGATCAGGTAAGGCCCTGCGAAATGAGGGTCCAGCTTGTGAGAACGGCCAGGCTGACGCAGGTAACGGGTGGAGAACCAGACGTGGTCCCTGGGCTTCAGTGGGGGCCCCACCTGTCGCTTTCAGTTGGCAGCTGTTTTGAAGGCCTCTTTAGCCTGTTGGAGCTGCTCTCGCAGCAAGCCCTGGAGAGCCCAGAGTTCCTGCAGGTGCGCATCAGCAGCAGGAACTGCTGTGGGGGGCAGGACTGTGGGGAAGAAGCGAGGGTGGTACCCATAGGTGGCAGCAAATAGGGTCTGTTGCGTGGACACATGTTTTGGCATTGTTGTAGGCAAACTCGTCCAGGGGTAGCAAGGCGGACCAGTCATCCTGCTGGCAGCTGACGTAACAACACAGGTATTGTTCCGCCGTGGCATTGGTGCGTTTGGTCTGCCCATCCGTTTGGGGATGGTACTCTGAGGACAAATGCACCTGGGTGCCTAAGCTGGAGTGCAGGGCTTGCCAGAATTGGGAGATGAACTGGGAGCCTCGGTCTGAGATCAATTGTAACGGGAGCCTGTGCAGGCAAAAGACGTGCTGGAGGTAGAGCTGGGCTGTTCCAGGAGCCGTGGGTGGCTTGGGACATGGAACAAAGCGAGCCATCTTGGTGAAGAGATCCACCATCACCAGGATGCAAGTGTGCCCATTGGACCTGGGGAGCTTGGTGATAAAGTTCAGGGTGTCCCAGGGTCCTGCAGGCATTGGCAGGGGATGCAAAAGCCCTGGGGGCTTGGCCAGTACATCCTTGGTCTGCCAGCAGACCTCACAGGAACCGACATAGCGGGCCACATCGGCACAGATGCGAGGCCACCAGAACTCCTGCGTGAGCAGGTGCAGGGTCTTGTGTTGGCCAAAGTGCCCCACAGGAAAAGAGTCGTGGGTCAGGCAAAGCACGTCGGCCCAGAGGGGTCCCGGAGGCACGTATAGGTGCCCGTGATGCAGGAGGAGACCTTGACGGGTAGAGAGGTCTGCGGCTGGGCCATCTTGCACTTCCAGGAGGTGTTGCTAAGCCCAGGGGTCTTGGGCCTGGCTGGCCTGGATGTCTGCAGCCAAGGTCGGGTGAGTCGTGGTAGCACTGAAGACCGAGGGTGCAAGGATGAGCCCAGTTGGGGTCTCCTCCATTAGAGGCACAGCGTACTCCAGTTTCGGGAGAGGACGTCTGCTTTCCGGTTCTGGTTCTGCAGGATGTAGGTAATCTGGAAGTTGAACCGGGAAAAGAAGAGGGACCACCAGATCTGATGCTGGGTGAGGCGTCGAGCAGTCTGTAGATGCTCCAGGTTCCGGTGGTCAGTCGGGACCTGGACGGGGTGGCGGGCCCCTTCAAGGTGATGCCTCCAAACCTCAAAGGCGGTCTTGATGGCCAGGAGTTTCTGCTCCCAGATGGTGTAGTTGAGCTCTGCGGGCATCAGCTGCTGCGAGTAGCATGCGCAGGGTTGTAGCGACTGGAAGAGGTCCTCCTCCTGAGATAGCACTGCACCGAGGACCACGCTGGAGGCATTGGTCTGTACTGTGAATGGCAACTGCGGGTCTGGGTAAGGCAGGAGCGGCTTGGTGGTGAAGCAGGTTTTCAGGGTGGTGAAGGCATGGTCTGCCTCTGGAGTCCAGTGAAATGGCTCTTTGGCCCGGAGGAGCTGGTCAGAGGCGTGGTTACATCGACATAGGCAGGGATGAACTGGCAGTAATAATTGGAAAAGCCAAGGAACCGCTGTACGTCCATGCAGTTCCGTGGCGTCTGCCAGGTCAGGACCGCCTTGACTTTGTTCAGGTCCATCTGAGTCCTATGGGGTGAGACGATTTGGCCAAGGAACTTGACTGCTGTTAAGTGGAAGGCACACTTCTCTAGCTTGGCGTAGAGTCCATGCTCACGCAGGCATTACGGGACCTGGTAGACATGCCCTGTGTGCTGGGCGGGGCTTTGGGAATAAATCAAAATGTCATCTAAATACAGGATCATAAAGCGGTTGAGCAGGTCAAGGAAGATGTCATTCATCAGCCTTTGGAAGACAGCGGGGGGGGGGGGGGCGTTGGTCAGGCTGAAGGGCATCACGAGATACTCATACTGGCCATAGCAGGTCTCAAAAGTCGTCTTCCATTCGTCTCCTGCGCGGATCCGCACCAAGTTGTATGTGCCCTGGAGGTCCAGCTTGGTATAGACCTGGGCCCCCTTAAGGGGATCCAGTAGTTCTGGGATCAGTGGCAAAGGGTAGTGGTCTCAGACGGTGATTTTGTTCAGGGCCCAGTAGTTATTGCAGGGCCGGAGCTCGCCGCCTTTCTTCTTGACAAAGAGAACAGGGGTGGACAGCCGGGACATGGATGGTCAGATGAAACCCCGTTTCAGGTTTTTGATGAGGAAGTCCCGCAGGGCTGCTAGCTCTGATTTGGACATGGGGTAGAGCCTCCCCATAGGCAGGTGTACCCCAGTACCAAATTGATGGCGCAGTCATAAGACTGGTGTGGGGGGAGCTGGTTAGCCCCCTTTTCCTCAAAGACATCAGCAAAGTCTGTGCAGGCCAGGGGAAGTAGAGGTCTAGCAGCCTGGGCGGCAGCAGCCAGGGTGGCTGACTGGGCCTGGTGAGGACAAGAGTCCTTGAAGCTCAGCTTTCCCTGTGCCCAGTTCACGAGGGGGTTGTGCTTTATGAGCCAGGAGAGTCCCAGAATGAGGGAGAGTGAGGCATGGGAGCCACATCGAATTGTACTTTCTTGTGATGGTGTTGGATCTGGAGCGTGACCAGGTGGGTCTCCTGGGTCACCAGACCAGAGCGGAGGGGGTGCCTGTCGATGGCTTCGACCAGGGCTGGGGTGTCCTTGTCCTGCACTGGGATCTGGTGTTGCTTCACAAAGGCCACGTCGGCAAAGCAGCGGGCAGCCCCGGAGTCGACCATGGCGTAGACAAACAGCCAGCGCCTGTCCAGTGAGCCGAGTGTGACCAGTACGAGGAACAGGCCCTGGCTGGTAACGTAGGGTTCAGGAGACCTGGCTAGGTGCCCCAAATCAGAGGGTCCACTCAGACTTGGGGCTGGTCTTTTACTGGCGGCGGTGGCACTTTACTGGGCTGGGTGCGCTTGGTGGGGCAGCTGGAGAAGTGTCCTGCCCCTCCACAGTACAGGCAGAGATTCTGTGAGCGGCGCCATGCTTTTTCCTCGGGCGGCCATGTAGCCCCAAGTTGCATGGGCTCGGGGTCGTCAGTTTCGGGACTGGTGCGCATCGGGGTTGTCACCGTCGCTAGGCGGCGGGGCAGCTGAGATGGACGGGCACTGGTTCATGCTTGGCGGCGGTCTTCGAGGTGGCCATCGATGTGGAGACACAGCATGATTAGGCCTTGCAGTGTGGCTGGTTGGTCTACTTGTGCCAGCTCATTAAGGACTTCGTCAGCCAACCCCTCCATATACTAGTCCATGAGGGCAGTCTCATTCCAGGCCAGGTCTTGGGCCAGAAGCTTGAACTCAGTGGAGTACTGGGAAACCGAGTCTCTACCCTGCTTCAGGGTCCAGATCTTCCGATTGGCGGTGACTGCTTGCTGGGGGTTAGCAAAAGCTACTGCCATATGATCCAGAAGCCCTGGTAGTCAGTCAGCAGGGGCAGTGGGGCTAGAAGCAAGGGGATAGCCCATTTAGCTGCCTGCCCCTTTAAGAGGCTGACAATGAAGCATACCTTGGTCTTGTGGTTAGGGAAGTCTCTGGCAAGTAGTTCAATATACAGTTTGCACTGTGCCAGGAATGCAGGAAACTCCTCCACCTTCCCAGTGAACTTCTCTGGGGGAAGCACTGGGCACCTGGGTGGGGCAGCAACAGTGGCTTGCTGATGTTGCAGGTGAGCCACCATTTGAGTGAGGTGCTGAACCTGAATGAGCAAGGCTGCTAGCTGCCCATAGCCTCTGCTTGCCTCCTTATCCATCTTGTGGAGTGAATGTATGTGGTGGAAGCAATCTGTCACGTTCTCAGAGTGCAGGCAGGCAGGAGTCCAAAGCCAGTCCAAGGTCAAAGTCCAGGAAGTCAAGCAGAAGCCAAGTCACCAATGCAGAATCACAAACCAGAATCAGAAGTCAATGTCCAAAAGCCAAAAGATCAGGGTGCCAAGGAAATCAAGCAGGTCAGGATCAGCATGGATGCAGGGTCAGAGAATAGACTTGTTGCTTCCACAAGGTTACCAGGTCCTGGGTGGGAGCTATATGGCAGTCTCAATCAGCGTGCTCCCTGGGTGGCGGTGACTCTGCTAGAACTCAGGGCTGAGAGATCTGAAGCTTCGGCGTGCCTCATGTCTTCACTCTGAAAGTTCTTTCCAGAGCCTGCTTTGAACTCTTGAGATGGGAGGAGGAGAGCTTGGAGGAGATTGATCATCAACAGCTGACACTGGTGCCTGGAGAGTGATTGATGGGCCAGCTGCTGTTTGTTCAGCTGAGGAACTGGCTGGCAACTCTTCCAGGTCTGTTAACCCTTCCAGCTCCTCCTCTTCAGGGCTCATGACAAACTGTGTAAAAACAACAAAGGCACTGGAAATTGATAGAAACTTACCTACAGCACCCTGAAAAGTTCATACCAAGCCCTAGGAGACACAGAACCACAGGGGGAAAGGGGAGGGACTCAGTCTGGGACATGCAAATGTTGACTCATGAATATTTCCTGTTAATCCTACAGGATTTTTGGGGACCCATTTTTTGGCATCCCAGGTATATTTTGGAGACACCTATTATATTAAAGGGGGAAGGGGAGTGGGCACCCTCTTGGGTATCCTGCCCCCCAGAGAAAGTGCATGCGCAATACATAGCCTCTCCTTTCCCGGTGTAGTGAACGCCGCGTGGTCACTGTCCGGCTATGCCTGGCAGATGGTCACTGCAATGGCCTCTCCTGCATTACTGCATCCGTGGCAACACCTTCCTGCTGGTCCCCCCCATTTTTCACAGAGTTTGCCACGTCATGGTGCGACCGAATGTCCGGCGGTATAACCGGATGGGCAGGCTGGGCTCTCCAACCTCACCAGCCAAGAGAAGGAAAACTCTAACATCAAACCCAGGCAGATAGAGCTCGTTAATGTAACACCTACCACCTGGAGGACTCGCTGCCGGCATCCCGGCTTACTAGCCCATGGCAGATGACCCCAAGGTGAAAGGGTGGAGCCAGTACCGTGCACACTGTGCTTCACCTAAAACTTCCTCTGCGCAGGCCTGAAGGGCATATCCACATCCACAACCCACAACACACCAAGTCCTGCAGTGATGGGCAAGGGGCGAAACGGCAGGTGGAAGATGCCACTGGAAGCCGCAGTCCCGATCCTGCATGTAGGCGGTTCAGGGTATTGGTCGCCTGATGCTGACCCGGAGACGAAAGCATTTTTCGGCAGCACCCTGAACGACCAAGCAGCCTTATCTAGGGACAGCACTGCTTGCTCCACACAGAGAGGGGCCTAGAAAAGGTGGCCTAAACAAAGCTCGTCTCCCCCCCCCCCAGTTGGCTTGCCGCGGTCAACGGGCATCCTTACTTGCGGTCAAAAAATAACAACAAAGAAAAGGCATGCACCTGCCTCACAAAGTGTGCAAAGACTAAAGCTTGTGTGTTGGAACATCAGAACCATGCTCAACACAGTAGACAGTGGTCGCCCTGAACGACGCTCTGCTCTAGTTGCCCATGAACTTCTCAGGTTGAATATTGACATAGCAGCTCTCAGTGAGGTCCGTTTCCCTGAGGAAGGTAGTCTTCAAGAACATGGTGCTGGCTATACCCTCTACTGGTCGGGTAAGTCAAAGGCTGAGAGCCGCCTTTCTGGCGTTGGCTTCATGGTCAGGAACTCCATTGCCTCCAAACTCGAAAACCTGCCAACAGGTAACTCAGATCGCATCATGTCCATGCGCCTCCCACTTCAAAACAAGCAGCATGCAACACTCTTCAGTGTGTATGCTCCAACCCTTCAAGCAGATCTTGCAGAAAAGAACAAGTTCTATGCTGATCTACGCAACCTCGTACGGAAGACCCCTACAGAGGACAAGGTGATCATCCTTGGTGACTTCAATGCCAGAGTAGGTAAAGACTCGGAAGCCTGGAAAGGAGTACTTGGCAAACACGGCATTGGCAACTGCAATGATAACGGGCGCCTCCTGCTAGAATTCTGCATGGAGCACCAGCTCACCAACACTATCTTTCAGCAGAAGAACAGACTGAAGACAACCTGGATGCACCCATGGTCCAAGCACTGGCACCTTATCGACTACATTCTGGTGCGCCAGAGAGACCTTCGAGATGTCTTACACACCCGAGTAATGCCCAGTGCGGAATGTCATACAGATCATCGTCTTGTACGCTGCAATCTCCGTCTTCACTTTAAACCCACACCCAGGAGAGGAGGTATCCCTCGGAGGAAGCTTCAGGTTAGCAGCCTTCAGTCAGCCAAAGTTAAAGCTGCCTTCCAGGCAAAACTCCAGTCAAGAATTGATGACCCCAGTTGCCCCACAGACCCTTCTCCAGAAGCACTCTGGGAACACCTAAAAACTACCATCCTGTTGACCTCTGAAGAAGTCCTTGGGTTCTCCACAAGGAAGAACAAGGACTGGTTTGACGAGAACAATCAAGAGATCCAAGAATTACTAGCGAAAAAGAGATCTGCCTACCAAGCACATCTTGCTCAGCCCTCCTTTCCCGGGAAAAAAGCAATCTTTCACGCTGCAGGTAGCAACCTCCAGCGCAAGCTTCGAGACATTCCGAATGAGTGGTGGACCAAGCTTGCAGAGAGAACCCAGCTGTGTGCAAACAATGGTGATTTAAGAGGGTTCTACGAAGCCCTGAAGGCAGTATATGGCCCATCATATCAGGCTCAGAGTCCCTTGCGTAGTGCAGACGGCCAAGTGCTCCTCACAGACAAGCTATCCATACTGAACCGGTGGTCGGAGTATTTTCAGGTTCTCTTCAGTGCCAACCGCATAGTTCAAGATTCAACAATCCACCTCACCCCACTTCAACCAGTGAAAACAGAGTTGGATGAGATCCCCACCTTAGAAGAGACTGTTAAAGCCATCAAGCAACTGAAAAGTGGCAAGGCAGCGGGAGTTGATGGAATCCCACCAGAGATTTGGAAGCATGGGGGCACAGTACTACATAGCACACTTCACAAAGTACTTGTCACCTGCTGGGAACAAGGCAAACTACCACAGGACTTTCGTGATGCAATCATCATCACTCTACACAAGAACAAAGGGGAAAAGTCAGACTGCTCCAACTACCGGGGATAACCCTGCTCTCCATCGCAGGCAAAATCCTTGCCAGAATACTCCTGAACAGACTGGTGCCCGCCATTGCAGAAGAACTCCTCCCAGAGAGCCAGTGCGGCTTCAGAGCTAACAGGAGCACCACCGACATGGTATTTGTTCTCAGGCAGCTCCAAGAGAAATGCAGGGAACAGAACAAGGGTCTATATGTGACTTTTGTCGACCTTACCAAAGCTTTCGATACCGTTAGCAGGAAAGGCCTGTGGCAACGTTTAGGATGTCCCCCAAGGTTCCTCAGCATGATCATCCAGCTACATGAAGACCAGTGAGGCCAAGTCAGACACTGCAACGATCTCTCGGAGCCCTTCCCAATAGGCACAGGTGTAAAGCAAGGCTGTGTTCTCACGCCAACTCTCTTTACGATCTTCTTTAGCATGATGCTTCAAAGAGCCACAGTAGATCTAGATGATGACGATGGTGTCTACATCCGCTATCGCGCCGATGGCAGCCTGTTCAACCTGAGGCGACTAAAGGCTCACTCCAAGACAATGGAAAAACTTATCCAAGAGCTACTATTTGCTGATGATGCTGCACTCTTCTCCCACTCGGTATCAGCTCTGCAACATATGAGGTCCTGCTTTGCAGAGGCTGCCAAACTATTCGGCCTAGAAGTTAGTCTGAAGAAGACAGAAGTTCTCCACTAGCCTGCACCCCAGGAAGATTATCACCCTCCCTGCATCACTGTGGGTGAATCAGTTCTGAAGACAGTCCAGCAGTTCAGCTACCTGGGGTGCATCATCTCCTCAGATGACAAGATCGACAAGGAGATTGACAACAGGCTGGCAAAGGCAAACCGTGCATTTGGCCGACTGCACAAAAGAGTGTGGAGCAACAAGCATCTGAAAAAAGGCACAAAGATCAATGTTTACAAAGCGGTTGTGAAGACAACCCTCATCTACGGCTCTGAATCATGGGTTTTATACCGTCATCACCTGTGACTCCTTGAGCGCTTTCATCAGCGCTGCCTTCGCACCATCCTCAACATCCACTGGAGTGATTTTGTGACCAACACTGAAGTTTTCAAGCGGGCAGAGGTTACAAGCATCGAGGCACTGCTGTTGAAGACGCAGCTGCGCTGAGCAGGGCATATTTCTAGGATGGAAAACCACCGCCTTCCCAATATTGCTCTGTATGGCGAACTTTCCACCGGCCATCGAAATAGAGGGGCACCAAAGAAGAGGTACAAGGACTCCTTGAAGAAATCCCTTGGCATCTGTTGCATCAACCATCACCAGTGGTCTGACCTAGCCTCAGATCGCAAAGCATGGAGGCACACCATCCACCAGGCTGTCTCTTCCTTTGAGAACGCACGCATAGCTGGTCTTGAGGACAAAAGGAGATTAAGGAAGAATCGCACTGCTACAGCACCAACCCCAAATCAGACTTTTCCCTGCAGCCACTGTGGCCGGATCTGCCTTTCTTGCATTGGTCTTGTCTGCCACCAGCGAGCCTGCAGCAGACGTGGACTACTGCACCCTTCTTAAATCTTCGTTCGCGAAGTCAAGCCGAGAGATTATATTAAAAAATACAGAAAAGGTAATTTACAGATAAATATTTGGCTTGGTTATAACCAAGTGCACATCCCTAAGTGGCACTGTAGCTGTCATCGCTCCCATTTCATCATCACCAGCTCTGCAGTGAACCTGTGCAACTGCTTGGCTCTGTTGGGGATGGGGAGGGCAGTTAGGTTTGATTGTGTCAACAGTCTGGGCCATCCCCCTATTGCAGAGAGTGGTCAGAGCCTGGACAGAATTGACAGAATCATCAGCATGGTTACAATCACTAAAGTTGTGCTATGCTTCATTGCCCAGTTCAAAGACTGCATTTGCTGTCATGATCTTGATCTCATGACCTGAACAACTGCAGAATTCCCTCATGATGCTGGACTTGCTTCTCATGATAGCTTTACTGCTACTCTCATTTGCATTGCCGCTGACTTTGAATCCAGTAAATGCTTGGGAACATCAAACAGTGATACTCATTTGCAATTGGCCAGTAGCATTCAACACACTGAAACAGGGTTCTATAGTGATTGTCTGTGTGACAATGATTCAGATTGTGATGGTGTCATTGGTTAATTGTATAATGGGATTCTTTTGAAAGCAGTAAAAATCTTCTCCAGAACTGGAAAGAAGAAGAAAAACCTTAAAACACTGATGATCTCAGTGATGAATATAGACTGAACAACCTGCTGAAAGCCCTTTCGCAATCTACTTCAGCTGCTCTCTAGACAGAGATGTGGAAAACAAAACATTTAATTCCCTGTTCCACCAGTGTTCCCACATGGCTTTTGACACCTCACTTAGGGCCAGATGTGTGACAACTTTAGATGCCAGAAATACCAACTCCTGGTATTTTTAAAGAGCATTTAAGTACCTTCCTTCCAACTGTATTCACAGCATACGGAAGAGACACACGGAGATTTAAATGTAACTCTAGTGTGAAAGGAGGTGCTTATGGACTCTGTCCATTAACCTTCCAGTTGGCCAGATGGCATGTGGGACTCTCTAGCATGTCCTTACTTCATACAAGTTTTAAAATGATAGAGGAAAGTTTGAGGAGAAAATCTGCAGTATGAAATCACAACAACCACTGATACAGTGCAATGGTAGAATTCTAAATAAACTATAGCCAAATTATCTCTCAGTATAGCCTTTATGCAATATTAGAACAGCTGTGATATTTATATGGACACCATGAGTTGCTATGCCTGAACCTTATGAATTTCTACCAACTGAACTAAAATCCTGATTGGAAAGGGCTTGAGGCCACTGACATGGAGGCTGCTTCTGTAGCTGGTAAAAACTACACATCCAGGAGATGTTACTTTCATCAAGCTTCTTTGGTCTTACTATTCAAGTACAGACTAAGAAAGAAGGTCTTTCATGAAGAGAAACAAGGTACGAGTGTTTGCAATTATTGCTAAGATGAGGAAGAGGGCTAAAAGCAGGCTAGAGATGGAGGTTTTTCATAATGAAAAGTTTTTGTCCTTTCCCTGTCCTGGACCTTAGCAATACTAAGAATGGAGGGAGATGCCTCATATGTGCTGCCATTACTTGGTTCCATGAAAGGATTCAGAGGCTCTGGGGGTCTCCCCAACTTAGTGCCCATGTTATCATGGTTTTCACCAGTACTGGTGCCCAGTGGCCCCATCCACTACCTGAAAGGCTTGGCTGGCATCAGGGGAAGTACTGGTGGGCACCATGGCAACCAGGGTGCTTTTTTTTTTTGTAGCAGGGACTCCTTTGCATTTTTTTTGTAGCAGGGATTCCTTTGCATATTAGCTTACAGGGCTCTTCTTACAGGGCCTACTGTAAGCTCCAGGAGGATTGGCTACATCAGAGGGGTGTGGCCTAATATGCAAAGATGTTCCTGCTACAAAAAAACCCAAAATAAAACCCTGATGGCATCCATGGGCACCACATTGGAGAACCCTGAAACAGATGATTGCCAGAGGAACTTCTTTGCAAGCCCAGTGCTATAAAGAAAGCAGCTGCTCACAAGCCCTGTGGTTGTGTGTACTGTCCCTTGAGTGCACAGCAGGGGATTCAAGGGACAGCAGTGGTTTGACAATAATGTGCCTCACAAAACTTTATGAGCAGACGGAGCTCTGAGGGAGACTAGAGCAGATACCTTTCCCTTCTCCTTTGCTTTCTAGGGAGGCTGTGAGAACTAATTAGTTAATGTTTGTTGAGTGCTGTGAAGGTGGAGAGAGCAGTGTAAGAACGAAGCATTATTATCTTTACAGACAGGTGCTATTAAGGCAGCGGCTATACTCTTACATGTCATTTCATACTTAATGAATGCATAATAATTGTCTTCTTAAATCTCCCTTTCAGACACTTTCTTTCTTACAGTGAGACAACATATTTTTAAAAGTCTGATTGGATTTCACTTCAGGGCTTGTGTCCTGATACTCAGCATGTGCAGCACCTATGCCAAGGCTTCTTCTACCAGACTTACAGCCAGCAAAATCTCCTGGCATACTGGTCCAGAGGGCACCACTGCCAGTGACAGGTGCTAAGTGTGCCTCCTGCCACTGAAGAACCACCACCCTTGTCTAGCATGCTAATAGTGCAAGCCGACACAGATTTAGCAGTGGAGGAAAGCTTCTAGTGACCCCATAGAGTCTTAAATGCAAGAGACAATGAGGTTGTTTGCCATTGTTTCACTCTGAGAAGCAACCTATCTGAATCTCCTATCCAAATGCTAACCAGGATGATTCTGCTTAGCTTTCGAGATCTGATGAGATCATGCTAGTCTGGACTATCTGGATCAGGGCAACACTGGGTTACACCAGGGCTTTTTTTGTAGCAGGAACTAGGGTTGCCAAGTCTAATTCAGAAAATATCTGGGGACTTTGGGGGTGGAGCCAGTAGACTTTGGGGGTGGAGCCAGGAGACTTCGGGGTGGAGCCAGACTTTCCCATTTCCAATATAAATGCATAAAAATACAGCAGTGCAGTTCACCTGAATAGTCATCATTTCCTCATCCCCCAATAGCTACAATTCTAGTAAATGAAAGTGTAAACACACAAAAAAAGCCAAAATGCACAGAGTTTACAAGCTCACATTTTTGTGATCTCACTGGGGCTTTACTCACAGGAACTGCTGTTATTCAGCCCAACACAGGCAAACAAAAAAGAGAGAGGTGGAGTTTTCCTCTATCCCATAAGCAGGCTCCTATACAAAGACTTTGAAAACAATGCAAAACAAGCACAGAGACAGACACACGCTATTACTGCCTCCCCTACAAAGACTTCTGAAAAGTACTCTCTCACTCTCTCACTGGGTCTGGTTCCTCCACAACCACATCTGACAATTACATGGGCTACACTGCTCTCTCTCACACACACCACACACTCCTACTTGTTGTGAAACAAAAGCAAAACAAATGAAGGCTCTGCTTCTGACCCTTTCCCATGAAGTACTTGCTGCGTCCTGCTCAACTTTAAAGGGGCACACACACACAAAGAGGCATTTTAAAACGGGACCTGTTTGCAGGTTTCTTAACGTGCGGGAGATCTAGAGGTACTGGTGGCTGTGGGGGCGTGGCTTCCCCCCACCAGCCAGCTGGCTGGAGGCAGGGGGAAGCCTGTAAAACCGGGGGATCCCCTGCTGGGACCTGGGGATTGGGAAGCCTAGCAGGAACTCCTTTCCATATTAGGTCACACACCTCTGATGTAGCTAGTCCTCCTGGAGCTTACAGTAGGCCCTGTAAGAAGAGCCCTGTAAGCTCTTGGAGGATTCACTACATCAGGGGGGCATGGTCTAATATGCAAAGACATTCCTGCTACAAAAAAAGCCATGGGTTACACCCTTCTAAATCCATTGATATCAAAGGATTTAGAGGGTATAACTCTCCACAGGACTGTATGGCAAACCTTTGGGTGGTGATAACGTTGCAAGCCCTATCCCACAGCTGATGAGAGCACTGCCTGTCCAACACACTGGCCAACAGGGAGAATGGATAAAGGTTGCCATAGGAACTGGGCCTCGGGCCTAGTGATTTCAGTGCAACGGACAAACCCTTCATGCATATTTTGGTGCGTGTTTAAAAAGCCAGTTCCTTTCCAGGCTTACCAGATTTTTTATAGGTTGTGTTTCTGTGCCTCATTCAGTTGCATAGAAGGGACATTTTTCTGTGTGTGTGTGGGGGGGGGATAGGGACTGTCTCCTCACAGTGTTGTTGCACTGGGAGAAGGCAACACCATCAAAATGGTCTCTTTTAGCAGAGCTGTGGAATTCAGCCTGTACTTATGTCTGGTCACTCAAACACTAGTGGCATCATTTCAGTCTGAGTTTGTGGGTAGATTTCAGCAGATGGTGAGAAGATTCACAACCCATCTCTATGATATGTTCAACATCAGATGGTAGAAAAGTAGGTTGGTTTTTTTTTTGCAGACTTGTGTAATGTTTTAATACCTTATCATAAACAGGATTTATCACCGGTGCTTTAAAACTCAGTAACAAGGGGCAGTCAGGATGGTTTGTCTGCCCTTCTTAAATATCACTTCTGTCAAGCAACCCTCCCCAACAAAAAAAAAAAGCACTTAGAATGTTAGCAATTAATAAACACTTCACTGTGCTCGTATGGCCATTGCAAAGGGGTTCTTCTAATTCTTTCTTGTCAGACAGATTTCAGCAGTATCAAAATGCGCCTAGACTCCCCAGTTGGTTTACCTGTGAGTTTAACCATCCACTGCCCTCCCAGAGCTTGCAAACATCCTTTTGGCACCATACACTTCATTTATATTTTAAAATTTATGGTTGTAACTCACCTTTCTGCCTAGATATTATATCACATTTTAAAAAGTATTAAACAACTGAGTGTAGTGTTGAGAGCTCCCCCTGCTGGCCTAGATGCAGAAGGTCATCAAATATATAGTTTGGTGTGAATTGAGCCACCTAATAAAAGATAGCCCAAGCCAGCCTGATCTCGTCAGATCCTGGAAGCTATGCAGGATCAGCCCTGGTTAGTATTTGTATGTGAGACCACCAAGGGAAGCCTTTTTGTGCCTATTTGGGGAGGGCTGCAAAAGATGGTGAAAAAACACAATTTAAGAAGGATGTAGACAAGCTGGAACATGTCCAGAGGAGGGCAACAAAGATGGTGAGGAGTCTGGAGAACAAGTCCTATGAGGAAAGGGTATTGGTATGTTTAGCCTGGAGAGGAGGCGGCTGAGAGGTGATATGATCACCATCTTCAGGTACTTGAAGGGCTGTCATATAGAGGATGGTGCAGAGTTGTTTTCTGTTGCCCCAGAAGGTTGAACCAGACCTGGAGAGGAGGCGGCTGAGAGGTGATATGATCACCATCTTCAGGTACTTGAAGGGCTGTCATATAGAGGATGGTACAGAGTTGTTTTCTGTTGCCCCAGAAGGTCAGACCAGAACCAGTGGGTTGAAATTAAATCAGAAGAGTTTTCAGCTAAAGATTAGGAAGAACTTTCTGACAGAATGGTTCCTTAGTGAAACAGGCTTCCTGGGGGCTCTCCTTCCTTGGAGGTTTTTAAACAGAGGCTAGATGGCCATGCTGACAGCAATGCTCTTTCTGTGAATTAGGCAAATCATGAGAAGGGTGGCAGGAAGGGTTGCATTAGTGCTTAGTTCTCGTGGCCCTTTCTTACACGCCCAAGGAAATGCTGTTTGCCACTTTTTCTCCAGGCCAGTTTTCAGGGATCTTGTAGGGTTGTATTTTTTTTTTTTTTTGCCATCTTCTGGGCATAGAGCAGGAGTCCCTCGGGGTATATGGAAGGAAGCATTTGTGAATTCTCTGCATTGTACAGAGGGTTCGACTAGATGACCCTGGAGGTCCCTTCCAACTCTATAATTCTGTTTTCACCTGATCAAGGAAACATTGCCTATACTCTCAATTAGCATCTATTTGGCATCATGTAGCCAAATTTTACTGTAGCATGACATCATCACTATGTGTTCCCTGATCACATCCCTCCCAACACCCCTGAAAATGACAGAAGCAATAACAGAAATGAGTTTGTAAAGTGAATAGGTGGCAAACAAGGTAAGCGAGTTGGGAGTGTAACTAAAAATATTTTGCTACCAAGTGCCCTAAGACATTTGTGATATTTGCCTATTTCATTATAATTTATGTTAAAATATATTGCCCCCTTTTCTATATGAAACCTAAGATAGTTTTGAACATCAAAATATTATTGGTGCAAAGATTCCATGCCATGATTCATTCCACCCCATGTCAACTGGACGCAGATTTATAAATTATAGGTGTCCTCCATATAGGTTACCTGTCTCCCAGTTCAGTGCTTTTGGGAAGCAGTTTTTTTTTAGGTTTCCCCACAGCCTCATTGTGCATTATACATTTTAGGGGATTACAGCCTGCTTTGTGAGATGCATAAAGCATTACTTTGTGTTGACAGCTATGTAACGAGATGTCGGGAAGAGAGAATGGAAGAATTTCCCAAGGTGGGGTGAATTTGTATGAAGATTAAATAGGGATGGGGGAAAATCAGATATGAATCATGGCAGCCTTTTTACCCTGCCCTATTTCACTGAGTTGATCTTAACCCCAAAATAAGAGCCCCAGGGCAAGAGTCCTTTTTCTCCCACCCTTTCTCCCACTTCCACAGAATGGTTACCTTGAGGCTAGATTATTGTAATGCATTCTACATACAGACATTAAAGTCTGCATAGCAAGCCCACTTGGTACAGAACACCACAGCTCAATTACTGTTAAAAACTAGGCAGAGTATGCATATTATACACATTCTGCAGTCACTCCATTGCTTCTCCATTAGCTACCAGATTAAATTCCAGGTACTAGCTATCACCTATAAAAATCCTTCATAGCCTTGGACCCTCACACCTGCATGACTGCCTTTCATGTTATGCTTTTCCATCTGAGTGAAGTCTTCAGAAGGCACTACCCTGCAAATCATAGAATCACAGAGTTGGAAGGGACCTCTAGGGTCATTGGTCTAACCTGCCCTGCACAATGCCAGAAATTCACAACTCCCTCCCTCCACACCCCAGTGACCCCTGCTCCAAGCTTCCTTATCTGAATCACCATGCCCAGAAAATGGCAAAAACAAAACAAACAAAACACCTTCCAGGATTCTTGGCCAACTGGCCAGGAGAAAATTGCTTACTGACCCCCAAAGTGGGGAACAGCATTTCCCTGGGCATGTAAAAAGGGACCATGATGCAACCCTTCCTGCTGTCCCTCTCACAATCTGCCTAAGGTCACAGAATCAGCACTGCTGTCAGATGGCCATCTAGCCTCTGTCTAAAAACCTCTTGAGGAAGCCTGTTCCACTGAGGAACCGCACTAACCGTCAGGAAGTTCTTTCTAATGTTTGGTCAAAAATTCTTTTAATTTCTACCCATTGGTTCTGGTCCAACCTGCTGGGGCAAGGAAACAATAAGACTGGCTACTAGTCATACACTTTCATTCTTTGGGTTGGCTCCCACCTTGTAGAAAGGCCTGCCTGGGGAGGCCGAGAAGTGCTCAATACTTGTTATTCCACAGAATGAGCAAAACAGGATGATCAGGAGGGTTCTTCTATAAGGGAATTGCAGGACGGTGGTTGACAGCAGCATTTATTGTCTGCATCATTTTGCTTTTCCTACACTGTCTTCTACCTTTTAAATTAATTTTTCTGCCTTGTTGATGGTATGTCATGCCTTACACAGACCTTAGATAGGGGTTTTTTGTTGTTGTTTGTTTGCATTGTTTACTGATTCTTTAATCCAAGTACCATTGCATTGTTTATTGGATGTCTTATGCTGTGAGATTGTAAGGGGGGGGGGTTACCTTTTGGGCATCACATCCACACCCTGACATCACTTGCAAAGAATACTAGAGTGGAGTCTTAAAGGTCATGTTGGACGTGATGTCATCATGTCAACACCATGCCAATCACCTCATATTTTCCTCAGCATTCCCCCACTACACTACTGAGTGGTGGTGGCCACAACAGGCAGAGAGTTTTCCTGCTGAAGTGGAAGTCCTGGTCCTCCACCTTGAACCTCAGCAAGAAAGGCAGGCTATAAAGTACATACTTAAATAAATGAAGTAATTCTCATCTCCTTTAAAGGAGCTACTTGTTCTACAGGGCTGATTACAGACAGGCAGTAAGAGCCACCCCAGGTATGGCTGGTGAGTGGATTTAAAAAGTGCATTCAAACCCACACATCTGTCTCACGTCCCACCCCCTGCTCTCACCCCATCCCTACCTGCAGTCCAGCAGCTCAAAAAGGCACCACTATCAAAGTGGTAGCAAAACACTTAGGTGCCTCCCTGACCATCTGGATGCCTGGGGAGCACTTGGGAAGCTCCCAGGGAGCAGGGGATGGGTGTGTGAGCACTCTGGAAGCTCCTTCAGGGTGCCTGTGGTCTGCCCCTGTTCTAGCAGCGGACCGTGTGCTGTCTAGATGCTCTAGGGTGCTCCTGTTTCTTCCTGCTCATTTCTAGGTCGGCACGCTGCCACCCTGAGTCAATGGTCTGGTCACAGCCCAGGATATGTCTCGCCAACAAGGTAAACTGTAGTATTTTCAGGGAGGATTATTAAAATCAAAAGAATAGTATAGAAAATTTGGCTAGACAGAAGGTCCCAGGTTCAATCCACACCATCTCCAGTTTTAAAAGTTTCAATGAACAGATGAGGTGAAAGACCTCTTCCTGAAACCTGGAAAGCTGCTGCCAGACAGAGTAGGCAATGTTGACCTTGATGGGACAATGGTCTGACTTCATATAAGACAGCTTCATGTGTTCATGTATCTGATGAAATCAAATGGTATTCGAATACTTATGTGCATTGCCAAGATTCCTTTGTTATGTTTGCGACAATATACTGACAGAGCTACCCATCTGGAATTCTAAATTTGATTTTTAAAAAATGTAACACATTTCTGGTTTTCTGAGCCAGAGAGGGGGGAGGAAAGCATACAATTAGAACTTCAAATTCATCCCAAGGGGAGAAATCACTCTGCCTCTGTTTTCCACTTTCATTCTTGTTGACAACAGTATGACACCTGAACCTCTTTATCCTCTCCGTGTGCTGTATGGCAAGCCTAATATCATGATTCAAACAGTCCTTACCATTTTGTTATCTGTGTTAAGTACTTCGAAGGTCATGGGCAAGAGAGCACCCTGATGCAAGCTACCAAAGGTCAGGCAGCACTTCAGCTTTGGTCTGAATATTTTCCAGCCTGCTTTCCCACTCCCTTTCCTACTCCTGAGGCTGCTAAGATAAGGAGGTTCAGAAACCACACCTCCACTCCCCTCCTTGTCTCCCCACTGCTCTCATTTATTTCGATTTGCTATGCTTTCAGTATTAAGAGGGAAAGGAGAAAGGCATGATTGTGTCTATAGTGAAGAAAATTAAATAAAAACACCAAGGATGCAGTCCATAAACCAGTTAAGATGGCTGGGGATTTAAACTGGGTAGCATCTTTGGACTTTGATAACTCAGTGCAGAGTTAGCTGTACCTAAGTAATACTGAAACTGGTGATTTAACTTTTTATCTGCAGGATAAATAAGAGCAAGATGGAAGGGAGGAAGTGAAAGCAGAGGTGTGTTGGGTTGTTTCAGGAGCATGTTGTCTGTAGGTTCCATTTAGTTTCTGTAGAGACTTATGATTCTGAGTTTTTGTTTTAAAATAAATTTCTGGCACTCAGGATGCAGAGGTGAATTTCAAAACATTATGACAAGAGATGCCAAAGCATGTGTTAACTTCCAGAAGCAAGGAGACCAAAAGACAGCAGGAAATCCATGCTCCTACCAGGGTTACCCCGAATATTCCCTCTAAGCTGAGTTAGTGTGAACTAGCTCATAGTTTCTAGCCTCTGCCTCACATGTTTTTGTCTTAGCTCAGGAAGCAGGGCCCCAGAGCAAACTAATTTATGCAGAAACCAAATCACTCAATCACAACTTTAATGCCAGTAGCTTACTAAGTAGGCTTTTTGTTCACAAGACTCAACAGCTTAAAGGGACCATTGGTTACCCCATAGCAATGATAGCATAGTCCTAGGAAAGCATCCCACAGAATGAATAGACGAATTTGCCCTCGGAGATTCAGAATTAATTTTGTTCCAGGGAAATGATATAGTGCATATTTGATGGTGCTTTCCATATTAGCAGTTCATCTCTTGATGCTCTATGTGGGCCAAAACTATTGTATGAATGAATTATGCTGGTCAAAGTGAACTGCTGTATGTAAGAGGCTCAAGTAACTTCCAGATGTCTCTTTGCATGGATTTACAGTCCGTTTAAGCCACTTTGAGTGTTATTTCATGACAGAAGGGAGAGGTATCAATCCTCTAAATAAATAATGAATAGACAGGAGAGATGGTGTTTTATGTTATTTCCCCTGTACTATTCAAGGCTATTGCTGTAGTGTTTGATTATGGGCATTTGACAGCCTTTGTTAACCATACTTTCCAATGGCTGATTCTTTCAGAATTCTGAGCCTGGATAGTAAAATGTCTTCCACAGACAAAGGTGCCTTTTAACAGTTAAGGAACTTGGACCATGACAGGAGGTTGCAATATCTCAAATTTCAAATGAGGCAGACCAATTTAGCACACAACACTTGTGCACAGTGGATCTTCTACTGCCAGGTACTGCAGGTACCAAAGAAAGAAGACATATAAGGTCATCTTATTTGACCACTTGGTTCCACAAAGTAAAACGAGGTAGTCTTTTTTTGGTCGGGGACTCATTGGGGGACTTCCATTTCTCAAATTTGAGCAGCTGATTAGTGGGACAAAAGCCAGATTCTGCTTCAAATGCCAATGTCTTTTAATATTATTAAATCCGTAAGCAAGGACCCAGGTGCAGGCATGTTTTATTCAAAATATAACTGCAACTGTATACATGCCTAAGGAGACATGTAGGACTCAAGCACTGGTGAACCACAAGAGGCAAAAGCCCTGTCTGTTCTCTTGCTGAATGACTCAGTCTCAGCATATAAATATAACTCTTTGAACTTATGGTAGCCATCTCTGGGTTGGGGAATTCCTGAAACATGGGGAAGGCATAGGGATGTCAGCCTCCAGGAGACGCCTGGAGATCTCCTGGAATTAAAACTCATCTCCAGACCACATTGATAAGTTCCCTGGGAGAAAATGGATGCTTTGGAGGCTGGACTCAACTATGGTATTGTATCCTGAGGTCCCTGTCCTCCCCAGGCTCTACCCCAAACCTCCAGGCGCTTCCCAACCTGGAAAAGGCAACCCTATGCCCACCCCCACCCCTGCTGATGGCCAGTGGGGACCTGGCAAGAGTTGTCAGGTCTTACATGGCTCCTGGTAGGGTATGTCGCTCACATTTATTTATTATTTATTTATTTATTACATTTGACTTATATCCCGCCCTCTCCGCAAGCGGACTCAGGGCATGAGCAAAGCATGCATGGCACAATGATGTCACATAGAAGTGACATCATTATGCCAGGCACATCATGCAGGGGACACTCCAGCATTTGGGTTAAAACTCTATGGTGCCATAGAGTTTTTAACCCAAATGCTAGAGCACCCCCACACAATGTGCCTGGTGCAATGATGTCACTTCTGAGTGATGTCATTGTGCTGGGCATGCTGGGCACCAACTGAGCTCTTTGGGGGTGGGGATTCTCCTGTTGGCCAGCTCTGTGCTGGTGGGTTGGGCGTCTCCAAACCAAGGGAACCCCCATCCCCAGTGGGAGGTTGGGAACCCTACAACCCTAGGAGGGAAGGTATCATAATGCTAGGACTAGTGCAGCCTACAGGCTCCAGGGAAACCTGTATCAAAGTAGCTGTAGGTCCTACATTTCCCAGGATCCCTTCTGTCCCTCTGACTGGGTGGGCAGAAGTTTTGGATGGAAAACTTGCCCAAAGGAGTGGGACCTGGGAAGACAGAATATTAGGTCTAACTGGAGATAGAGGTTGTTCTCTCTGAAGAGGCTGCAGACAGAGGTGTGCTCTCTGAAAAGGCTGCTGCAGGAGGGTTCTTTCACTTTAGGGTGGTGAGTGTCATGGGTCAGCAGCCTGCAGCAACTGATGCTGATGTCTGGCCAGCTGAGCCTGTTACCACCCCGTCAGTGACTCTGAGGTGGCAGAAGTGGGTCCTCGGGCACCAATTGCTGAGGTTGCTAAGAGTAGTGTGGACCCCAGCCCCATGGGCACTGAGGCCACAAAAGAGGCAACCCCAACTGGCAGTGAGCCAATGACTCAGGATTCAGGAAAGACTGCCTCTTCCCTTTTCCCCAGAGCCAGGGGAAAGCAGGAGGTAATGGGTGTGTTTGGAGCTCCTCAAGAGGAGACGGAGTGTGTGCTTCGCAGCCTGGCATTTACCAAGTTAGGAGAAGCACTGAGGCTAATGAGCCAAATGGATGGCTCTTCTGTACATTCAATGAGACCCGGCTGTGGACTATCCATAAAACATGGGACTTCAGACAGCTCAGGTGTGGGAGCAACTCATCAACATTCCAGAGATGCCACGACAACAACACCTGACCCGAATGCCTCTTGTGATTTCTGAACTCCTGGCTTTCTGGCTTTCACCCACAGACCTGCTTGATTGTGCCTCTTGGACCTGCTTGGACCTTGTTCCCTGGATTCTTGGTTGGCCTCCCTTGTGTATGACTTTTTGGCTACACAAACTTGGTTAGTGCCCCTGCTTTGTCATCCTTAGTTTCTACTGCCTGAGTCTGCCCTGCTCTGGGACAGTGAGTCTCTTGGTATTAGAGGAAGGGAATGTCTAGTTAGACGTGTAAGGGCTTTTTATTTCTTTGTACCAACCTTTACTGTTTTCATATTCACCGTTGCACTAGAAATTTTACAAACCACTTGTTTTTGAGCACTTATAATAAACTTGTTACTGTTATACTGCTTGTTGCTGGGTCTGAACGCCTCTTTGGTCACAGATAAAAGAGTATTTTCTGAGAAGAATAGCACAGGGGTCAGGTGGGTGCTCTGGGCCCTCCCAGACAGACCCTTATCAGAGTGGTGACAGCCAGTTGAAGGCCCTTCCTGGTCCCCTACCAGTGTGACAGCAGGGTTTGCAAATGGGAGAGACGTTAGTTGGGTATATTGCTATAGAATCCACTTTACAAAGCAGCCATTTTCTCTAGGGGAATTAGGCTTGCCAGCCTCCAGGTGGAGCTTGGAGAGCTCCTGCTTTTACAACTGATCTCCAGATGGCAGAGATCAACGCCCCTGGAGAAGATGGCTTCTTTGAAGGATGGACTCTATGGTATTGTATCATACTGAGGCCCCTCCCTTCCACAAACCCCGCTCTCTCCTGGATCCACCCCCAAAGTCACCAGGTATTTTCCAGCACACACCTGGCAACCCTAAGGAGAACTAATCTTTGTAGCCTGAAGATTAAATGTTATTCTGGAAGTGGCAAGCCCACTGGAGTACCAGGATGACCCTTCATACTCATGTGCCCTGATTGCCTATCTCTGATAATCTTCCAGTAAGAAAAGTATTTCAGGCTTCTAGCTCCTACCCACCTGACCAAAAGTAAAGCTTCAATGAAACTGCATGAGTTAGAAATTGGGCAAAACGCCAGAAACTGAATTTCAGGGTGTTTTTTTTTTTAAATTAAGAAATCTTTTGCATCTTTTTTGTTTCTAAAAACTGCTTTCATAATAGGAATGTAAAAAGCATTTTCAGAGTAGGAGAACATAACATTATATTTATTATGAATAAATTAAAACTAGAAGAAATTGCTTAAGATATGCAATTTTATAGAGTTACCAGCCTCCAGGTAGGGCCTGGAGATCTCCTGCTTTTACAACTGATCTCCAGCTGGCTGAGATCAGCTCCCTTGGAGAAAATGGCTGCTTTGAAGGCTGAATTCTATGCCTTTGTACCATGCTGAGGGCCTTTGCCTCCCCAAACCCCACCCTCTCCTGGATCCAGCTCCAAAATCTTCAGATATTTTCCAAGACAGACCTGGCAACCCTCTGTGCAATGGACGCTGCTGAAACAGTATCCCAGGAACTGGGAATGTTGGAGAAGGGAGGGAGAAGGAGAGAAATGAATGAGTTGTATGGGGCATACAACTGGGGCATATGGTAACTGGAGAAGGGACTCAGAAAACCCATGGTGCTCACAATGACATTTTTTTATCATGGGCTTTCCAAGTCTTGCTAAGAATATAAAATGGGCTCAGAAAAAACACTCATACATATTTGCTGATTTTTCTGCAAAGTTACTGTTTACCAAGCTCAGTTCCAAATTCAAGTCCATGCAAGCTAGTTTATCAATGCAGTCTTACCTGAGGCCTTTGTGGCTGAAGATATCAAGGACTGAATTTAAGAGCTTCTTGAAGGCAAAGTATGTGATCTATCACTGAGCTATGGCCCCTCCTCTTGAGAGGAACAATGCTGAGATATAAACACATACAACAACTTTAATGCGTAAGAACCTAAATGTACTGATGCAACTCAGCTGACCGTTTGGGCAAATTCTCTTTATTTAACCATAGTAAGGATGGATGTGGGAACAGCAATGAGGTGTTTCCATTATTGTCACACTTCAATTTTTAATCAAAGCCAGTCAAACTTGGGAAATATGGTGGTCTTACCACATTGTAGCACTACAGCTTATTTGTGGTGTGGGGAAAAGACTGATTATTGGCATTCTGGGTTTTCACAGCACTAAGTGCTTAAAAGCATATCAAGGAAAAGTGGGATTTAAGATGGAATCCTGGAGACACTTTTTTGGGAAAAAGCCTCACTGAATAACCTGGGACTTAGTTCTCAGTAACTCTGCTTAGGGATTGTCCCTTAAAGCTGCACTGAGATAGTGGGTGTAGTGCATGCCCAATTGCATTCTCTAAATACAAGGACCAAGGAGCCATATTTGGAAAAGCCTGTCAGACCAGTCTTCCTCTCAATCAGGTTGAAATACTAGCATTTAAAAGTTGTTTTTTCTTTTCCTCCATGGATCCCAACCCAACTGTTTTGGGAATTAACCTAATTATTCATAGTAGTAATTCTGTACTCCAGTTCAATGACAATTGCTGTATTAAAAATATAGGAACAAATAATTAAATACATAGGTCACATTGAATTAGATGCCGTAATCTAAATGTGGGGCTCTGACAGGGCACTGAAATCCACAATAATGAGGAGGACACTTCAGAATGTAGGTTAATGGCCCAGATTGCTGCATGTTGGCATTGTGTCATTACAGTGCTCTGGGCCATGACTATAGAATGCTAAAGATGAGCTGGGAAGGGAGGGGGAGAAGAGTATACTTGTCTTTGTTAAAAGGAAGTCAAGAAACAGAATTCAGTTGCTATGGATTCGTGTCTCTGAGTTCCATTTCCATGGGAATTCAACGAGCAGCCCATCCTACCAGCCAACTAATCACCAAGCAGCAGCTCTCACAGAGAGCTGTTTTACATATCTTGAGCTTGGGGCAAATTGTTGTAGCCCTGAAATATCCCAAGTAAAACTGAGGAAAGTTTGGCTACTGTTACTGGAAGAAGTAGGTGTGAACTATTGTGTGGAATGTGGAGGAATGCATTGTCTCCTGGATGGTTGGCAAGCAGCAACACCTTCTCGGCGCATTTTACCAGTTATTTTCTCTCTAATCAGAGGAGGAAGTCTGTTCGATGGCACACCTTTATACAGATACTAATGAATTTAGAAAGGAATGGTCAGTCATTTTCCCCTCCTCTTCCTCCTTGTTCTGGCAGGGAATAGAAGGCTGGAAATGACAAATTAGAGAGAAGCTTTAGGAAGTAATTCTCTGGAGACTACAGGAAAAGATGCCTTGACCTTGGCTGACCGGGGTCAAGTGGGGGGAGAAGACACAAGGGGGAAGGGAAGCAGGCACCCATTTTTGGACTACATGGCTGGCTCATAGAGCTGGTAGCAATTGTTAAGTTAATGGTAGATCTTTAGAGAACTAGGACACCAAAGATAAAGAGCCTGTCCTAATTTTAACATCTAGTTAGGGAATGTTTTAGGGAGAGTGACAGAGGATTTGCATTTTGCCAATTTCTTTTGTTCTTCTTGCTTCAATCTGGTGTGGTGTTAAAAATATGCTTGTAAACATTATTTTAAATAAATACTTTAAACTTCTGGAAGTGGTTCTCTGTACCACATAGACCCCCCACTGTTTCAGACACCCTATTTTAAATAGGATTCTCAGGAGGGGGGAAGGCAAGCAGGTGGTAACTCACTGTTCCTCCAGGGGCACATAAAGCATTAATTTGTCCTTATGGTAGCCAGATGCTGTACTAGTGGGGAACAGTAGTAGGCAAGGCCTCTGAGCTTGAAAGGGGAACTGGGAATCCTGATCCTCTCATCAGGAAACCCTTATATTGAGCAGGTGGCAGTGGTGGCTACTGGGAAAGAGAAAGTAAAGTCCTTCCAGAGGAGTTGGGAACTTTAACGAGGGCAAGATAGAATCGGACTTGCAGGTCAGAGTGGACACATTCTTCCCCAAGAAGGTTAATATTGGGTTTCTGCTACACGACAAACTTAAACGAATTTCAGCGCAGTTTAATTATCTCTGAAGCATACTTGGAACTACAGCTTTTTAAGCATAATGAAATAGGGATGTTCTTTAGGAAATTTCTGGTCCAAATATATAATCAGTATGGTGTGTGTGTGTGGGGGGGGGGGACGGTATTCAAGAATCCAGATGATATTTGGAATACTTGGGAATACTGGTATCTCAGTCCCACATATTTCAGCAAATATTTGGGAAAATTCAGGAATATCCAGTCTGGCATTTTAAGGATCCCAGGTCTACCCCACACCCCCATTCAACATGCTACCTGGGCAATGGGAGGCAAACATCTCTTCCAGGCAAATGGGCAACTCTTCCAGGCAAATGGAATCACATGCCCAGTCATGATGATCCTCTCATAGCCCATAACCCAAGCATGGGTGAAGAGGATAGAGCAGGCTTGGCTGCAACTTGACTCCATTTTCAGGGCAAGACCTTTTTGTAGTGATGGTGGGCCTTTGGCTGCTCTGCTGGTTTGTGCCATGGATTGATTCTGCTGCCTGACTGCCTGGAAAGACCCTTTTCTTATTTTGTGCCAGGACTGGTTTGCACATTTTAAAATATTATTTAAAACATTATTTCAGTGTTTTATATGTGGGGGTTTTTTGTTTTGTTTTTATCTACGATAGCTGTAGTTTGGGAGGGGGAGCGTTTATTTTCATTCTGGTTCTTTTAAAAATAATTATCTTTGGGGTTTTAAAAGCATGTGCTGTTTTGTGGGAGCTGTTCTCTTGGCTTGTTATAGAATTTTTAACTGCTTTGCACTTTAAGTTTTAAAAGGTTTGTGCTTTTGGAGGGAGATTTTCCAAGCTGATAATTTAAAAAAAAATTATCTTTTGACATTCTTTTGATTCTGATTTTACAATTGTTCTTCTATAGTTACTTTAAAGATTATTGTGTGTTTAAGGTACTGGTTTTGTGAAGTTCTGGGGTGTTCCTGTTGGTTTTGAAAAATGTAATTGTTCTGAAGAAAATGTCTGGTTAGATTTTAATAACATTTAACTGTAGTCAAGGGTTGGATATTTAAAAACACAAACAATAAATTTCATTTTAGGATTACAATTCCCTCCCCCCCCCCCAAAAAAAAAATAGTTGTGCATTGGAAGTGATGTCATGACATCACCAGCTATGCAGGAGTGCTCTGATATTTGGGCAAAAACTCTATGGTAGAAGTAATGAAAGTGAAACTAAAGAAGTAATGAAAGTGAAACTAATCTCTACTCCACTGAAATGTATTGTAGCACAGACAAAGTTGCAAGGAATATGTGGAACAGATTTTCCATTAAGGTCTCTGGGCCCTATCTATCTGGACTTTGCAACTTTGTGCTGCAGTTTGTTTAAGTAGAGTAGAGATTAGTTTCACTTTCAGCATTCCTATATAAACAGCTGAAGCTCATGCTTCCTGGAGTTTTGTCCTTTCAAATAAAGGGCTGATGTTTGAGCCAGCTTGTCTCCGCTGAATGGACCTCACTTAGTGAGTACTCTAACCTGAGAACCCACAGCCAAAGGGGTGTCATAATATCTGAGTAGACCTGGGGTGTGTGTGGGAGGGAGAGAAGCTTGCAGTGCCATTTCATTGTTTTCCCAAACTCAGAGCATTTGATATTTTTTGTTTCTGCTGTGATCCTTGTGCTTTTTCTTGATATCTTATTTTAAAAATTGCATTGTCAGATCCCACTATTCCCCCACCTTTCCATTTTAAACAAAATATTGCAAGAGTTTTAAGCAGGTTTGTATTTTAAGTTCAAACATAACATCTTTAATTGTGCTTGTCTTTGTCTTTGTCCTTTATAAAGTTTATATCTCTGCTACCTCACATTACATTTTATGACACACATGGCCTAGCCCCACAAAGTCCCATTTGTGTCAGATCTGGTTCTCCTAACAAATGAGTTCAACACCCTTGGTTTATTTTGTGACGCAAAGACAATGTGATTGAAAGACATGTTTTACCTAGTGAAGGCAGCTGAAGTCTCCTAGTACCATAACATTATCTGCTTTAGTTACCTCGGTTATTTCCTTCCTTATCTAAAGATCAGCCTCGAGGATTTGATCAGGTTGGTGACAGTACAACCCTACTTTTAAGTATTTCCACCCATATTGCTTCTGTTGAGTTATATATAAGAAAAGGCCTGCATGGTTAACAAACAAAGTAATGGAAGCTGTAAAAGGTAAGAAGGACTCCTTTAAGCGGTGGAAAGCTAGTCCAAGTGAGATTAATAAAAGGGAACACAGGCTGTGGCAAATCAAATGCAAGACTGTGATCAGGCAGGCAAAAACAGACTATGAGGAGCATATTGCAAAAAACATAAAGACCAACAATAAAAATTTCTTCAAATATATTAGAAGCAGAAAACCAGCCAGGGAGGCAGTGGGGCCCTTGGATGACCAAGGGGTCAAAGGTCAAAGGAGGATAGGGAAATGGCTGAGAAGCTGAATGCATGTTTTGCCTCCGCCTTCACTGTGGAAGACAAGAAATGTTTGCCCACTCCAGAACTACTAATTTTGGAAGGGGTGTTGAAAGACCTGGATCAGATTGAGGTGACAGGAGAGGAGGTCCTACAACTGGAATTAAAAACTAATAAGTCACCAAATCCGGATGGCATACATCCAAAAGTTCTGAAAGAACTCAAAGTTGAACTTGTGAATCTCCTGACAAAAATATGTAATCTTTCATTGAAATCTGCCTCCGTTCCTGAGGACTGGAAGGTAGCAAATGTCACCCCCATCTTTAAAAAGGGTTCCAGAGGAGATCCAGGAAATTACAGGCCAGTCAGTCTGACTGCAATACCGGGAAAGTTGGTAGAAACCATTATCAAGGACAGAATGAGTAGGCACATTGATGAACACAAGTTATTGAGGAAGACTCAGCATGGGTTCTGTAAGGGAAGATCTTGCCTCACTAACCTGTTACAGTTCTTTGAGGGGGTGAACAAACATGTGGACAAAGGAGACTCAATAGATGTTGTTTACCTTGACTTCCAGAAAGCTTTTGATAAAGTTCCTCATCAAAGGCTCCTTAATAAGGTCGAGAGTCGTGGAGTAAAAGGACAGGTCCTCTTATGGATCAAAAACTGGCTAATTAATAGGAAGCAGAGAGTGAGTATAAATGGGCAGTCTTCGCAGTGGAGGACGGTAAGCAGTGGGGTGCCGCAGGGCTCAGTACTGGGTCCCATGCTCTTTAACTTGTTCATTAATGATCTGGAGTTGGGACTAAGCAGTGAAGTGGCCAGGTTTGCAGGTGACACTAAATTGTTCAGGGTGGTGAGAACGAGAGAGGATTGTGAGGCACTCCAAAGGGATCTGTTGAGGCTGGGTGAGTGGGCGTCAACATGGCAGATGAAGTTCAATGTGGCCAAGTGCAAAGTAACACACATTGGGGCCAAGAATCCCAGCTACAAATACAAGTTGATGGGTTGTGAACTGGCAGAGACTGACCAAGAGAGAGATCTTGGGGTCGTGGTAGATTACTCATTGAAAATGTCAAGACAGTGTGCGATTGCAATATAAAAAGGCCAACACCATGCTGGGAATTATTAGGAAGGGAATTGAAAACAAATCAGCCAGGATCATAATGCCCCTGTATAAACCGATGGTGCGGTCTCATTTGGAGTACTGTGTGCAGTTCTGGTCGCCGCACCTCAAAAAGGATATTCTCTCTCTCTCTCGACTTCGCGAATGAAGATTTAAGAAGGGTGCAGTAGTCCACGTCTGCTGCAGGTTCGCTGGTGGCTGACAAGACCAATGAGGGACAGGCAGATCCGACCACAGTGGCTGCAGGGAAAAGTCTGATTTGGGGTTGGTGCTGTAGCAGTGCGATTCTTCCTCAATCTCCTTTTGTGCTCAAGACCAGCTATGCGTGCGTTCTCAAAGGAAGAGACAGCCTGGTGGATGGTGTGCCTCCATGCTTTGCGATCTGAGGCTAGGTCAGACCACTGGTGATGTTTGATGCGACAGGTGCCAAAGGATTTCTTCAAGGAGTCCTTGTACCTCTTCTTTGGTGCCCCTCTATTTCGATGGCCGGTGGAAAGTTCGCCATACAAAGCAATCTTGGGATGGCGGTGGTTTTCCATCCTAGAAATATGCCTTGCTCAGCGCAGCTGCGTCCTCAACAGCAGTGCCTCGATGCTTGTAAACTCTGCCCGCTTGAGGACTTCAATGTTGGTCACAAAATCACTCCAGTGGATGTTGAGGATGGTGCGAAGGCAGCGCTGATGAAAGCGCTCAAGGAGTCGCAGGTGATGACGGTATAAAACCCACGATTCAGAGCCGTAGATGAGGGTTGTCATCACATCCGCTTTGTAAACATTGATCTTTGTGCCTTTTTTCAGATGCTTGTTGCTCCACACTCTTTTCTGCAGTCGGCCAAATGCACGGTTTGCCTTTGCCAGCCTGTTGTCGATCTTGGCATCCGAGGAGATGATGCACCCCAGGTAGCTGAACTGCTGGACTGTCTTCAGAACTGATTCACCCACAGTGATGCAGGGAGGGTGATAATCTTCCTGGGGTGCAGGCTGGTGGTGAACTTCTGTCTTCTTCAGACTAACTTCTAGGCCGAATAGCTTGGCAGCCTCTGCAAAGCAGGATGTCATATGCTGCAGAGCTGATACCGAGTGGGAGACGAGTGCAGCATCATCAGCAAACAATAGCTCTCGGATAAGTTTTTCCATTGTCTTGGAGTGAGCCTTTAGTCGTCTCAGGTTGAACAGGCTGCCATCGGTGCGATAGCGGATGTAGACACCATCGTCATCATCTAGATCTACTGCGGCTCTTTGAAGCATCATGCTAAAGAAGATCGTAAAGAGAGTTGGTGCGAGAATGCAGCCTTGCTTTACACCTGTGCCTATTGGGAAAGGCTCCGAGAGGTCGTTGCAGTGTCTGACTTGGCCTCGCTGGTCTTCATGTAGCTGGATGATCATCCTGAGGAACCTTGGGGGACATCCTAAACGTTCCAAGATTTGCCACAGGCCTTTCCTGCTAATGGTATCGAAAGCTTTGGTAAGGTCGACAAAAGTCATATATAGACCCTTGTTCTGTTCCCTGCATTTCTCTTGGAGCTGCCTGAGAACAAATACCATGTCGGTGGTGCTCCTGTTAGCTCTGAAGCCGCACTGGCTCTCTGGGAGGAGTTCTTCTGCAATGGCGGGCACCAGTCTGTTCAGGAGTATTCTGGCAAGGATTTTGCCTGCGATGGAGAGCAGGGTTATCCCCCGGTAGTTGGAGCAGTCTGACTTTCCCCCTTTGTTCTTGTGTAGAGTGATGATGATTGCATCGCGAAAGTCCTGTGGTAGTTTGCCTTGTTCCCAGCAGGTGACAAGTACTTTGTGAAGTGTGCTATGTAGTACTGTGCCCCCATGCTTCCAGATCTCTGGTGGGATTCCATCAACTCCCGCTGCTTTGCCACTTTTTTCAGTTGCTTGATGGCTTTAACAGTCTCTTCTAGAATGGGGATCTCATCCAACTCTGTTTTCACTGGTTGAAGTGGGGTGACGTGGATTGCTGAATCTTGAACTACGTGGTTGGCACTGAAGAGAACCTGAAAATACTCCGACCACCGGTTCAGTATGGATGCCTTGTCTGTGAGGAGCAATTGGCCGTCTGCACTACGCAAGGGACTCTGAGCCTGATATGATGGGCCATATACTGCCTTCAGGGCTTCGTAGAACCCTCTTAAATTACCAGTGTCTGCACACAGCTGGGTTCTCTCTGCAAGCTTGGGCCACCACTCGTTCTGAATGTCTCGAAGCTTGCGCTGGAGGTTGCTACCTGCAGCGTGAAAGATTGCTTTTTTCCCGGGACAGGAGGGCTGAGCAAGATGTGTTTGGTAGGCAGATCTCTTTTTTGCTAGTAATTCTTGGATCTCTTGATTGTTCTCGTCAAGCCAGTCCTTGTTCTTCCTTGTGGAGAACCCGAGGACTTCTTCAGAGATCGACAGGATGGTAGTTTTTAGGTGTTCCCAGAGTGCTTCTGGAGAAGGGTCTGTGGGGCAACTGGGGTCCTCAATTCTTGACTGGAGTTTTGCCTGGAAGGCAGCTTTAACTTCGGCTGACTGAAGGCTGCCAACCTGAAGCTTCCTTCGAGGGATACCTCCTCTCCTGGGTGTGGGTTTAAAGTGAAGACGGAGATTGCAGCGTAGAAGACGATGATCCGTATGACATTCTGCACTGGGCATTACTCGGGTGTGTAAGACATCTCGAAGGTCTCTCTGGCGCACCAGAATGTAGTCGATAAGGTGCCAGTGCTTGGACTGTGGATGCATCCAGGTTGTCTTCAGGCTCTTCTGCTGAAAGATCATGTTGGTGATGGTGAGCTGGTGCTCCATGCAGAATTCTAGCAGGAGGCGCCCGTTATCATTGCAGTTGCCAATGCCGTGTTTGCCAAGTACTCCTTTCCAGGCTTCCGAGTCTTTACCTACTCTGGCATTGAAGTCGCCAAGGATGATCACCTTGTCCTCTGTAGGGGTCTTCCGTACGAGGTTGCGTAGATCAGCATAGAACTTGTTCTTTTCTGCAGGATCTGCTTGAAGGGTTGGGGCATAAACACTGAAGAGTGTTGCATGCTTCTTGTTTTGAATTGGGAGGCACATGGACATGATGCGATCTGAGTGACCTGTTGGCAGGTTTTCGAGTTTGGAGGCAATGGAGTTCCTGACCATGAAGCCAATGCCAGAAAGGCGGCTCTCAGCCTTTGACTTACCCGACCAGTAGAGGGTATAGCCAGCACCATGTTCTTGAAGACCTACCTTCCTCAGGAAAACGAACCTCACTGAGAGCTGCTATGTCAATATTCAACCTGAGAAGTTCGTGGGCAACTAGAGCAGAGCGTCGTTCAGGACGACCACTGTCTACTGTGTCAAGCATGGTTCTGATGTTCCAACACACAAGCTTTAGTCTTTGCACACTTTGTGAGGCAGGTGCATGCCTTTTCTTTGTTGTTATTTTTTGACCGCAAGTAAGGATGCCCGTTGACCGTGGCTAGCCAACTGGGGTGGGGGAGACGAGTTTTGTTTAGGCCACCTTTTCTAGGCCCCTCTCCGTGTGGAGCAAGCAGTGCTGTCCCTAGATAAGGCTGCTTGGTCGTTCAGGGTGCTGCCAAAAAATGCTTTCGTCTCCGGGTCAGCATCAGGCGACCAATACCCTGAACCGCCTACATGCAGGATCAGGACTGCAGCTTCCAGTGGCATCTTCCACCTGCCGTTTCGCCCCTTGCCCATCGCTGCAGGACTTGGTGTGTTGTGGGTTGTGGATGTGGATATGCCCTTCAGGCCTGCGCAGAGGAATTTTTAGGTGAAGCACAGTGTGCGTGGTACTGGCTCCACCCTTTCACCTTGGGGTCATCTGCCATGGCCCAGTAAGCCAGGACGCCGGCAGCGAGTCCTCCAGGTGGTAGGTGTTACATTAATGAGCTCTATTACATTAATAGTGCTCTATCTATTTGATGTTAGAGTTTTCCTTCTCTTGGCTGGCGAGGTTGGTGAGTCCAGCCTGCCCATCCGGTTATACCTTCGGACATTCGGTCGCACCATGACGTTGCAAACTCTGTGAGAAACGGGGGGGGGGGACCAGAGGGAAGGTGTTGCCACGGATGCAGTAATGCAGGAGAGGCCATTGCAGTGACCATCTGCCAGGCATAGCTGGACAGTGACCACATGGCGTTCACTACACCGGGAGAGGAGAGGCTATGTATTGCGTATACACTTTCCCTGGGGGGGGCAGGATACCCAAGAGGGAGCCCACCCTTCCCCTCCCCCCCAAAAGGATATTATAGCATTGGAAAAAGTGCAGGAAAGGGCAACTAGAATGATTAAAGGTTTGGAACACTTTCCCTATGAAGAAAGGTTAAAATGCTTGGGGCTCTTTAGCTTGGAGAAACCTTGACTGCGGGGTGACATGATAGAGGTTTACAAGACTATGCATGGGATGGAGAAAGTAGGGAAAGAAGTCCTTTTCTCTCTTTATCACAATACAAGAACTCGTGGACATTCAATGAAATTGCTGAGCAGTCAGGTTAGAACGGATAAAAGGAAGTACTTCTTCACCCAAAGGGTGATTAACATGTGGAATTCACTGCCAGAGGAGGTGGTGGCAGCTACAAGCATAGCCAGCTTCAAGAGGGGATTGGATAAAAATATGGAGCAGAGGTCCATCAGTGGCTATTAGCCACTGTGTGTGCGTCTGTGTGTATATTGGCCACTGTGTGATACAGAGTGTTGAACTGGATGGGCTATTGGCCTGATCCAACATGGCTTCTCTTATGTTCTTAATTTTTCAAATATTGTCTAATTTATTTTATACCATGCCCTCTGTGATGTACAATGCAAAATCTTCCCCAACCCATCGCTCCCTGTCTTGCCTATGAAGCTTATATTCAGGGATGACTTTTTCCATGACTTATCCCCATCGCACCATGTTTCTAAGACAGCCACTGGCTGCTAACAGATGGGTAGTTTGAGGCTACCAAGAGACACTTCAGAAGTCAACTAGAAAAACCCATCCAAACAAGCACATCTACCGCTTGCCCCCATCCCGTATTCAGCCCATCCTCCAGTGTCCTCCGAATGGCTCAAAAAGGTACCACTTTCAAAGTGGTAGCAAATTTCTGAGCAGCACGCCAGTTGCCTCTTTGGTGTCTGGCTGTGATTTCAAGCGCATAGGCACATGGGTGTGTGAGCTCACATGCAGATAATCAAAAAATGAATGGGGAAAAAAACCCCAAACCAAGCTACAGGGGATAGTGTGCAACAGCCATCTTATCGCGCCAAGTTGCCCTGCTGACGAGATGGGGACGGCTTGCAGGAGTGTGTGTGGATGGTTTAGGACACTTCTTTCTGAGCTGGCCCATTTTGGGATGCCTCCCATACACCCCAAACTGCCTGTCTTTTGGCAGCTACTATATCTCACTGTATCTGGTATATAGACACCTATAATGTATTTCCCTCTCCAGCAACCCTGTCCTTCTCCTGCCCTTTTGTTGCCACATATGGCTCTTCTTCTCCATCCTACTCTCACTCCCAAATTCTATTATTATTCTAGCACTATTACCCTGAGCGTTTACACAATTGTCCCTTTGGACTGACATCCCAAAATGGAAGCTCTCCAGCTCCTATCAGCTCCCCCCCCCCCAATTATTTTAAAGACTGTTTTGACACCTTTTTGAAATTAATTGCTAGCATCCTTGTTCCCTTTTGGTTCAAGTGAAGGCCATCTCTTTTATACAGTTTTGGCTTGTCCCAGAAAGTTCCCCAGTGCCTAACAAATCTAAACCCTTCCTCTCAGCTCCACTTTCTTATGCATGCATTGAAACCCCTGATCTGTTCCTGTTTAGTTGACCCTGCACATGGAGCTGGTAGCAGTTCTGAATATGCTATCTTTGAGGTCCTGGCCTAGACAGCACATGATGTCTGCAGCTTTCACACCAGGCAGGCAAGACACCATGCAGTCTAAATGCTTGTCACGCACCCGTGTCTCTATATTTCTATATTTCTAATAATCTAATTGCCCACTACTAAAAGTCTATCTCCCCCCAGCCCCAGAGGGGCTGATCCATCACCAAAGAAGGGGTTCCTTCTATGGAATCAAATCCCTCCTCTTCAGACTGATGCTCTTTAACCTCAAGGCTCTCAGGCTCCACCCCAGTTTTGTGGTTCCAGCTATAGGGCCAAGCCCAGTTGCATGGTGGGGAAACCACAAGGACTTTAGCATCTCAGTTTTCTCTGTATCCCCCTTCCCAAACTATTTTCTTTTCCTGTCATATTTTCACCAATAGCCCCCATATTTTTCCATTCCTTAATAGTAGTAGATAAGGGTACCCTATCATCATCAAGCCGCATTCCAAAGTGACAGCTGCCCCGCCCACACATGTGTGCGCACACACAAAAATGAAAGCGGTATGTTTCCTCATGGGGGAGTGATGCAACAGCCCCTGAGGGGGCGGCTAGGGATCCGCCCCCCCCAAGGAATGCCGGCTGTTTCCTAAGGGGGAAAGGAGGGTCAGCCACTGGTGTAGCAGGCTTCATATTGTTTGGGAGGAAAGCGTGTTTTGCAACACAGATGTTATTTAGAGAATTGTGAAGATGCAACAGTTTTCAAAAACAGACGCTTTGCTTTAGGACCCCCTAAGTCAATAGTTTACAGGTGGGAAGAGCAGGTGCCAGAAATGTCGTTGTACAATATATCTGAAATGTTGCTGGCTGCCCCTTGTTGTCACAGGGCGTGTCCCCTGCAACATTTAAACACATCAATGAGTGTCGGTGGTGCTTTCCCATGGAACTCTTTAAAATAGGGGAGACCCCCCACCCCCCCACCCCCACTCCATGGCATGCCTTTGTTGCTTTTGGTTTCCTAGCTCTGTTGAACCATCATTTTATGAAGAAATGAATGCTGTGGAGGCTGACGAGGTTCCGGCTTTGGAACAGACTGTTCATGATGATATGAACCCAGTGGAGACCGATGGGGGAAAAGCCGATGCTGGTGAGGAACCTGTTTATGAGGAGTTGATGCATCTTTCACCCAAAAGCGATGGCAAGGAGTCAGAACATGGAGAGCAGGCACAAGAAAATATGGAGATTGTGGAGGAAACACTCTATCTGGATGTTAGGCCTAAAAATGAGGTGTGTGGAATTGGGGCGGAGCGGGGGGGCACGCTCATGAGGCAGGATACTAATTTTTTTTTGCTTCTTCAAACTTCTAGATAGAGAATGTGACAGCAGTCAACTCAGGGAGGCCTGACTCCTGTTGCTACCCATACTGTGGGGGTCTAGCCCACTTTCAAGATTCAGGCAATGAAAGGGATGATGAGGAAGATTCCCTAGCAGATGTTGAGCATGGTGCTGCCCATGATTCTGGAGCAGACATGGAGGATACCTCTGGAGATTCTGGAGCAGACACAGTGCCTAAAGCCATGGAAAAGGCGAGGGAACCCCCGACTTATGAAGCGCAAACACATGTGCCTCCAAAGGATGCTGATCCAGCCAAGGAGGGGGAAGAAGAAGACAACCGCCCATGCATTGAGGCTTTATTCCCCGATGTAAGTGTAATAAAACTGCACCAACTGTGTGAATGTAACAAAGCAATATTTGAACTAAAAATGTGTTTTCTTCTTTGAACACAGGTGTGGGACAGACCCATTGATTTTGCACTACTGGCCAGATGCGTTAGCGAGGAGATAAACCCAGGCTGTTGCTACCGCTGCAGACTGGTCGCCCTGTTTCAAAAGGAGGGATACGGTGCCCAAAGCGCATCTGTAGACGTTCCAAAGTTTACGGTGTTTAAAGTAAAGGGGGCAGACCTGTGTAAATTTCTGCAAAGGAAAGCCATGGAGCGTGCTGAGAAGCAGAAACAACTTGGAGAAAAAGATGAGAATCAGAATGAGTCAGAGTGAAGATCCAGTTTTCCTGTATATACGCAGCCTAATAAAAATACTTTCATTGTGGCAAAAGAGAGCAAAGTGTCATGACGCGCCACGGGGATGTGTTAAAAAGGATTTATTATAATCCGCAGGAGGTTGGTAGTTTTGGGGGTATTGAACAGCTATTTCAGGCAGCATCTAAGAGGGGATATAAGCTGAGCAAAAATGAGGTGAAAGAGTGGTTGGATGATCAGAACACATACAGCATGCATAAACCGGTCAGGGTGCGTTTCAAAAGGAACAAGGTAATTGTGGGGAATGTTGATGAGCGGTGGCAGGCGGATTTGGTAGATATGCAACAATATTTCAATTACAACAGGGGCTATAAATATATTCTGACAGTGATAGACATCCTGTCTAAATACGCATGGGTGGCGCCTCTGAAAGACAAGGGTGGGGCCAAGGTTGCAACTGCTTTTAAAAACATTTTCAGAGGATCAGGGAGGGTCCCTCAGAAGCTGCAAACAGACAGGGGCAAGGAGTTTCTCAATAAAAAAAGTGGGTGCTCTGTTAAAGCAACACAGAGTTCGCCATTTTGTCACCAATGATGAGGTGAAGGCGGCCGTAGTGGAGAGGTTTAATAGAATTTTAAAGACCAGGATGTGGAGATATTTTACACACAATAACACTTTTAAGTATACGGATGTGTTACAAGACCTAGTCAAAATTTATAACCATAGTCACCATAGAACTATTCAGACGCGGCCTGTAGATGTTAAACCCTCTAATGCGCTTACAGTGTGGAGGCGCGTGTATGGTGCGGTCCTGGGGTCTCCCCAAAAAGAAAGACAAGTTCTGTTTAGAAAAGGGGACCGTGTGAGGGTGTCTAGAACAAAGGGGACATTTGAGAAGGGTTATGAACAGAATTTCACAGAAGAAATTTTTATTATAGAAGAGGTGGGGGGGAGGGGCAAGAGGCCTGTGTACCACCTGGTAGATTTTGACAGTGAACCGATCCTAAAAGGGTTTTACACGGAGGAGTTGCAGAAAGTGACTCGTTGGAAAGACAGAACATACAAGATAGAGAAAATTATAAAAACCTGGACAAACAAGAAACAGAAGAAGATCTTAGTGAAGTGGAGGGGGTGACCACCCAAATTTAACAGCTGGGTCCCAGCTGAAGACATCGTTGAACAGGATGGAAGATGACGTTTTTTATATCACGCTCCCCAGCAATGCTTCTAAGAACCTATTTCCTGAAAACACCAGGTGCACTTGTTTAAGCCTCTGGATTTGAGGGGGGAGTGGGAAGTGGGATTGGTGGAAATTCAGTACCCCCGCACCTGGTACACGATCAGTAAGCCACAGATCTTCCAAATCTGTACCGAGACTACTAGAAACGAATTCCAGGTGAAGCATGGCTATTACGAAGACGTTCGCCATATATTAGATGCCGTGCAGACAGCTGTACAGAAACACGCTGACACACCACCTGATGTGCATTTCCTTTATGACCAAACAACAGGGAAAACTAGATTTGTCGGTTTGAGTTTTACACACTTCATTATGGGTGATGAATTAGCGCTGCTGCTGGGGATTCCCTCTAACACACCGTTCAAAAACATTCAACACGCAACGGATATTACCAAAGGGTTTAATTCTCTGTACCTATATACTGATATCATAGAACACCAGCTGGTAGGGGACACAGCTGTGCCCCTTCTGCGCTGTGTTCCGATAAGAGGGAAAACTCACAATTTTGTCACAGTCCTCTATGATGAGCCCCACTACGTCCCCGTCAACAAACAGCATATCGAAACGATCCGCATAGAAATAAAGACAGATCAGAATCAACCCGTGTCATTCCGTTACGGCAAGGTCATCGTAAGGTTGCACTTATGACCACGGAAAAAATGGTGATTGTGAAAGATTATGGGGACCCAGCGCTGTTTAGGGGCTATTACCATTCACAGGCCGGTTACGGTCTCCCTGGATTTCATGGTGCACCTGTTATGTATGGGTCAGGAGTTGGAGGGATTTTTCAGAGGCTTTTCCAAATGGCCGTACCGCTTTTTAAAAAAGGGGCGGACATTGTCAAGCCGCACTTGAAAACTGCAGCTCGCAATATTGCTCAAGATGTCGTAGGCCATGTGACATGTAGAGTTATGAATAAACTTGACCCCCAGGAGGGATTGGGCTTTCTGTATCTTAAAAGAAGGGGCAGACTTAAAAGAAAACAGTCTACTACACGTATGGGTCCCCCAGAACCCGTTAAAAGAAGCTGCGGGGGCCGCAAGGAGCAGAAGGCCCTGAGGAAGAGGGGAGGAAAGAGGAAGAAGAAGAGGACTCCTCACGGGAGACTCAAAGACATTTTATAATCGGGCCATGGAATTTATCCACTGTGGCTCGGAAAAGTGTGTGAAGTCGGAGCTCAATCTATTCCAGATAGCCCCGACACAAACTTGCATCGAGAAAAGCCTGTATATCGAAGTCCCACCCCTATCAGCCCTTACAGGATCTGCACCTCTAGAGTGCTACATAGCTGGTAATGGGGAAGATTACATCAATTTAAACAATACACTCCTCTATGTGAAATGCAAAATTACTTGAGAAGATGGCACAGACCGCCCTGTGATGCTAGAGTGGCGCTGGTGAACTACCTGATAGCATCCATATTTAGTCAGCTGGATGTGACCGTCAGAGATCGGCTGATCAGCTAGAGCAATAATTGCTACCCCTATAGGGCAATGATTGAAACTCTGCTCAATTACAGCGGGGAAACCCTAGCCACACAATTTTCAGCGGGTGGTTTTTATAAGGATACAGCTGGCCAGCACGAATCCACCATCCTGACAAACCCCGTCAACAAGGGGTTTGCCAAGAGAGCAGAACTAACGGCCGAGAGCAGGGTGATAGACCTCTTAGGGCATCTCCACGTGGACCTATTTTTTCAAGAAAAACTGCTACTAAACGGAGTGGATGTGAAAATCAAACTAACCCGCAGCAGGGACACCTTCTGCTTGATGAACGGTGTGGGAGACGGGACATGTTTTAAGCTCCAGATGGATTCAGTTTCTCTCTTTGTGAAAAAAGTGAGTGTCCCCGGGTGTCTGACTGGCCCATGCTGAAGTACTGATGACCTCCACAGCAAAATACCCTGTGGACCGTGTCAGCATGGAAGTGTTCAGTATCTCAGCAGGAGCCCGTGTAAGCAACCAAGACAACTTGTTTTTGGGACAGCTTCCCAAAATGGTGGTCATGGCTCTGGTGGATAATGATGCTTTCAGCGGCAGCTTCACCAAAAACCCTTTCCATTTTAAAGATTACAACATTAACTTTGCAGCCCTATATGTGAATAGGGAGCAGATCCCCCATAAACCCTTCCAGCCCGACTTTGCAGCAGGGAACAACGTGAGAGAATACATGAGTTTGGTGCAAACGGCAGGGAAGCATCTTCAGGACAGACCACTCCTAATAGATCGTGATGAGTATCGGAACGGGTGCACTCTGTTTGCCTTTGACCTCTCTTCCGATCAGGAATGTGCAGACTATTACTCCTTGATCAAAATGGGGAACCTGAGAGCTGAAATACGCTTTGCAGATGCACTCTGCCAAACGGTGAATTTGATAGTGTACGGGGTGTTTGACGTCATTGAGATAAACCAAAACCGCAACATGCTCTTTGACTATATGTAACATGAATACTGTCCAGCTAACACGTGTCTTACTAGACAATCCTCACACCCGAAAAAGCTTCTTGAATGTCTTCCCCAGCGATCAGCTACCTGTTGAAAGGCTGTCCCAGAGGCCCGTCTCTTTAGTGGTGAACACTCATCCCCACTACCTCCCAGGGGAACACTGGCTGGTGATTTATCTCAGCGACCCCGGGAACTCCAAGTTTTTTGACTCATTCGGCAACCTACCCTCTAGCCCCCTCTTTCCGCCCGCCATTATGGACTTTTTAAACAAGAATTCTAACAAGGTGCGTTTCCAGAGCAACTGTCTCCAAGGATCAACATCTAACACATGCGGACTGCCTGTTTTTTCTCCACCACCGCTGCAAAGGTGCCCCCTTTCACGAGATTGTGAAGATGTATTCTCCCACCCCCAAACTGAATGACATGATGGTCGTGAGTTTTGCAAAAAGCACCCTGAAGAATTCAAGGACTTTACAAAACATGTACACCCGCACCCAAACCTGTGTTTCTTGTGGTCCCCCTAATAAAAATCTGTTGGAACATTCGTGATGCTTGCATCCTATCTATAGATATAGAGAAGGCCTTTGATTCGGTTGAGCCACTGTACCTCCACTCTTTGCTTGAAAAAATGAATTTTGGTCCCAAATTTCGCAACCTTATAGATTCTTTATACCTCTCCCCTTCAGCTCTGTTACGGATCAATAACCTTAACTCAGATATCTTTACATTGTCTAGGGGTACTCGCCAAGGGTGCCCTCTTTCGCCTCTCTTATTCGCTCTTGCAATTGAGCCTCTTGCCATCAAAATCAGAGAAGACTCACAAATCCATGGTGTCCCGGTAACGATAAGAACTTTTAAGATAAGCCTTTTCGCAGATGATATAACCCTATATCTCACCAATCCTTTCTTATCGCTCCCGGCAATCCATTCCCATCTGTCTGACTTTGCTGCAGCTTCTGGCCTCACTATAAATTTTGATAAATCCCTTCTACATCCCATCTCCTTATCCTCTGCTTCCAGTGCCTTCATCAAAAAACACTATAGGTACAAATGGGTCACAAAATCTTGGAAACACCTTGGAGTTCATATCCCTCTAAATTTCGATACCCTCTCTTCCATCAACCGGACGAAGATCTCTGATTCTATCAACTCCCTTTTAACTCTCTCTGGTGAAAAATTTCTCACTCTGTTGGAACGCATCTATCTAGTCAAATCTCTGGTCTTGCCTAAGATAGTGTTTTATCTACGCGCTGTCCCTTTGTGTATCCCAGCCCCCTTGCTACATAAATGGCAGACTCAAGTGAATGAATTTGTATGGCAACATCGAAAGCCAAGGCTTAATTTTGCGTCCTGCAGACGACCTACTTCGACGGGAGGGCTGGCGGTCCCTGACATCTCAAGGTACCATGATGCTATCATCCTTACTACCCTAATAAAATATTACAGGCCGTCATATGTGGCGGATTGGAAGTTCATTGAAAATTCTTATCTTAAGACTTCTTCCTTCCAGGAAGAGCTTTGGGGTGTCTTCAGGCATGTCAAACCTTCCCTTTCCTCAAATCCCTTTTTAGCTTCTCTTCTACAAATTTGGCACAAACACTGCAACCTATTAGCCCCTCCAACATCCCCCTTAGCCACGTTTCTCGGCCAACCCTGGTTTACCCCAGGTCAGTATAAAAACTCTTTCATAAAATGGAGACGGCTGAGGCTGACTTGCTTTGTTGATGTCCTGTCTGAAGGGGTATTAAAAGATAAAGTGACCTTAGAGGCAAACTCTGACATCCGACTTCCATGGTTTGAATACCTGCAACTCAAGCATTTACTGGATACTCACCTCTTTAGTCCTCCCTTGCGAATCCTTCTTGGTGATTTTGAAAAACTTCTATTCAGCGATTCAACCCCAATTAAAGGCTTGATATCGAGAATTTACAAATTATTACTCCACTCCATTGACATGAAACCACACTCCTATCAAGGGGCCTGGCACCGAGATCTGGGTATTGAACTAGCCAAAGAGCAATGGCTGGCCATCTGGAACTCCACCATATATAAAACAAAAGCAATGAATGTACAACTTCAAGCCATTAAAGTTCTCACACGTTGGTATAAGACCCCGGTACAGTTATCACACTCCTGCTCAATTTCTCCCCTTTGTTTTAAGAACTGCGGTCAGAGAGGCACATTTTTTCACTCCTGGTGGCTATGCCCCATCATAAATAATTTCTGGAGACTAATCTACCAAGAAGTACATGACCTCACCTCATTTTCTCCCCCATTCACGCCGGAATATGCTCTACTGAATCATACAGGCACTTCGCGTATTCCTACACAAACAGAGGATTTAATTTCACATATGTTTGTGGCGGCCAAATTTGCAATCGCCTCGGTTTGGAAACAGCAAAATCCTCCATCAAGGCAGGCATGGTGGCTAAAGCTGTGGGATTACTTTGTCTTAGATAAACTCACTCATGATTTAGATCCTTGTAACACCTCCCAATCTGCTTCTCTGGACTTTGTGTGTAAATGGCGTCCCTTTATTGACAAGGTCTCAAAGGACAGCAAAAATCCTAATGACCCATATAATGCTATACTGATGTCATGTCAACTGTTGTTGTAACCTGTATTTTAATAACTAACTTTGTTTATATCCATCTTCCCGCTGTATATGGGTACATACTACACATCTGCCGATGCATTTTCATACTTGTATCTTGAACTTTATATTAATAAAGCTTTTTATTATTTTTTTTTTAAAAAAAAATCTGTTGGAATATTAAAATGGAATAAGCGTGTGTCTTTTGTCCATAAAATACTCAGAGCCGAAAGATTTGTGTTTACAAAAAAAATATATTCTTCCATAGTCAACCATGCATGCCGTCTTTTTTTTTTCTTTTAGAAGAAATAAGGAGGGGTGAATTTTTTTGTTTTTTAGAAGAAATTACGGGTGTGCGCTTTAAAGCCGGAGGCTGTAGGCTTTTCAGGTCTTCCAGCATTTTTCTAGCAGCTGGGGTGCCCACCACTGAAGAGGGGGCGTTGAGTTCAGCCAGAGCTTTCATAAACACATCCATGCCTTTAGGTGAGGGGGCAGAAGAGGAAGGGCGAGTCTGAGTAATAGCCTAGACCAAGTCAAGCAGATGGCTTCCAGCAACAGGGGCCTCTCTGTAAAGAAAAGTTTCCTTTTCATCCCAAGAGGCAATTTCTTTGTTTTGATCCATTTTCTTTAGCAGCACACGGGCATTGTTCCTGTTTCGATGTGGTAGATTCTCTATCACCTCTTCAAAAACCGTTGCATTTTTTAATCAACATCGGGTGTTAACTCAGTTTGCGGGAGATACAGATCCAGCTTAGTTTTCTCTTCCTCACCCATTCTGATGTACGTGAGATATTTCTGAAGAAGAGAGGCGTAGACCTTGGCCTTCTGATATTAGGACAAATCCCCCCTCTCTAGAACCATTTTCATCTCCTTGTCTAGAGAGTGCACAACGGCGTGCCTGATGGGTTTACTCTCAGAGGGCTGCTGAATAGTTAGACGATCTAACTGCTGGCTAGGGACTAGGTACATCTTCTCCGCATGATCCATCAGGATGGTGTTAAAAAGCTGGTGAGCAAGGGCAGAACAATACCCAGCAAGGACCCTATAAAGCCCCCCTGCTGTCTCACCAGTTTCTTCTTCTTTGTAAGGGGAGTCTTAGAGCTGCTCAGGGTTTTAATCAGGGACTGTTTATTCACATTACAGTCTTCTGCCGCTGTGACAGGGGGACGACACCTTTTAGCGTGTTTAAAGCTATCTCCCTGATAGCCTTTATTAAATCGTTTGGAGCAGCGCACAGAATAGCATTCCTTAGATGAGGGGGTGATTTGGTGATTTGGAGTCTCAGGAGACTTCCATTTCTTTTTAAGCATGCAGATGTGCTTCCTCCGTGCCAAGCTGACTCTCCTTAAAAGTCCCGCAGAGTTGAGCATCAGCGCCTTTTAATCCCCCCGACTGTTTTTTTAACAACATAGCAGACCGGGAGGTCTGGGGGGAACATCCCTGTATGAAGTCTGTAAGATTCCGGCATGGTCGCGTTTAAATCCACCATCAGGTAGCCGAAGGGCTTTCCCGTGGCATCTTCATAAGCCTTCATAAAAAAGGCCGCTTTCCCGGGGTACATCTGTCTGGCTAGAGTCGCTATTTGTAATTTATCTCTGGGGTTTTTAAATAACACCATGTACTTGGTGTTCAGACTGATGGTTCTGCTGCTCTTCCCCTGGCAGAATAGATTCTGCACGATGTAAATAATACTCAGATTTCTGTGATGAATGTATTTGGTGAAAGCGTTTTCGATTTCGCCGCTATTGGAGGCACACGCCATCAGATCATCCACAATGACGAGGTTTATTTTATTAAGAGGTAGCAATTCATCATCATTCAAATTGGAGGGCAAACCCTCTACAAACTTTATAAAAGAATAGTGTCTGAGCAATTCTTCATACAATGGTTGCCAGCATGCGTAAAACCACACAGTATTTTCAGGCATGACAGAAAGTGTAGACTTTGCATTCACAAGTAAATTTTTTATAAAATAACTTTTCCCGCAATTGCCGGGTCCTGCCAGGATGGTCGAGAAAGGGTGATGCCACCTTGTATTCATTTTAATAACCATAGGGCAGACTCTTAAACCCCTCCCTGAGCACTCGTTTGTCATAAACCACCTTCTGAGTTTTTTTAAGAAGTTTTGTTTTAATAACAAAGTTCTTTTTGTCTCTGACTATGCCTGGTTGACTCACCGTGATCTCACCAGGCTCAGAGCCAGAAATGTGTGTGAAAACCAAATCCTTCAAACTGTCAAAATGGATCTTTTCACTATTAGAGACATTCAGAGTAACACCCTTAACTTTCAGACATGCTTTCAGACATGCATCCATAAGTCTTAGGACCCGCAGAAACAAACTCTGTTATATAATGCCCCGCGGGAACTTCACTCGTCAGCTGACCTAGATAGCATCCTAGGGGAAGATTAGAGTCACAGGGGCGGCTCACAAAGATCATGGAATCAGTATCTGAGTACAAGCACCTCTCTCCTAAACTTTCGATGAGAGCGTGGAGTTCTAATCACGCATAAGCTGTGGTGAAAGCAACTATGGACACATTTGTGTATCTGGGAGCTGTCAAACGCTCCCCAGCGTGCTTCCAAGACACCCAGGCTACATCCTCGCTGATGAAACTGCAGGCTGTGGGCTCGTAATTCTCTGAAAATACCAGCTCAAAAAAGCGGTTTGGATCTCTCACAATTTCAGTGTTTGGCAAGTTCGTTCTCTGTGCAAATTTACCCCACAGAGAATTGAGGAAAAGCTTAGCAATCTGGCACTTTGTGGGGTTGGGGCAGATATGCTCGGGGTGGAGAAGGATACCTTCCTTTTTGTAAAAATCGGCGATGTATTTCTCTTTATCAGCCTGTGTTACACACCAATCTGGGTAGCCGGAAGATTGCTGCTTCTGCCTGAGATGTCTTTTAATGCATTTTGCAAAGAGCTGCCTGCTTTTCCCCTCAAAATGCCAAACTTCAAAGATTTTCACAACCCTGTAGCCTATGCAGCTCTACGGTGACGTACGTGCCCGTCAGAGCCCTCTCCTCATCGGAATGCCGACAGTTTTCCTGTTGTTTTGTTTCAGCTCAGGTCCTGCATAGTGTAAAAAAACAGCTTTCCACCCACCCGGGATGGCAACACAGGGGAAAAAAGTCCTCTCGGGGGATAGACTTTAACCTTAGCCAATCCAAAATCTTGGGGTGGCCTAGAGGGTACACCTTTGTTGCATTCACAAACGGGTACAGATTGGTGAAATCGTAGCAGTGTATTTGCTCTCCTTCTCCAGCTTTGTAGTACAGGGTTAATGGCATTAGTCTGCCCCCCAAAAAGTGCATCTCTAGGAATCAGAGGATCAGGAAAGTCTGCTGTTTTAAGAAAAGCTTTCACAGCCTCGTCAGTGTTCTTAAGATGGTTCCACTTGTGCTCCCATATGCTCTCAACTTGAAACCCCATTCTTTTAAGGTCATCATACTTCCACCTTGTAGCACAGTAAAGCTGGTCAAATGTTTTCCCTGCTAATCTATTGATTTTGTTAGGTTCATAACATTGTGGACAGCCATGCCAATAGTAGCTGTTAAACTCAAAAGCTGTTTTCTTCCCATTCAGCACCACAAACCCATCTAGGAAATACTTCCCATCCTTATGTTCCTGTCCCTTTAACGCATGTTGGATTTGGATCTTTTCAGAGTGCTCCAAGTAGCAGAGCCACTGAATAAAAGAAGTTGAAAACCTCTTTGTTTCCCTGTGATAGTGGTCTGGAGGAGGAATGGCCACCGAGAGAGGTGTCAGAAAATTAAACCTGTACATGGCTAAACAGACCCCCGCCAATGTGAGATATTGTAGGGGATCTATACTGAGACCGTCCTGGACGGTCATGCTCATAATTTCGGTTCGGTCCAACGTACAAGGCTGTTCCAGAATGTTCACATCTTGCTGGCAATAAAAAGCTAGTTCTTTTTGGAGATCAAAAGTTCTAGACTTGTTCTCCTCGTGCCATTTTAAGAAAGCCTCCCTTTCTTCGGGCATCATCAGGTCTACCCCGTAGTATTTGGGCTCTGGTAAAAGTCCCACATAAGACTGATTTTCCTCAGTATTGAAAAAATGAGGAAAATAGCCCTTTCTCTGAGAAAACCCTAGAGCTTTTGGCAGCTTAGAGAAGGCCATGGGAAGATGGTTCAATGAATCAATGAATTTTATGTCGAGACTTTTTATGTTCACGCACATTAGCTTTTCCCCTAAGGCTACCAGTTTGGGATCCAACCTCTCCTCAATCAGCTGCTTAACAATAAAGTAAGAATCGTAAGCCTTGGAGTTATGGGCAATGACTATGGAGGCCCAGATAGCAGCCACTGCCAAGTCCGCATTTTTCATCTTAGGCGGGCAAGGCAGTTGGCTCCTTTCCTGGAGGACGATGACCTGGCAACAGTGATCCATGCAATGGTCACCTCGAGGTTGGACTACTGCAATGCCCTCTACATGGGGCTGCCCCTGTGCCGAACCCGGAAGTTGCAGCTAGTGCAGAATGCCGCTGCCCGGCTGTTGTTAGGGCTCCCTAGACGGGAGCACATTCAGCTGGGGCTACGGGGACTGCACTGGCTGCCGATAACATACCGAGTTCGGTACAAGGTGCTGGTTATGACCTTTAAAGCCCTTTATGGCCTGGGACCTGCCTACCTTAGGGACCGTCTCTCCCCACATGTTCCCCAGAGAGTGCTGAGATCGGGGTCTCAAAACCTTCTTACAATCCCTGGGCCAAAGGAGGCCCGTCTGAAAGCGACCAGAGACAGGGCCTTCTCGATTGCAGCCCCCTGTTAGTGGAACCAACTCCCGGAGGAGGTGAGGGCCCTGCAGAACCTTGAACAGTTCTGCAGGGCCTGCAAAACAGCCCTCTTCCGGTTGGCATATAATTAATTGTTATCGGAATGCCTGAACATTCAGATCTCGAACATCAGATTATTCAATACTGGAATATTGAAGAATTGATTTAAGGAAGGTAGCATAGTACATACTGAAGTGAGTTTTACGTGTTTTTATATATTTTATAAGTATTTTATGTATTTTATTGTATAATTATAATTATTAATGTATTATTAATGTATTTTAAATTGATTTTGTTAGCTTTTTGTGTTGTGAGCCGCCCTGAGCCCGCCTCAGTGGGGTAGGGCGGGATATAAATTGAATAAAATAAATAAATAATGAAGGTTGTATGCTTAAACTGCTTTTGTGCTGTAATTGTGTTAACAAACTGATACACACACGTTTCACCCCTGAATTCTCAAGATTTACCACTGGCTCGCCATTTTTTATCTTCCCCCAAGGCTTTAGCAAAAACATAATTGGGCCAATGCACCCCATCTACGTTGTCTTGTGTGCATCCAAAGTCATAAAATATGTATTTTGACAAAACGTTGGGCTGTTTCAGAGGTTCTAAATAACACAGACTGTGGAAATCTTCACCATCCTCCAGCTTCCCACCGCATTGTCTACATGCCCTTCCACAACACTCTTCAAACAGGTGCGTAATGTCCTTGTAAGAACTGCATTTTGTACACCATGCCCTGGAGGGACATGCTGTTTCATCTTGGGCCACCAGCTCACCATGCCTCTTAAAATAAAAGTCGCTACTACAATACAAGCAGCAGTTGGGACATTTCTTAGGCATCCCCAGGATCGTTTTACATTCTGCAGTGGAACACATTCTACAAAATTGAGAACAATTATGGTAATAGGGTGTAACAATACCTTCAATAATTCCTAGACCCAAAAAATCTCTTAATGTGAAGAATGCTATAAAATGATCACTATGTAAAAGCATAAAATGGGTCTCAGGATATTTTGGGGGCTGCATTTTAAATATACTCCATTCATTATCAGAACACAACACAACATGAATGTTCACTTTTAAGTGTTCCTCAACTGCTGATATGTCGACCCACCTTTTTCTGATCAGACCATCCTAATTCACTGTGTAATTTTCTAGCTGCCTCTAACAGGATTGTGTCAGAAGGATCCCCCGCTCTTTTCATTACACCCATGAGCCCCACTGCGAAGCATAGGTTGTTGTTATAATCTGAAAAAACTACCAAAAAGTGGCAGTTTTTTTCAATTATTGAACTGTAAGGGATAGACTTGATTTTACAATGAGCACCGCCCCTCGAGGGCTTTGAAACAGTCACAATTAAGTGCAGTGTGTCGGTGCTGAGTATTTCTCTATTGCTTTGCAGCATATTTTCCACCAACTCCAGAAACTCATCAGCATTGAGATGGTCTTTCTTTTTCTTAAATGAAAATAATGGGTTTTGTAGACCTTCCCCCTGTAGGCACATTTGAACAAAATCTCCCTCATCTATGCTGCCGTTAATCTCATCCAGAACATCCTGGATCCCCCTCATTAGCACCTCCAAGGCATGTGCAAAGGAGCGCACATGTTCTAAATTTACAAAGTGAAATTCCTCGCTGGTTACCAAAGACCTAAATATTTCATAGGGCCTCTGCCACCCTCTCATACATTCCACATAGACTTCGGGAGGTTGTGGGGAGGCATTTGGACCCCCCAGCACCGCCTTTACCTCCTCCACACCATCGGGGCTGTCGGAGACTTCGGGAGGTGATGGAGAGGTTGCACATCTCTCTGCTGCTCCCTCCCCGACCTCATTGGTGTTAGCAGAACATGCTTCCCCATCCTCCTCTCCCCCCACCTCATCAGCTTGAACAGACATCAGGTCTGGGGAGCCCCTTACCCCTTCAGAGACATTGTAGGGCAGAGCCCCCCCCCCCATACTGTATAGCGCTATCAGCACATGCTGGGTACTTTGCATAATTTTTAAGCAATTCGGTCTCATAGTTGTCAAACAACTTGGAGATCTTGTTGCAGACAACATCACGAGCCTCCTTGGCTTTCTTAATAAGATTATCTTTCTCTTTCAATTGTTGAGTGAGTTTGAAAAGAGATTCCGTGAATTCCATCCGCCTTTTAGGTTGATCGCCGTCACTTATTACACCCCCTTCGTTGGTTCTTGCACTGTCAGTTTTTCTCTTTTTAGGCTTAGGCCCCTTCTGGCTGTTGGTAGACACAGAATGTTTCTTTTGAGGTGCAGCATCACCCTGCAACGGCATAGCAGCTTGTGATGTTCCAGGTATAGCTTCTAGAAAATAAACATACATAGATGTAGACCAAAAAACATGCTGTGATCATGTAAAACTGCGCAATTGTATTGAACAAAAGTACATTAAACTTGTACAGGAAGTTTTAAAAGATGATTATGATGTTTAAAACTAAATTATTTTTGTTAAATATGACTCCACAAAAAACCCCTACAAGAATTGTAACCAATTGATAATACATATGGGATATACATCAGGGGAGGGACGGTAGCTCAGTGGTAGAGCATCTGCTTGGTAAACAGAAGGTCCCAGGTTCAATCCCCAGCATCTCCAATTAAAAAGGCCCAGGCAGGTAGGTGTGGAAAAACCTCAGCTTCAGACCCTGGAGAGCCACTGCCAGTCTGAGTAGACAATACTGACTTTGATGGACCAGGGGTCTGATTCAGTATAAGGCAGCTTCATATATTCATATATGTATGCTGGTTTATGGTAACTAATGCTGGGATAATTTTGCCAAGCAGTGGAAAAAGTTGGAAGCCTCGACTATAGAAAATACCTGAAACGGCTGAAATAGACATCATGACAGTGGTTCTAAATGTTGAAACTATGCAGGAAGTGCTGGAAAGTTGGGCTCCTTTTTATGAATGGGCCTTTTTAACAGAGTATTAAGGTGTGTCAAAATATTATTCAAAAAACCCCTAAAATCTGTTGATAAAACCTTCTACAAATCTCGTGCCAGCATTACAATGTTGTAAAAACTAAGCAGCTTTAAGTGTTAAAATCTTTTATACACAAACCTTTACTGTAATGTCCAAATTCTAGTAATCCCCTAAAAACCTATACAGCCCTCATTAGTTTCATATAAAATGCAAAAAGTTGTGCAGTATTGATTTTGAAACCCTTACGCTGTTAAAAGTGACTCTCTCTCTCTCTCACACACACACACACACACACACACAGAGTGAGATCTGCTTGGCAAACAAGGCATTTCTAAAAAAACCAACCATTAAAATAACATAGAGCTGATTAATTAATATTCTTACCAGGCTCCTTAAACACAGTGGCTGCCTGGGGGTGCAGTTGTGCTGCTTGATCTTTCTCATCCAAAATAATCTCTGTCAAAAACCCAGATTGAATTAATTCAGAGAACTTTACATTTACATCTTTACAGCTTGTTTGTGTCATAAAAAAGAACCTGTAAAATTTTTATTTACCTATGTCATTAATAGTGTATTGATTCAATTCAATCATGCTGCTAATAGCTACTTATTCTAACTCCTCCGATTCCATACACGAATCATCATTGAGGTAATCTGAAACCAGAATAAGGTACTTGTTAAATGTCTATCTGCTGGTAGTTCTACATCCGCACAACACCCCCCTCCTCCTCATACCAAAATTTCTTACCTTGATAATCATTGAGCTATGTTGCCATGATGCTGAAAGTTGTATGTTTACAGCTGATCTTAAAAGTTATTGTTGCATTAAAGATGGTCTATTACAGATCCTTAATATAGTTATTTGAGGGTGGGAGGGGAAGTCAGAAAATATGTGGCAACTTGACTTTGAAAATATATCGCATGAGAACCTAATTTCCTCAGTTCTCTCTCTGTTTATCTTGACCGGTCTAAGCATTTGACCTTTTAGCATAGTTTGAGGGGTCAAATAATTTTGTCTCACAATTAGCAATATATAAGATTGATCAGATTAGAAGGCTCACTACAGTTCTCACCATAAAATCACTGCCTTTTTAGGACAGTTGACCTTTTATGACAGTTTGTGGGGTTAAATACTTTTGTCTCACAATTAGCAATATATAAGATCGATTGACTTAGAAGGTGGGAAACGATACCTTGGAATTCACTTTCCCCAGACACGGTTCTGTGAGAACTCATTTACAAGGTTGTGCGTTTTGTTTTGACAGCCAGAGCTAGATTCTCCAGCCTAGAGAATGGCAAGCTCCCTGTGCTTGCAGAGGACAAGAGACAGTTTTCATGATTGTCTGAGAACACATTGATGAAGCTGCTAGAAAGATAGGTTTTAAAGTTAATAAGAAACTGTAGGTGTTTGCAATTAATAATTAACAGGGCAGTGTTATTAGAATGGGTTGCAGAACTAGTCATGAATGTCTTTGCAACAGTTTCCCCCCCGTAAAACACACTGAGAACATAAGAGCATAAGAAAAGCCATGTTGGATGAGGCCTATGGCCCATCCAATCCAATACTCTGTGTCCAATACACACACACACAGATTGTGGCTAATTGCTCCATATTTTCATCCAATCCCCTCTTAAAGCAGGCTATGCTTGTAGCTGCCACCATCTCCTGCGGCGGTGAATTCCACATGTTAATCACCACATATTGCCAATCTTAAAAAGAGATCAAATAAGTAACAGTGACTTTAAGCATGCACCAAGTTGTGAAACACAAGTTCCAGATCATAATAAGAACATGAGAGAAGCCGTGTTGGATCAGGCCAACACTCTGTGTCACACAGTGCCCAATATATGTGTGTGTGTATGTACACACACACACACACACACAAATATATATATATAAACTGTGGCTAATAGCCGCTGTTGGACCTCTGCTCCATATTTTTATCCAATCCCCTTTTAAAGCAGGCTATGCTTGTAGCTGCCGCCACCTCCTGTGGCAGTGAATTCCACATGTTAATCACCCTTTGGGTGAAGAAGTACTTCCTTTTATTTGTTTTAAACTGACTGATCAGCAATTTCATTGAATGCCCCCGAGTTCTTGTATTGTGAGAAAGGAAGAAAAGTACCTCTTTCTCTGCTTTCTCCATCCCATGCATAATCTTGTAAACTTCTATCATGTCACCCCGCAGTCAAGGTTTCTCCAAGCTAAAGAGCCCCAAGCGTTTTAACCTTTCTTCATAGGGAAAGTGTTCCAAACCTTTAATCATTCTAGTTGCCCTTTTCTACACTTTTTTCCAATGCTATAATACCCTTCTTGAGGTGCGGTGACCAGAACTGTACACAATATTCCAAATGAGTCTGCACCATCGATTTATACGGGGGGTGGGGGGAGGCATTATGATACAGGCTATTTTGTTTTCAATCCCCTTCCTAATAATTCCCAGCGTGGCATTGGCCTTTTTTTATTGCAATTGCACACTGTCTTGACTTTTTTTCAGTGAGTTATCTACCATGACCCCAAGATCTCTCTCTCTTGGTCAGTCTCTACCGGTTCACACCCCCATCAACTTGCATTTGTAGCAGGGATTCTTGGCCTCGATGTGAGTTATTTTGCACTTGGCAACGTTGAACCTCATCTGCCACGTTGTCGCCCCACTAACCCAGCCTCAACAGACCCCTTTGGAGTGCCTTGCAATCCTCTCTGGTTCTCACCACCCTGAACAATTTAGTGTCATCTGCAAACTTGGCCACTTTGCTGCTTACTCCTGACTCCAGATCATTAATGAACAAGTTAAAGAGCATGAGTTGTATCGACACACAACCTGATGTTAAAGGGACGTGTTACATGTATAAGGTTAGTCGTGCTCAGTTTTAAAGCCATCATTTTATCCGTTGGGTATGTCTCCTCTCCAAACTATGGCCGCTTAGAACCGTTGCATCTCCACAATTCTCTAAATAATGTCTGTGTTGCAAAACACGCTTTCCCCCCAAACAATATGAAGCCTGCTACACCAGTGGCTGACCCTCCTTTCCCCCTTAGGAAACATACCGCGTTCGTGTTTGTGTGTGCGCGCGCATGTGTGGGCGGGGCAGCTGTCACTTTGGAATGTGGCTTGATGATGATAGGGTACCCTTATCTACTACTCTTAATTCTTTCTCATCCACCAACCAAATCTAAATTTTATCTGCCCCATCTTCAGCTTTAAATATTTTTTACTACATGCATTCATTCATTCAGCTTACATCTTGCCCTCCCCACCGAAGCAGGCTTAGAGTGGCTTACATTCACAGCTTGCTTTTTAGGGGGGAGGGGGTGGTGGCAGCATATGCTAATGGGTTATGCTAATGAGCTCTGCCACCTATTTTTTTACAAAATGACCCCCAATTAGGTATATGTAAAATTCTGCATAGATTGACCTATGGTTAAAGTAGAGAGACTTAGACGAAACTTACTGTGTTATAGTAGGGCAGTTGCACTTTTCCAGTCTTATTTCCTTTATAAAGCATTGCAAGAATTAAATGGAGAACTCCATACAGAGCATTCTGAATTCCTTGAAAGAAGGGTGGGATAGAAATATAACAGAAAGAAATAACAGGCCTGATAAATATTATCTAGGGATACCCCATCAGACCTTTGGGTAAAGATTGTTTTATGCCACATTCATATATTTGAAACATACAACAACATTAGGTATTCTAGAGGGAAGATTTATGTAGAAGTCTAAAACCTTGAAAATAAGGCATTTTTTGTCTCTGTGGGTGTGAGGCTAGTATGCTTTGTGCTAAATTGCACTGCTTGTCATTGATGGAAAGCTGTTGGATATAGTTTCCTCTTTCAATTCGTTTAGATTTCTAATGCCTCACTTATGTTGCCAGGATTAATTTGCAGTCATTTAAAGCAAGGGTTAAGTGAAGGTTACAGGCTACTCTAAATTAGAGGGAAGCTTTTGCAACAATTGCTATGCTGTGACCTTTTCAGTATTTTGTGATTTTTGCTGGCTAGCCAGGCTCTTTATAGCATTGTTAACCTGTGAAAAATACATAGAGTGGCTGTACCCACTGGTAATGCAAAGAATTTTAAAAGGTTAAAGCCATTTTAGGTTAATACTGACATGGAACAGCCATGAACTCCTGCAGAGCTATTCTTTTTTTTATTTCTTGATCTGCAACTTTCCATTTGCCAAGATTTATATTATGAATTAGAAGGCACATGATCATGCCAGGGCAGTCCCAGGAGCCCTGATAAAAGAATGTTACTGGCTTTACCATAGACATTGTCTCTGTTGGGGCCACCAGCCCTTGAGCTGTGGCAAAATAAGAACTCACACTTCATGATGAATGTGAAGATGGCAGCATCTTTGTATGTGTGCAAATTGGTCTGGATGGAATTAAAGCTTTCATTCTATAAAAATAAGTCATATTTCCAACAACAAGAAGATTTCACCAAGGATACATTTCAGTGAGAAGCAAAAACTGAAGCATCTTTGTATGTGTGCAAATTGGATATGTGTGCAAATTGGATATGGCATGTGAGACTAGTGAATTTCAGCACACTTCACATGTCAGCAAATCTTTCCCAGAAGTTGATAAAGACCTCTCCAGCCAATCATGTTGTGTAGGTTATGTGTGTCAAGTGCCATCAAGTCACAGTCAACTTATAATGGCCCTAGCTATTTTAAAGGCCACTGATTAAGCAAAAGTGGTTTGCCATTGCTTTCCTCTGCTGAGTCTTCCTTGGTACACCTATCCAAGTACTGACCCTGCTTATCTTCCAAGATCTGACAAGATCAGGTTATACCATACTGTCTCCCTTCTCTCTTGGACAGGTTGCCAATATGTGATTTTATTTTTATTTTTTTAAAATCTTGTCAGTGACAGGGGCAGGTTGGAGCAGGGGTGTTGGGGTGGTAAAGTCAAGTATGAGTTTTGACTGGCAGAGCAGGAAAAGGGATTTGGCAGAGTTTCATGCACCAGGAGATAGGACATTGTTGATCAAGATGTGGGGTCAATTAGAGAACTTTTTAAAGAAAGCCAGTCTGGTGCAGTGGTTAGAGTGTCAGACTAGTATCTGCATGGCACAGATTCAAATCCTTATTCTGCCATGGAAGCTCACTGAGTGACCTTGGGTCAGTCACTCTCTTTCAGCCAACCTATTTTGTGGGGTTATTATGAGGATAAAATAAAGGAGAGGAGAATGAGCTTGTAAGCTGCTTTGTGTTATCAACTGATGATCATGTTTGGATTGGGTCTTGGTGTGAGGGAGGCCTAGAGGGAAACATGATCTTGGAACTTGTGGTAGCTTTTGGCAGTTCTGACACTAGACTCCAAAGCCTGGCAACTATTAGCTGATGACCAACAAAAGCTGAGAACTAATGCAGCCACCCATTTAGAGAAAATTCTGTTGGAAACAGACATCACCATGCGGCCTGGGGAGGACCGGTTAGCCTCCCCCTTTTGGGGAGTTAGGGGTCTGTCAGGATCAACCTTGGGTGTGGCTCGAGGTTTGTGAATGCAGACTGTCCTGGAGACTCGATTGGATGGGTGCCTTTCGCTGAGACTCGCGTCTGGTGTTTGGGCCCTCCGGTGCGAGCCTCCCTGCTGGGCCTGCCTAACGGAAGCTGTGGCTCACAGCTCCGGCTGGGGGGCCGGGTCTCTCGCCCGCTGAAAAAGGCAGGGGAGCGGTCTGAGGAGACCCCTGGCCCTGACCTGGCCGCAGTTCGGTTGCCCTTGCCGTTGCTAGTTATTTTAATAAAAGTGGCCCATATTTTCACCAATTTAATTGTGTCCGTCTCTTTATTCCGACTTGGGGGGCAAAGAAGCCTCCTGAAGCCCGCTGCATCGCAGCCTGGCTGAAGGGGAAGTTTTGCCCCCCCTTGGAGGGAGAGCGGAATCTTCAGCGCGCTTTTGAGCGCGTCCTGAGGGGGCGGGGCTTCAACGCTGTTGCTGAAGCCCCGCTCGGCGCCGCGGCAGTCTTCCCGGCGTTTTCGGCCCACCCGCCCGCCCTGTTTGTTATGCAGGCAATTGCTGGTCGCTTCCGTTTGGAGGGGCCGGGTAGGAATTTTTTCACTCCCCGGCGTTTTGGCATGTGACTGGGGGGTGTTTTTTTTTTGCCTACCTTGCATAACATTTCAGTGGATTGAGGAATTGGCTTAGGGTTGGTGCCTTGGTAGAGTTTGGTCACTTTTTAGGGCAGGTTCTACGGGGTTATGGCACCATGCGGCCTGGGGAGGACCGGTTAGCCTCCCCCTTTTGGGGAGTTAGGGGTCTGTCAGGATCAACCTTGGGTGTGGCTCGAGGTTTGTGAATGCAGACTGTCCTGGAGACTCGATTGGATGGGTGCCTTTCGCTGAGACTCGCGTCTGGTGTTTGGGCCCTCCGGTGCGAGCCTCCCTGCTGGGCCTGCCTAACGGGAGCTGTGGCTCACAGCTCCAGCTGGGGGGCCGGGTCTCTCGCCCGCTGAAAAAGGCAGGGGAGCGGTCTGAGGAGACCCCTGGCCCTGACCTGGCCGCAGTTCGGTTGCCCTTGCCGTTGCTAGTTATTTTAATAAAAGTGGCCCATATTTTCACCAATTTAATTGTGTCCGTCTCTTTATTCCGACTTGGGGGGCAAACAGACATCTTTTCTCTTTCCAAAAATGAAGAAATGGGCTCTGTCAAGTGTCTTTGGGAAGAAGATGGGATCATTTTGGAATTTGGAGCTACTACTGAAATGCATTGCTAGATCTTCATTGGACTGCTAAATTTCTTCTGAAAATATTTCCTTCTAGAAGAAACAGGATTGCCACTACATCTAATGCTGAAGGGTGTGTATACTTTTATCAACAAGACAAGCTCAGTATATGCAACCTCTTCAGTGCTCTCTGCTACTCAGCTTTATAAAGGGCAGAGTCAGAAATTGGCAGTTCCAGGGGCAGCCTCATGCACCAGCCCATCCAATTACCTCTGTATGCTTACCTTTGTATGCTTTGTAGTCATCATCATCATCTCAAATGGGGGGGGGGTAGTTAGAACATTTGGGTGGCAGGACACTGGGAAACCCTGTGGGGCAGAGGAGCCAGGGGAAAGAGTGAGTGAGAGAAATAGAAAGTTGGAAGCTGCTAACAGAATGGCTTCCCTGCCCTCAGCTAGCAGATGAGGACTCAGCTTCAAGGGGGTGGAAGGCTGCCACCTGGTCCCCCCCGCCCCCCAGCCTTCATGACTGCACTGGCTTCCTTGTCTACATGTGTCAGGGAGGGGGGGAATCTCCAACTCTCTTTCTTTTGCATTTTGCATTTTTATTTTATTTTGCATTTTTAGAGGTGCCATCAAGTTGCTTCTGATTTATAGTGATCCCATTAATTAACATTTTCCAAAATGTCCTGTCATTTATTTTGTTGTTCAGTCACACAGTCAAGTCCAACTCTTTGCAACCCCATGGACACGCCAGGCCTTCCCGTCTTCCACCATCCTCTGAAGCCTGCTCAAATTTATGTTTGTTCTTTATAGCCTTGCACAAATCTTGCAAACTGAGGCCAAGGCTTCCTTGATTGAGTCAATCCATCTCATGTTGGGTCTTCCGCTTTTCCTAGTACCTTCAACTTTTCCTAGCATTATTGAATTGAATAATTCCTTAGCTGATACATACAATGATTTCTGAATAGGATTCTAGCAACATGTGATAGAATAGGTGTGATCAGATTAAAGCAGAGTTGAAAAGCAGAATTGTTACTATGTCTTCAGAAACATTTGAGAACCATTTGCATGATAAAATAAATAATAAGGGCCCAAGATCTCAGGGGACAACTCCAGCAATTGAATTGAACATCAGCTTAGGAATGCAACATATTTTTCCATGAACATTTCTGACAATTTTATCATGTTTATAGGTGCTGATCAGATGTGAGCTGATCACCCAGTCTGTTTGGTTTCTGCTCAACAGCTGCAAATATTTGCTGAAAAGGTTTGCATCAGGCTTTTGCACAACTGCACACATACAAAGATTGGCCAATACATATTGATAGGCAGCCATTAGCATTACTAGGGACTACACAGATGAACACCCATTTTATTAAAACATAGCATTTATTTATAACTGATTTCAATGATATATGAATGATTTTAATTATCTGTTTAAACAATTGCCTGCTGAGTAGAGCAGTTGCACAGCAAGGACAGGGGTAGGAGTAGAACTCAGGCTGTGAGAATGTGCATGCATGAAAAATCAGTTGTATTGTATAGCACGTTTGGAAAGGAATACAACAATGCAACCTGCTGAACAGCTGTGAATAAAAAGACAAAACTATCATTGAAAAATCAGCTTCTTGTTTGCAGTTGGTGAATGGGGTGTCAGCCAGACTGGCAGCAGTTTGAGCAACCCCACATAAGAGTTGGGATGAGCCAATACAATTTATATTTCTAAACTTTTGCTAACAATTTTGCCTATTGCAAAACATGTACCCCATTTGTTGATTGGGGGTGGGGTGGGGGCTCAAAGAAAAAGCGAAAATTGTTTGCACCACCATTCAGGCAGCAACTGAGCTCCCCTTTCCCTGATACCTATTCATGAAGTCGCTGAGCTCTACTGCTCCCCAGAGCACCCAGAATGTGGGTGATGTGGTGAACCAGACAATGCCCTCACTCAGAATGGGCCTTGCCTCCCCTCTGTGAATTTGTCATGTAGTCAAAATTGATTATCTGTTTACTAATTTATTAATTTTTTATTCAACTTTACAGCTAAAGCTGACTCCCAAATTAACTCATGAGAGGAAAGGAAAATGAAAGGTCCCCTGTGCAAGCACCAGTCATTTCCGACTCTGGGGTGACATTGCTTTCACAACGTTTTCACGGCAGACTTTTACGGGGTTGTTTGCCATTGCCTTCCCCAGTCATCAATACTTTCCCCCAGCAAGCTGGATACTCATTTTACCGACCTCAGAAGGATGGAAGACTGAGTCAACCTCGAGTCAGCTACCTGAAAACCCAGCTTCCACTGGGGATCGAACTCAGGTCATGAGCAGAGCTTAGGACTGCAGTACTGCAGCTTTAACACTCTGTGCCATGGGGCTCTTAACTCATGAGAACCAAAGTACAATACCAGTGAAAATTAAAATTATGTAAAAAAATTTATCTGGGAGCATCACCCTCCAGTTATATAGCATTGTGCCATTATTTCACTCACTATGTGATCCCTGACTCACTTGAAAGACATAATGAAAGAGCGGCAGCCCTGGGTAGGAACAGTTGCTGACTGATTTCACACTCAGCTCACCCATGGTCACGTTCCTCTTCTCTGCACAGAGTCCGTCAGATTTCCCACTATCTGCGCCGGAGTTACAGGAAGTGTCGCTGCTTTTGCACAGCAAATGGAAACTAGTTTTTAGCGGTTTCCGTTTGCTGCGCAAAAGCCACAACACTTCCTGTAACTCTGGCACAGATAGTGGGAAATCTGACAAACGTTGCGCAGAGAAGAGGAACATGACTGCAGGGTAAACTAAGTGCGAAATTGGTCGCTGTTACCAACCACAAACAAAAGTCAAAAAGATACAGGTAATGTTTTCTTTATAAGGGAACATTTCCTCCCTGAAAAGACTGCTATTACTGCAAATGAAGACATACATTCATGAGAATCCCCCCTCGCATGGTTTAACAACCTGCTGATTGGGAGTGAGCAGGTTTTGACTGTAAGCCAGTCAGTCTCTTTGATTTCAGAATGTAAAATCAGTATTACAAAATTACAGGTGACGGGGAGCACAAACTCAGTATTGCTTAGCAGGCTACTTTTTAGAATGTATTTTCATCCCCCAATATCACCTTTGAGCATACAGATCAAAAAGCAGACATTACACATAACGAAATTGGCAGCATACTGTATCTATGCAGCCACAGGGGCAGTAGTCAGTCACTTGCTGCTGAGCTGGGCTGAGGTCTACCCTCTTTTCCTGCTAATTGAATGTAAGCCCTTTGGTAATCCCTGTTAAGAGGAAAAAGACCACAGGAGTGTGATGCGAGCACTAATCTATGTTAGACAGAAGTAATGGTAACTAAGAAGCTACATATGTGATGGAAAGGGCTTTATTTGTTTTTGAATAATTTGATTTGACCCCAACTGTTGGTGTCTATTAATGTGTCAAACAGTCAAAATTCAAACTTTTAAGATTGACTGGCAGGTTGTGAAATATCATGGAGAAATGAACACTGGGATAAAAACTCATTTGGCCTAAAAAGCAGACACTGTATCAGTAGCAGGCAACAGCTATATACTTAAACTGCAGGACACAGCAATTTCCTTTAGGTAAATGCATGGTATTGCTTTCATCATGCAATAGAATTGTGCAGTCTTAGTATGGATCAAAATACAGATATCTTGGAATCCTCCACTGAGATGCCAGTAATAGTCAGAGAAATTAAAAACTAAACAACAGCAAGAAAAGTAATTATTTCAGTTCTGATCAGCCTGCTGCCTCAACTAGCCATGTTTTTTAGGTGGAATAATTTTGCCACTGCAAGAAAAGAAAACAAATATCAGCATTTAACAGTGCAATCCTAAGAGCACTTTCATGGGAGCAAGCCCCATTGAATATACCTTAGTAGAATTCAGAGTAGACCTGCTTAGGATTGCTCTGCAAATGTATCAGAGCTGATAATAACAAATACCAAGTTGTACTCAAGTACAGATCCAAACACCATATCAGTGTAAAATGACTAATATAATTTTGCTGCCTCTTTCCTCTCTGTCCAGGATATTGGGGTAGCCTTTTACTTTTCTTTCCAAAAGAGAAAATTAGGGAATAAGAGCTAGACTATATGAATAGCAAATACTGTGGTTAAAGTTTTCTTGGACTGTACCACTAGAAAAAGTAGATGTGGTTATATGATTGAATGCTTCATTCATAGGACTGTACCACTTCAGAAAGCAGGTGTGGTTGTATGATTGAACACTTCCTTCATATAAGAGACAGACAGTCATACACATCTTAATGGGGAAGGTCCATGGCTTAATGGAAAAGCCTCTCTTTGCATTAAGAAGGTCCCAAATTCAATCCCTGGCATCTTCAGTTTAAAGGCCTGGGCAAGTAGGTGAAGTGAAAGTCCTCTACCTGGAGGTCTTGCACATCACCTACTGCCCACCGTCTGAGTGGACAATACTGACTTTGATGGATCATTGGTCTGATTCAGTATAAGGCAGCTTCAATGTGCTCTATTGCATTCTTTTGCTACATCGCCCACATTCAGCTGATGGAGGTGCTTACCAGTTCTCATACTTTGGGGAGGGGCTGTGGGGAGGGGCTGTGGCTCAGTTTAGTGCATACACTTTGCCTACAGAAGATCCCAAATCTCTGGTATCTCCAGCTGAAAGGATCAGATAGGAGGTGATGTGAAAGACCTGTGCCTGAGACCTTGGAGAGTCACTTCCAGTCTGAGTAGACCATACTGACCTTGATGGACCAGAAGTCTTATTCAGTATAAGGCAACTTCATGTGTACATCTAGAAAAGTAGAAACAGGATCTACCCTCTTCCCTTTTGCACTAGGGATCATATTTAATTTCTCATTTCTGTATCAACCAGGAACCTCCAAGATTTCACTTCTCCTTTGTGATTACTGAGTTGGGGGTGGGGTTTGCATCATTTTCTGAATTTTTCCCACCAAATGCATGCATTTTCTTACATTATCTGTGTCAATAAATTAGTGCCATACATTTTATGTATGAGTATTATAGTGTGTATTACAGCATAAATAATACATAAGTTGCATACAAAAACTGGCAACTTGTTCTTAATGCAAAAGAACCACACAAAAAACAGCGAACCAAAATGGTTAGCACATAACACACATAAAGAACCTGGAAAGAAACAAAAGATGGAAAATTCCTGTATCTCTATGCTGCTCTTCCTGAGGATTCCACACTGGGCCTCTCCCTGAACAATGAATAGTATGACTGCAATTTATTTGACAAGTCTAAATGTGCATGGTAAATGATCCAGATACTGATGCCTTCTCGTGACCCTCAGCAGGATTTGGGGTATGTGTGTCTATATAATCCAAATCTCCAAATTTCCCTTTGCATTGTTTTTGCTCACACATTTTGTGCAGTAGTACATCAGAGACTTGAATGCCATAATCCGGCCCCTTCCCACCCGTGCCACCGCTCGGCAGTATAGGGCGGGGGCCGCATTTGCCTCCCCAGATGGAACTGAGGCAAACAGACCTCTGCCCATCCGGGTATGTTTGGGGGGCATGGACTGGGGCTTTATTAGCCCAGCCACGCCTCCTACTGCGCAGTTCTTGGGCGCTTTCGGCCCACCCTGCAATAGTACAGGCTTCTCGGGTTGCCGTGTTTTTTGGGGCCAGGTAGAAATTTTTCCATCTCAACCGATTGACCATGGTTGGGGTGTGTTTTGCCTAACTTGTACTGTTTGCACTGAAGTCGGGATTTTGGTAACTTTAGTTGGCAGGAGTTTGATTTGGGCTATGTAGGTAACCAGTGAGCACCCTCGGTTTTCCCTGTTTGCAGGGGAAGTAGCGGGATGGGACGGCAGCTGGGCTGTACGGCTCTCTGCTGTGATGCCCGCTATAGGGTTCCCTTTTCTGGCAGGCTGCTCCTGGGTGGGTGGCATTGCCACTTGGGGGTATTCCCGGCCTTCGCCGGCCTTGCAATAGCCAGTACAAACTGGCTAGGTGGCTCGCCCTATACAGACAGGGAAGGGTCACGGGTTTCCCTTGGCCTGTTCGGGAGTTTTAGGTTGCCCCATGCCATGTTTGTTCAATAAAGTTGCCCTGTTTGTTTGCCCAATACACCGTGTTGTCTTGTTCTTCCGACTGGGGGGCCAAAAGCTAGCCATTGTGTTTTAGAATTGAGCATGTTCAGCTCTGTCATTCAGTGGATAACATCATTGTCCTAACTGCGTTTAATTTTGTTCTATATAATTGCTGCTGTGTGAACTGGTGTCAGTTTTATATATGTCCACCGTGTTTTACATACAGATGTTCCTTGTATTTGGACACATCAAAAGGAAGCCTGTGCATCCTTTCTTTTATGGTTGGCATTAGGTTATTAAAATGGAAATGTAAAGAGTATGCGATCCAACAGCAACATATGCTTAAAAACGAAAAAATAATGCCTTCCTTGTGACTACCAAAAGAACTCCAAGCTTTTGACTCCAAGAATAATTACCCGGAGACCTGAACAGCTTAATTCACTAGGTAATTACATGGTTATTTTTTTGTTCTATAGAAGTTAAGAGGTAACATTTAATTTACAGGGTAGTGGATAATCCTCTAATTACTTGGTAATTTCCATGTCGTCACACAATAAAAGCGAGGGCCTTTCCGTGGCCCTGATTATGACATGATGAAAATCTATGTCAAGAGTTATCAGGGGAAAAAATGGGATGGATTTATCATTCTCCCTTGGACACAGAGTTCTGCAGAAGGTGACTTTTACAGGTTCTGAAGTTCTGCTAATGTTGTTGGTGATCAAAATTTGCCAAAAGGATAATTAAAGATACAACCTCAATGTGACCTCAAAAAAACAACACTAAAGTCAGAAAAGTAAATACAGACCCCTCTATGTAGCTGCTCAATTTCAAAATAAGGCGATTCTGAAACTGAGGGACATTCAACCACTCTACTTAGCTAAAAGTACATTCTTTTAGTATTCTGGCTCCTCCTCCATGGAGCCCTGAGAGGCGATTGCGGGTGGGGGCTGCTTTGCCTCCCTGGAAGGAGAAGGAGGAGGAAGAAGGATATCTAGACATCAGCATCGTGATGCATGGCAGAGGAGTGGAGCCAGTGGGGTTTTAAGGTGGCTCTGTCCACCCTTTCCTCTTTCACTGTATGCCTGGCCCACCTTGTCTGCAGTGCAGGCTTTGGCTGACTGCCTTTATTGGTGCCTGGGTAGGAATTTTTCACTCCTCCTTGGACTGGCAAAGGAGGAGGGGTTCTTTTGCCTACCTTATTCTGTTGTCAGTTGATTATGGGAAGACTGGATGTGGTGGTTCTGCTAAATAGGATTCATTTGCAGGGGTGGCCCATCCACTAGGCAGCTCTAGGCAGCTGCCTGGGGCACCAGTTAGGGCCCTCCCACCGACCCTCACCTCTGCAGCAAGGGAAGTAGCTGGGCTCAGCCATGGCACAGAAGGGCACCCATGCCTCAGAGTGTGCCACCAGGTTACTGTTGTTCCACCTTGTGTGTCAGATGTGGGAGACAGAGCAATGGCAGCCTGGCGGCGCACACGCTAAGATACAGCTGTTGTGCCACACAGCCACTGCACTCTCCCTCACTGGGGCCTAGGGCACCTGCTGTGTGTCACCACTGTTCACTTAGCAGGTTACTGTGGAAAGTGGGAGAGCAGATACAGTGAGCACCGTATGGTACCTCCCCTGTTGCAGTCAAGAGGTTCTTGGGATCAGTTTTTGAATTTTGTGGCCTTTGGCTGGGAACGGGGACTGCCTTGGGGACCAACTTGGCTAGGCTCTAAGTTCCATAGCGGCGGGGGTGGGGGGTGGGGGTAGGTTGGCACCCTGTTTGCTAGGCTGGCTGGTGCAAGCTAAAGGGATGGCTTGCACTCGGGACAAAGGTGGCTTGCCCAACAGGTTGCAAGGAGATTGTCTGGGGTGACCCCTGGCCTTGACCTATTTCCACACTTGGAGTTTGCCCTTGCTGAAAAAAGTGTAAAGCGTTAATAAAGTGGCTTGCAGTTAAACCCAATCATTTGGTTCTGTCTCTTTCTTCCAACTGGGGGAGGCAGAAGGTGGGTTTTACACAGGGCCAGCGCTACCGAGTAGGCCACGTAGGTTGCCTGGGGCAGCATCTGCAGGAGGAAGGAAGTGCACAGAGTGGGGAGAGGTGTGCAGGTGTGCATACCTCTAGCTCCAGCTTCTTTCCCTCCCCTTTCTCCTCCCCTTGGCCGAGCTGGTCTCACCTCCATCTTAGGCAACCCTCCATTAGTGACTTATCCCAATCTTTTTTCACTGTTGGCTGGGTCTCCCCTTCCTCCCTGGTACATCTTCCCCCCACACGAATCTCCCCATTGTAAAGAGAAATCCATGCAGGCTTCTTGGGTGCAACTGCAGCATTGGTCCATCCGAGCCAGCAGATGTTGCAGCTGCCCAGAGCTCCATGGGTGGAAACGCTGAGGGGGTTCCTCTCCATGCCTTTTCAGTACCGCAAGGCTGGAGTACAAGCCCTGGGGTTGTGTGCGTGTATGTGTGTTTGCAAAGGGTCTTACTGTCCCTTTTTGCTGCTGAAGAGTGGAGGAGAATAGAAGTCCTTCAAAGAGGTGGTGGAGAGAGATGGAGAGGAGAACACTCACTTGCACAAGGGAGCTGTTGGGCTACCATATCAGTAAGTTTTTCATAACCTCTGGCTGAAAATCAGAGGCATGGAGCTGGGCAGAGGGGGGATGGAGGGAAAAATCCCCAAGGCCCTCCCCCACCCCAATATTCCCCCTTCCCCTGTGGTGACTTTCTCCTATCTCACCTTGATTCTAATAGATCTCTCCCTCCCCTCTTTTGCTGGTTGGTTTGGGTGTCTGTTTACATCTGGTCCCTTGTGGAGCTTGGAGGAACCCTCCTGAGCATTCATGCCCAGGGAGAGAGTCCCATTGAACTGGGTGGCACTTACTTCTGAGGAAGTCTTGCCTTGGATTAGGCTGCATGTTTCTTTTCTTTTCTTTTTAAAAAAGTAGACATTCAGATTTGAGGGGGTTGGTTTTCCAGGGCTGCAAAACTTTCCTTAGTTCTAACCCATTTCCCCTCCCACTCTTACATAGTTGGCATTTAAAAAGATTTATTATTGTGCATCTTCACGGTTAGATATTTGGCTGGTAGATTTTTATTATTATTGATTGACCACCACCATCTCTGTTTGTCCATGTATGGTGAAATTTGGAAGTGAACTTTATGCATAAGATGCTCTAATAAGGGTGTTTTCTCCCCAGATTTCATTTTTTGTCTGTTGAAGGAAGGAGGTGGCCAGAGAATAAAAGTACTGAAATTGCTGGGCTGGAATGATACCTGATGAACCCAAAAACCTTCTCCCTCCCCCTATAGTTGTGATGTTGTTTGAAGCAGCACATTAACATGTTGCAAGTCATTCATTCCAGAGCTATCTTAACATAGATGCAAAGTAGATTTGCCTGTGTGGACAACAGTTTACAGCCAGTGGCGAAAATGAAATATTTCCCCTGTATTTAAGTGGGGGGATTGAATTTTGGTGATTGTTTGGAATATTATTTTGAGTGCATTTTTAAAAAGCAATAGTCAAGTGCAGAAGTTCAACCATAACTTTGGGATACAAAAGGACATGTGCTTCTGACAAACCAGAATGAAAGTTGCCTATATATAATGTGCACATTCTTCTTGTCAATGGCACAAGACTATGCATATTATTGTGGAACAAGGGAGGTTAAACTAGGTGAAAGCCCCACATTTTTCTGCCTGTTTCTAACACCCTCCCCTCCATGAACATAGTTTACTTTTGAGAAACTGTTGGAAGATGGCTGCCCTCTCACCAAAAAAAGAAAAGAAAAAGCCCTTCAATTAATGTGCAAAACCATGCACCGTTTTCTCTTACTATACTAGGAGTAAACACAAATGAAACTAGGACATGTGCAGGACTTAGAATCATATTAAACCTACAATGGACTCAGGAAACTGTACTGAATCAAGGCAAAAATCCCATCCACATTAGAATATGTTGCATTCTTGGGCAGAATGGGGAGAGGGGAAAATCTGACTGATTCATTAGGAGGTTTTAAACAATTTGTCTCCATTTAATTTATTTCATTAGCCTTTTCAGAGCCAGACACCTCTTCCCTTCCATGAGAGTCTTTCTCTTTCTCAGCTTATAGTTACTTTTACAGGCTTCAATGAAGAAACCAGTCTATCACAGTTCTTTCTCTGCATGCCAAGCAGAACTTTGGGGGTGAAGGTGGGGATCACATCCAATGGTTGGATGTGATCAGCCTTTCAAAGAAGCAGTGCAACCATTTAAGAAAGTATTTACAATAATTCTGAATGGCAGTGGTGGCAGTGGAAGAGAAGAATAAGAACAAGAAATTGGATTTATACCCTTCCCTTCACTACCTGAAGGAGTCTCAGACTGGCTTACAATCTCCTTTCCCTTCCCACAACAGACAACCTGTGAGGTAGGTGGAGCTGAGAGAGCTCTAACAGAAACTGCTCTTGAGAGTAATAGCTCTGCAAAAACTTGTGACTGATTCAAGGCCACATCAGCAGGTGCATGTGGAGAAGTGGGGAATCAAACCCAGTTCTCCCAGATAAGAGTCTGCACAAAGGAGAAAGGGACAATTGGAGCTTACAGATGAAAGAAGGTTAAAGAGGTTCAGGCTCTTGCTTGGAGAATCAACAATTGAGGGGTGAAAATACAGAGGTTTACAAAATTATGCATGGGATAGAAATTGCCTAAGGTATGCACCTGTGGAAGTTCATGAGAACACAAAACAAACAAAAATATAGTAGTAATACAGTAGTTTGAAAAAGGGGGGCACAAGTGGGTAGCCTCCCCGAGGGCGCCAAAAAACCTGGCACCAGCCTTGGTTGCACTAGCACAAGGGGTTCCTCTATTAGGATGATCCTTAAATCACCCTTAGCTAAACGAGATGGCTAGATACAATCTATTTAGTGTTATATTCCCACCTTTCTCCAAACACTACAGACATCAACCTCATCTATTCTTGCCTACATTGCATCCCCATATATCTACAAGAGGGCAACTGATGAACTTAAATTTATAAGGGGGACTAGATTATTCTTATGCTGTGTGTTTCCTACCATTCCATTGTTTATAGCACTGATTAAACAGGGCATATTTTCCTTTGGCAGACTGTAGACATCCAGTAAAATTGCCTTTGACACAATAGCTCATAATAGGTACATTTTACACACATTAATAATCCATGAGGCAAGGCTTCCAACTAGCCATGGTCATGTCAGCTATTAAGGTCCACAGTGTCAATAATATTAATGTGCCAAATTAAATTTAAGATCATTGTTTATATATATGTAGACTCCTAATTCATGGTCACTGAGCAAGCCCTTATCTTGCTCCCAGGTCAGCTCTTTAGCTTGTCCTTCCTAGCTAATCATTGTGAAATAAACATCCACCTACTGTTCCCTGTATCTTTTCCTATCAGTGCAATATGCTGCAGAGCCACAAATATATAACTTACTTGAGTTGTATTTTCACAAATGTCAAAAATTGTCTCCCATTTTCAGCAGTTTCTGAAAAAATTGCACTGTTCTGATGTCATTCATTGCCTCTGGCTGCTGTGTTTTCTGGATGCATTTTCCTTCATGTTTGACCTCACATTTTCATCTTTAATTTCCCTCACTGCCCATGTAAATGGAATGATGGCAATTCACATGATTTTGATATTATCAGCATGTTGGGCTATATTGTGATGATACATAGAACTAAATATGATTTGATTTATTATGTTTATATGCCACCCTCCCTGCCGAAACAGGCTCAGGGCGGCTCACAAACAATAAAAGCAATACATCACAGTAAAACAATTCAATTCAATCAAGCATTAATTAAACATTTAAAACAATTCATCAGTTCAACAATTTAAACAATTTAGTGCTAATGTCATTTAATTTCCAATGGCATTCAGTACTCTTAGGTATCCTTTCATGCTACTATATTGGCAATTCAGTTAAAGGCTAGCTGAAATAATGTTGTCTCACAGGCCTTGCAGAACTGGGCAAGGTCCCGCAAGGCTCTAACCTCCACCTGCAGTTGGTTCCACCAATGAGGGGTGGCGATTGAGAAGGCTCTTTTCCTGGTGCTTTTCAATCTTGCCTCCCTCAGCCCAGGGACTGATAGTAGGTTTTGCATTCCAGATCATGTGGGGAACATGTGGGGAGAGACAATCCCTAAGGTATAATCAGATGGGTCAATACAGCCAGTCAGATCAAACAAGTAAGGGCTCAGCCAATCAGATTAAACAGTAACTAAGGAAAAATGAGGAGTGATAGGAAGAAAATGGGGAATATGGTGCCCAGAAGCGGCAGCCAGCATAAGAAAAGGGTGTTGAATAGTAATAAAACAGTGCAAAGTTTTGATAAGGTAATTAATTCAACCACACTGAATATGCTATGAGAATATTAAAATTAGCTAATAATTTACATAGACTGTTTTGGCATGTTTCATTAAAATAAAAATATACATTCTGTAGTAGCTGCTCTCAGCTATCATTGGCAGCTCTGGATTAAATGTATCTTGCATAGTCAGAGATCTTAGTTTATCTGAATTTACCAATGTTGTGTAAAGGAGGCCTAAATTTAGTAGAGTAAGAAATCTAGTTAGTGCCTTCATTTTACAGAAATATACACTCTGTAATCTATACCTCAATCTCAGTGGCTGTTGCTGCTCTTTGTGTTGATGGTGAAGTGGGATTTGCCAATCTAGAGTGTTAGAACAAAAGAGAGAGGTAATGTAATATCTGCAGATATCACCTTCTTCCGAGAAAAAACAAAGAGATTTGTTTAGCCAGCCCATAAAAATAGAAGAAGGATGGCTTGACCCAGCCAAGTGAGAAATCCTCTGCATTTTCAGAGAGCAAAGTTTCACAATTTGCTTGACCCTACCATTAACTCTGGGCCTGATAGCCAGAGTTTCCACTCACTGAGAAAGAAGAGACAGAGGCTATTATGTGTTTCATCTTCAGAGGCAGAAGGGGTCACAATAAAATGCTAAAAAGAGACAGCAGAAACTGCAATGTAGAGAACTTGAACTGGTTACCAGACATTAGTATTGAAGACTGCAACAATTATAGAGAGATCCCAGTTAGTTGGACAGTATTCCCAACTTCTAGAAGATCATCTTCAAGTATCATTATATACATTTTGATAAATCAGCCCCCTCCCCAAAGTGAATATTGCTGCCTACTGATAGGTTTTAGGAAGAAATGTTAGAAAATGATTAAAATGGAAGACAGTTTGTTTCCCCTTTGGATCAGAAGAAGCTTCTATGACATTGAGACTTCATGCATTGGTCCATCCTTGCAGTCTCTTAGATCTTGTTGCTGTCTTAAACCTTTCTGAACATAGCCTTTCTGAAAATAAACTGATCCTCATTGCAACATATATTTATTCTAAGTGTATTTAATTAATATATTTATATCATATCTGTATCCCCAGAAGGGAACTCAAGGCTGCTTACAAAAAACAGGATTTGACAAATCAGGGTATAGTCCAACAGTAAGATTTAAAACCATAATCAATTAAACAGCAATAACTGTATATTATAGATATGAACCATAGTTCAAAAGCAACTAATCGGAAAGTTGCCATAAAGCAAAAGTTAACTTCTTCAAACACCCTCTAGAATAATATAGCTGTGACGGAATTGAAAAGGTTAATAGAAAAGCTAAGGACTCAGGAAGTCATGTGATCTGAGGGTGGGGGCCGGAGTGCTCAGAACTCTCAGGATAAGTGAGTGACAGATAACGGCTGGAGAGTCAACTGTCAGCAACTGTCAGAGGGAGACAGTTGAAGTGGGCAGTATATGGTCAGCAGGAGAGCTGAAGAGTGAGCTGATACAGAGAGCTATGAAGAGACTTCTAGTGAAGTGAAGCTCGCTATTAGCTCTGTGGAAACAGCCAGGTGGCTGAGAGTGACAATCGAGTGTCACAGTGAAAGACCTGATTGGTCACAGAAATATTTACACTACTCTTAAGAACTAACAAGGTTGCTGAGGGAGAGATGTGGGTCTGAGGGAGTCAGGAGGGCTGGGAGCAGACACACCAGTCGACTCAAGAGACCAGACACATAAAGCCCAAGAGGCCAACCTAATTAGAGTTTGGAGAGTGAGGAATATAAGAACAGTGGACCCTGAGATACCACAGTGAACCTCTGTATTGTAAAGCCTGAACTGTTTAGCAACTGTTATTCATCCAAGATACAAAATATCCTATGTAAATACATCCCTTCCCTCCAGCTGAAGACTGTGTGTAAATAAAAATCTGTGGTTAACTGTTAAGTTCTCTGGTGCCTGAGTATTTGGAATCAGCAGCAAATCAGCAGTGGTCCCCTACATACATAGTTATCCGTCTATCTGAAAATAAAAGAGAACCCCGAAGAGACTAGAAATCCTTATTATACCCCCCCCCCCCTTTACTCAGTAGTTGTGAGGTAAAGCCAGAAGAAAGAAATAAAGTCGGCAGGAGGGGCTGGGGTTGCCATAAGTTGCCTTAAGTGGTGCAGGGCGGTCATAACAGCTTTGCTGTTTTTCATGAAACAGCCAAGGTTGGAGTGCCCTCAGTTCTTCAAGAAGTCCATGGAAAAGGAAGCAGAGCCCCCTGCTGAAAAGACATGTGATCAGGCTCAGGCGGTTCTTTTAAAAAAAATAGATTTCATTTTATTAAATCTAATCCAATACAAGAGGAACATAGAGAACATAGGGAACATAGGGAAAATAAATAACTGGAAGATAAATCTAACATACAAGAATCCAATTTATATCATTGGATGCATATAACAAACAATTTACAAAAACAATACATAATATGCTAGGTATTAAGAATTAAGAAAAAGCCTACAATTCATTCTATTAGGCAAAAAGGAAATATTCCCAAAGAATTCAAAATCTGGGGCTCAAAGCAAATAATAATCTATAGCCAAATCAGTATCATTTTTGAAGAAAGGGTTATCCATTATCTTACCCATTATGTACTGGTCCCATAACTTATCATACCACATTTCAATTGTGGGGGTATGTGGGGGTTCCCAGTTTTTAGCATTCATCATATGAGGCTCAGGCGGTTCTAATCACCTTTGTTCAGAAGACACAGAGGAAAGCGACAGCTGGAAAGAATGAAGTTGGGGCACATCCTCATACTGGGAGAAGATGTCACTGAAGCATGTTGTCCTCTTGCCGAGAAAGGCTTTAAAGGTCAGAACCAGTAGTCTGAACTGAGCTCACTAACAAGTAGGCATCAATTGAAGAGCTTTCCAAAATAGGTGGACAGCCCCATTGCCAGTGCATTGCAGTAATCCAGCCTTGAGGTTACATCATGGCCAGATTGACTATATAATCCCAGGGAATTTGATAGTTTTGATGATAAAGTAAAAATAGTTAAGGTGTTAGAATTTAGTCTGTACAATATAAGGTTGTCTCTATTTCTTTTGGGGTTGTTGTCAATGATGAGTCTTAGAAGGGAGAGGCAAATCTAGCTCATTGTTCTATCACAACAAAGGCAGTTACCATTATTTATTTTTGTATCAATTTTTGCAATTAATTATGAATGTTGTAATCAAGGCCTTTCCCATCTTATGTATTTTCCAATAGCATAGGTCACTGGTCACTCCCCTAGGGGGTTGTAGTAGCTGAGTCACCATGAATATCTTTGACATGGGTCTCCTATGCTAACAGGGCAAGTTAATCAATGTAATAATGAAACTTCATTATTTCTCCTTGAGATATTTCATTGCCCTGCAAAATTTAACACTACTATCAGATTGTAAGAATGTTGTTAGAAGAGGCTAGTGGGGTCAGAACAAGGCTTTATACAGTCCAGTATTCTGTTTCAAACAGTGCTCAGTCTCCAGAATGATGATGGTGTTGGTTGTCATTATCACCAAATTTCTGTTCACATCACATTTTAATAATTATTAGTGAACTGAAGTATCCATAAACCAACTATTTTGTTTACTAAGTGGCCATGTTCTCTCTCATGTTGTGGGCAAGACTAACCACCACCACTTCAGGGGAAATCCAGCCCCCCTGGGGATTAGCCATTAGCTTTCTTGCCAATTTCTAAAGTGCTAGTATGTAGTTTTAGGGAAGGTTAGCTAGGGTCCTCAAGAGCCATTTTGAGTTCCAGGCATAATAATAAGAAGAGTTGCTGTGCTGAAAGAGACCAAGGTCCATCTAATCAGTCTTCTGTCTCCAGCAGCTGTCAGCCAAATGCAGCTGGATAGTCACCAGCAATGCACAAATCAGCATGAACATAATAAGCATCAACAAAACCCTCCTAGCAAGTTATCAGAAGAGAAATGTAATTAGAAATAGCTCCATATCTCCTAGTGTCCTGGCTCTCATTTTAATGTTGTAAAGGAAGTAGGAGAAAAGAACCCATAAAATGATGTATATGTGTGTGTGCGAACATAGGACAGGGAGAACAGATAGATGTATTATTTTTTCTGAGTCTGGGTACCCACAATGGATCAATTATTAAAGGAAATTCAAAATATCAGTATATTGGACTGTGAAATAGCTAAAATTTAACAAATTCAGTTTAGTGTTTTGGATAATCCACATCATTAAAAAATAAGCAGAAGTCTTGTGATATCTTAAAGGCTCACAAAATGTTATTAAGCTTTCACAGACTAGAGATCCACTTTTTCTTCTTAAGATCCACTGACTATGCTCTAGCCCATGAAAACCTAACACTGGAATAAAATTACATTAATCTGAACTCTCTGCTCACGACCTGAGTTCGATTCCGGCAGAAGCTGGATTCAGGTAGCTGGCCCAAGGTTGACTCAGCCTTCCATCCTTCCAAGGTCGGTAAAAAGAGTACCCAGCTTGCTGGGGAGAAAGTGTAAAACACTGGAGAAGGCAATGGCAAACCACCCCATAAAAAGTCTGCTGTGAAAACATTGTGAAAGCAACGTCACCCCAGAGTCGAAAACAACTGGTGCTTGCACAGGGGACCTTTCCTTTCCTTGAAGTGCCACAGGTCTCCTGTTTATTTTTGCTGCAATAGACTGCTACCCCTCTGTCTTCATGTCATTTTAATCAGCCACAAAGAGGCCCTGCACAGGCCAGGAAACATTGGTCACAAGGATCCTAATGGTGGCTATGTATCCCTACTTGACCCAGATCTTTGCTGTGTAACCATCCCATATCTCACTACCACATTTTCTGTATTAGGTCACACTTTGTTTAACAGTTACTAAGTACTCATGGCATAATATTGGTCTCTGGAACAGCTACAAGTTGGTACTGTCCTTGGTGCTGAAATTAGAAATCACCTAATGAACCTGCTGCAAGACCACATGATTACCTAGTTAGGAGGAAAGGATTATTGTGGCCATGAGGTTTTCATTTTACAACAGCAAATCTAGCTTTCGGAATATATTTCATTTTAATGTCTGAGGCATGAGTATGCTTGTGAAGTAAATCACACGACCTGTTTTGTAAGTAATTTTGCTCCCTCTGGCTTCCTTTCATTTTCTAAGAAAAAAGAGAGCCAATGAGATTTTTGTTCAGGGTCTGGAAAAACCACAACTTGTCTCTTCTTTAATGCAGTCCAGATGGGAATCATAAATCAAATGAAGCCTCCTTTTCTGTTCCATTTGGGTGGGTGTCTGCAGCACCTGCATGACTGTTTGGCAACTCTGCTTTTCAAATGATTTCATCCCACTATTGTGCATCTCATTGCATGCTGGACCCCTGCAGATACCATCCAGGCACACTTCTCACAGTGGGCTGAAAGTCTATGCCTAAACCTGCAAATGACTTCACTGCTCCCTATTAAGATGCATTAGCTGCAGCAAGGTCCCACATACTGATATGTGTGCTGGTTTGTACAAGGAATTTCTGATCAGGGAGAGCAAAAGCATGCCTGATTAGCCAAGTGTGAGGCTGTACAGATAAGGCCAGCCAATGCAAAGTTTCATTTAAAATAATAATAAGTCCAAACACCAGGGTTCCTTAGATGAAAAATGCAGTAACGTGCTCCTTGTCAATAAATCCAGCACCTGCCTCAAAAAGAAACTTTAATATTTCAGCACTTTAGGATCGACACACACTGAGCCTGAAATTCCAGGCTTTGCTTTGAAAACTCCACTCTAGCCATGTTGAAGCTTAATGAGAAATGGCACAGATTGGATCCTTGGGAGCAGTATTAGCTTCGGCAGCCACCAGATCAATTTTACAGCATTGCTCAGGAGAACAAGAAAAATGAATCCAACAGGACTTAGAAGGAACTTAGAAGGCAGACCAGAGATGAAACCCTGCTATGTTTGTCAATGCAAAAGCTGTCAGGGATGGAGTAAAGCTTGACACATGCATAAACACTCAGCTGGAGTGTGGCACATACTGAACTCTTATTTCCACAGAGTCATGTCATAAGTTATAGTAATATGGCCATTGTGGGGGGAATGGCTTTACTTGGTGTAATAAGGTTGCCCCATGTATCAATCCAACTTTCTTCCCAGCTTCCATAAATGGTGCTCCTACAGGAAATCAGCTGTACAGTTATTTTGACTCGATATATTCATGCTCATCTGAACTCAGCAAAAAAAGCTCAACCCAATCCCCATCACAAGCTACACTTTCTGTTGAGTATTAAAGACATATGGATAGCCCTTCTAGATCTGACAAGGATCCATCTAGTCCAGCATCTAATTTTCTACAGTGACCAATCACATTTTCCTGGAGAGTACATATGCAGGAGTTAAGGGCAACTTGTTTATTCTTTCTGCCTGATAACCAGACATCTACCTACCTACTGTGAGGAACAGTCAGGGTCAGAGGGTAAACAGGGACCACTATGAATTTTGTCACCTTTACCCAGTACCTCAGGGAACCAGAATAAAACCTTGTCAGAAACTAATGAAGGCACTGATAGCGTTTCAAGGTTAAAAACCAAATATTAAGTTTATTGAATACAGAAGGCAAGGAAGGGATTTCCACACAGCCACAAGAACCTTTTTGTCCCTCTCCCAGTGTGTTTGTATTCTATATTAGAACCAGGAGTCTGTCCTCTGGCACTGACAGTACTCCTCAGCAGAGCCTTAAGTATTCCCTCTGCCCTGTGACACAGTGTGCCACAGCTTTGAGAGTTTTCCCTGAGAAAGAGCTTTGGATTTTTTGCAAATACGTTTCAATCCTTTCTTTCATTACTTTAACACCCTTAAATAAATTAGCATAATACTAAAAAAAAATATTTCTTTATTCCTTCTTGGTCCACCGTCTCTTTCCCATCAGCCACAATTTTGTTAATAATTTTACTTTCTCTCTTTTTCTTCAGTTGCCAAGCCAAGTACTTCCCAGGCTTGTTTGCTCCCTCAAAAGATTTCTGTTGTATTTTTTTTCAAATTCCATTCCATTTCCTTATTTAACAAATGTCTCATTTGTGTTTGCAATATTGTAATTTCCCTTATAATTTTCTTTTTCCCTGGTCTTTTTCTTAATTCACCTTCTTTTTTTTTAAATTTCATTTTGAATGTCCAAGATCTGTTTATCTTTTGCTCTCTTATCTTTATTATTCAAAGTTATTAATATTCCTCTCATTACTGCCTTATAGGCATCCCATACTGTCTGAAATTCTATATCTTCTCTATCATTAACTTGGAAATAAGCTTTAGTTTCATTTTCTAAAGATGTCACTATTTCTTTATTTTGTAGTAAATCTTCATTTATTCTCCATCTTCTTGACTTTTTAGACAATTTTGTAATCCACGTTATTGGGTTATGATCAGCTCCTATTTTGGGTAAGATCTCTATCTTCTTTGTTATAAGTCCCAAATCCTTGGTACCCCACAACATGTCAATTCTAGAAAAAGAATTATGTCTGGCTGAAAAAAAAGTGTAGTCCCGTACTTCAGGATTGAATTTCCCTATATATCCTCCAAACTCTCTTGTTTGAGTTCAAAAAAAGATTTTGGCAATTTCCCTTCTTTATCAATTTTTTTCTTCCCAGATCTATCTATTGTGTTCTGGATTGTTCCATTAAAGTCCCCCATCAACAAAATTTGCTCATGTCACTTCATCAAGATATTGCGTAATATTTTTTTAAAAAAATGTCCTTTGCACCATTTGGAGCATAAAGTCCCACCACGAAAGGCTTTTTCGCATTCAATAAAATTTCCACTGAGATGTACCTTCCATCTTTATCTTTAAAAACCAATTTTGGATCTAATTCTTTTTTAATATAGAAAATTACTCCTCTCTTCTTCTGTTCAGCCAATGTATAAAATTCTAGTCCCAATTGCTTATTCCATAAAAATGTATAATCCTTTTGTCTAATATGCACTTCTTGTAAACAAACTATATTACAATTGTGTTTTTTTTATCCAATGAAATGTTGCCCTTCTTTTTTGTGGTGAGTTTAGTCCATTTATATTCCAAGATATTAATTTGTAATCCATCATGGTGCAAATTCCTTATTTTCTCCATAAAATCTACGCAGTTCCTGTGTGTTTGTAATTGTAATTCTTTTCCTTTGAAATTCAAAGCTCAAACTTTCAGGTATTATCCATCTGTATCTCATTCCGTTGTCACGTAATTTATCTGTCAGTTTTTTATATACATTCCTGTCATTTAACACTTGTCTTGGCAACTCTTTCATAATTCTTATCCTACTACCTCCCACTATCAATGTCTTTTCAAAATTTTTGTTCATGATTTTTCCCACCATTTCTTTTGTCATAAATCTTATGACCACATCTCTTGTTAGGTTGTTCTTTTTTGCATAGAGTGAGTTCACTCTATACATATAATCATACATATTTCCCTTCCCTTCAGGATCTTCCTCCAAAAATTGTGCAATTATTTTTATGTATTCTTTCAAGTTAGATTCTTCATCTTCTGGTACACCTCTCAGACGAATCTGTGTCTCTATCAACTTGCAGTCATGTATTATCACCTTTTCTTGTAATTTTAATAAGGTGGAATCATGTGTTTTCACTCTCTCTTCCACCTCCTGTACTTTTTTATTACTACAGTCTCATTTCTGAGATTCTCTCTTTTTTTAATTCTTTTTTTGAGTCCTCAATATCTTTTCTTATTTCCTTTTTAGAGGCAGTTATCATTTCTTTCACCCCCTTCATTATCCTGGCTTCCATTGCATCTAATTGGGTTTGCATTTTTTCCATCGAAGCAGACCTAGTACGCATTTACTTAGGATTTGACATGTAAAAAAGATCAAAATTTTTTAACTCACCAAATTAAATTTGGACCATCGGGTTTAAAAGAGTAAAGCTCGCTCTTTCCAATGAACCCAATTATGCCATCCTCTGAGCCTCCCAGGCTCAGATATTAATGTTTAAAGTTTTTATTTCCCCCAAAATGGTGGACGCGACTTTTGCTTCATAATAAAAATTTTCCTTCTTTTCCCTTAATCAAATTCAGATCTTCTTCACCACTGTCTAATAGTCCTTATTTTAAAATTACCAACTCAATTAACTCCACCAATTTTTAATGTCCCAGTCACTTTAAAAATGTTGTTAAAACTTTGTCCTCCCAACAATGTCCGCCGATGTTTCTCTCTGATATTATAATCCTAGAGTAGTCTGTTTACTTCTCTTGCTTCCTTCTTCTTCCTCTGATAGTTCCTGCTTTTCCTGCCACCAAGTCTCGTTTTGCTGGTAGAGAAATCTCACGATGTCTGATGTACTTCCTGTGTTGACTGTGAGTGCTGCAGATCTATGACGATGGGGCTACTTCCTCAACCGCAGATAGACAAAACAATAAATTCCTTTATCCTTTTAGCACTGTCTTTTAAATTTAGAAAGTTCAAATTTATCCCCTTTTCTTCCCCTCCTTTCAGGCTTCCATTATATCCAACTCCCGCCTTTTAATTTTATTTTGTTTAGCTTTAGTTAGTCCCGGAGTGAAGAGATAGCGATCAATACCTTTTTTTTTGTAGTTTATCCAAATCAACACCAGTCTTTTGTAGATTAAATGTTTAAAGTTGTAGAAGAAAACTCGGATCCTGTCGAGCTTAAGTCAAATAAATGACTCTGGAAACTTCTGTAGATGATGAAACATATTTGCAAAAAATTAAAATAGCACCCTTAACTGAATATATGGAAAAAATTTTGAATGATCCAATTGAAAAAATAGAAATTGAAGCAGCAATTAATGTAATAAAATCTGGAAAGGCACCTGGACCAGATGGTTTTACAGCAAAATTTTTTTAAATGCTTAAAGAAGAATTAGTACCGAAACTTCAAAACATTGATGAATGTGATAAGATCAAATGGGAAAATACCTAATACATGGAAAGAAGCTGTAATTTCGTTGATTCCAAAGGAAGATAGAGATGTCACGAATGTAAAGAATTATAGACCAATTTCATTATTAAATAATGACTATAAGATATACCCAAGAATCCTGGCAGAACGGCTTAAACAATATTTAATAAATTTTATAAAGGAAGATCAGGCGGGGTTTCTTCCCAAAAGGCAAATAAGAGACAATATTAGAACTGTTGTAAATATTGTAGAATATTATGAAAGACATCCAGAGAAAGAAGTTGCATTATTTTTTGTGGATGCAGAGAAAGCTTTTGATAATTTGAACTGGGACTTCATGTTTGCAGTAATGGAGAAAATAAAGTTTGGGAGAAACTTTATAAGAATGATAAAGGCAATTTATACTGAACAACGTGCAAGGTTATGTATAAATGCAGATCTCACAGATGAAATGAAAATTAGCAAAGGTACAAGACAAGGTTGTCCACTTTCACCATTGTTGTTTATAACGACTCTTGAAATTTTATTGTTGCAAATACAAGATGATGAAGAAATAGAAGGAATGAGAATTAAAGGTTTCACCTATAAATATAGAGCATTTTAGGATGATATAATGTTTATAAATAAAAATCCTATACAAGTAACTCCTTTGTTGTTAGTTAAAATACAAAATTTTGGAGAATTGGCGGGACTTTATGTTAATAAGGAAAAATCAAAACTTTTATGTAAAAATATGCAAGTAATTAAACAAAAGGAATTGCAGAGGCTAACGGGATGTGAGGTTACCTCTAAAGTAAAATATCTGGGTGTGGAAATAACAATGAAGAACATTGATTTGTTCAAAAATAATTATAAAAAATTATGGCGTAAAATGGATGAAGATATGATAAAATGGAACGAAATCAATGGTGCGGTCTCATTTGGAGTACTGTGTGCAGTTCTGGTCGCCGCACCTCAAAAAGGATATTATAGCATTGGAGAAAGTTCAGAAAAGGGCAACTAGAATGATTAAAGGGCTGGGACACCTTCCCTATGAAGAAAGGTTGAAACGCTTGGGACTCTTTAGCTTGGAGAAACGTCGACTGAGGGGTGACATGATAGAGGTTTACAAGATAATGCATGGGATGGAGAAAGTAGAGAAAGAAGTACTTTTCTCCCTTTCTCACAATACAAGAACTCGTGGGCATTCGATGAAATTGCTGAGCAGACAGGTTAAAACGGATAAAAGGAAGTACTTCTTCACCCAAAGGGTGATTAACATGTGGAATTCACTGCCACAGGAGGTGGTGGCGGCCACAAGCATGGCCACCTTCAAGAGGGGGTTAGATAAAAATATGGAGCAGAGGTCCATCAGTGGCTATTAGCCACAGCATGTGTGTGTGTGTGTGTGTGTGTGTATATATATATATATATATATATATATATATATATATATATATATATATATTTGGCCGCTGTGTGACACAGAATGTTGGACTGGATGGGCCATTGGCCTGATCTAACATGGCTTCTCTTATGTTCTTATGAGCTTAATTTGTCATTGCGTGGGAGAATAGCTGCAATTAAGATGAACATTTTGCCGAGAATACTGTATTTATTTCAAACTATCCTGATTGTGAAAGACAGCAAACAATTTAATAAATGGCAAAGAAAGATTTCAGAATTTGTATGGGCTGGAAAGAAACCAAGGATTAAAATGAAAGTTTTAACAGACGCTAAAGAAAGAGGATTCCAATTACCAGATTTAAGACTATATCATGAAGCAGTTTGTTTGGTGTGGATCAAAGATTGGGTGACATTATTGAATAAAAAACTTAATGCTAGAAGGTCATGGAAATAAATTCGGTTGGCACGCTTATATGTACTATGGGTAGAAAAAGATGGATGGTTTTTTCTCTCACCATTACATAAGAAGTAATTTGCTGAATATCTGGATGAAGTATAAGAAATATGGCTATGAGAGAAAACCACTAAGGATAGTGCCTGCAGAAGTAATTAAAATAATTGCTGAGCTAGGAGAAGGAAAATGGATGTCATACAATCAATTATTAAAAATACAAAGCGGTAAAATAGAGTTGAAAACTGCTGAGGAGCTGAATTATAAGTATGATTGGTTTCAAATGCAACAAATAAAGAGTTTGGTGGAAAGTGATATTAAAACTGAAGGAATAAGATGAGAACAAAAGGAAATGGAAAAAGTTCTGCTTGCTATAAATTACTCTTAAAATGGTCTACAGAAGATGAAGTAGTGAAATCTCAAATGATTAAGTGGGCAATTAATGTAAACAAAGAAATACAGATGGATACATGGGAATATTTGTGGAAGAACTCTATGAAACTCTCAACATGCCAGAGTATTAAAGAAAACTGTTTTAAGATGATGTATAGATGGTATATGACTCCTAAAAAGTTGTCACAGATGAATAACAAGATGCCGGACAGGTCTTGGAAATGTAGAAAGCATGAAGGTTCTTTCTACCATATGTAGTGGACTTGTGAAAGAGTGAAAATGTTTTGGCAGATGATTCAACAAGAGATTTCTAAGATCTTGGTTTACGAATTTAACAAAGTTGCAGAGACTTTTCTTTTGGGATTACAAATGTAAAAATTTCCAAAGGAAGATAGGACTTTAATCTGGTACTTGCTCTCAGCGGCTAGGACATTGTATGCGCAGTTGTGGAAGCAAGAAAAAATACAAGAGAAATGGGAATGGATTGTAAATGTTATAACATGGAGTGAAATGGACAAGTTAACAAGAACCTTAAGAGACTATGATTTAGAAGAATTTAAGATGGAGTAGAAGAAGTTCAGAAGATATGTAGAAAAAGAGTGGAAAATAAAAGGACATTGGACAATTTTGATAAGGACTAAGTATAAGGGGAAGGAGGATATGAATTTTGGTTCTTATTAATTAGGGTACCATTAATAATAATGTTTTAAGTTTAGTACAGCGGCAGGGGTCAAGTAATGGGGGGAGGGGGAGGTAGAAAGTAATATATGGGATAGAGGAAAAAAGTAGTTATTAATGATGTAAGAAATTGAATATATTACCATATGTTACTAATAAAATTGTTTGAAACCAACAAAAAAGAAAAAAGAAAGAGCTTTGGATTTGTTCTTTCTCACAAATTAACTCTCTTCCAGACAGAAGCTAAATAAACCAGTTTTGTCTTAAGGAACTAAGCTGACAGTCTGCTCTTATCGCCAATCTCCAGTTGAACTTCAACTGAATTAAACACTAAGGAGATTTTCCTGCTCTGCCAGCCTCCTTTCACTAGATACATTCATTTCCATGGTAGCATCTCAGCCAAATAGAGTGAGCTTTTCATCCTCCACTCTGATAGACTGCTTTAAGTCCATCACACCTACATATCTATCTACCACCATTTTATCCTGCCCTTCCTCCAAGGAGTTCAAGACAGGCCATATGTTTCTCCCTTCCTTACTTCATTCTTTCAACACTCCTATAATGTAGGATATACTGGGAGACCCAAGGTTGCTTAGTGAGCTTCACGGATTATTGGGATTTGAGTCTGCAACATCTAGGTCCTAGTACAGCAGTCTAACCACTACACCACATAGGGTCTCTTTTCGGAATTATACTGCCCACTGAGCAGGGAGATCTATCCACTATGTTGTCAGTACTCAAGATAAAGCTCTGAAGAAAAACAGATGCAGCTATATTCCCTTCAGACTACATGACAAGGAATGGGGTTCCCCTTGAACACTGTTCAGGCTCTTAGGGTAAATTCTTGTAACTCAAAGAGACCTAAGGTGCAGCTGAAGATCCTGAGATGCATCTTACTTTGCTGCACACCATGAGGGGGAAAATGAAATAAGTCCATTTCCAAAACAAATTACAACTGGGTCCTTTCTGGGGCAAGGTGAATCTATAGGAAATAAATGCAGAAGAAGAGAAAGAGATCACCCAGTTTATCTCCAGTGCATCTTATGCAGTGATTTCTGACTCACAAAAGCTTATATATAGATAAATTTTCATAGTCTCCAAGGTGCAACTTGGCTCCTGTTTTATTTTATTTCCATGGAAGATGGAAAGATCAACATATGCTTTACCTAGTCTGTTGGTGATTTTTGCAAAGACACGTTCAAAAATCACACACTACTCAGAATGCCTGTTTTCTTTACAGTATCATTTGATCATATTGATGATTTGTTCACAATTCCAAATGAGCATTATTTTGAGTGTATTTTTGTCTGAACAGTTTTATTTATTTCCCTTAAAATATTTGTGTGGCCTTGTTCTGCCCAATTAGAGCCCTCTAGGGAGAGAATGATTAAAAGGGATCAAAAATCAACTTTTAACCCCCACCCTCTATCTAGAACAAAACACACACACACACACACACAAGAAGGGTGGTCAGCAAGGGTATACCCAATGAATCAGAAAAGTCTTCATCCATGAGTGAAAGACGATGATCAAGGAGGATGTATGAATATCCCTGGGGAGGCAATTCTCAGTTGACAGCATTCAGTATGGCAGCTGGTAGTATCTGTTCACAATTTACAGGGTTGCTAGGCTTAGCTATATATGCCTCCGAGTCATCATGAATACAGTATGGGTTCCTTTTGTGCCTGAGCAATCACGGGCATTCATCATGTTGGTGCATGCTCATAACTTACTGGTTCCAACTTCAGTTCCCAGGCAGCAGTGTGAGAAAGCACAAAGTGTTTGCAATTCATTGCAGATCACTCAATGAATATGAACGCATTCACTTTTGGGAGTCAGACAGCCCAAATGGGCAGTGTTAGAAAAGCCACTCTGTCATTCCGCCTTCTCTCACACACTTGAACAGAAGCAAGACAACTAGGGAAAGAGCCATTTTAAAAAGCTAAATTATATATGTTGAATGATTTGGGCAAATGATGGGTAGGATGAATGAGAGTCAATGGAAAACACTGTGACCAACTGGCCAGGTGCAAAATATTTGCAATGCAGTTTAGAACTATTGCAAGCATTCCACAGAAAACAAACATTTATTTTTCAAATCTTTGAGGCTGCTACTTGCAATTTGTGATTAGATAGCACCTTGGATAGAGGAATGTTTACCACCACTGAGCTTCTGGTTCCTGGTACTGCAGTACTGCAGTCTGAGCTCTCTGCTCATGACCTGAGTTTGATCCTGGTGAAAGCTGGGTTCAGGTAGCAGGTTCAAAGTTGACTCAGCCTTCCATCCTTCTGAAGTCGGTAAAATGCTATCAAGGCTATCTATTTTATTTTATCTGGGACTTTGCCAACAATAATGAATGTCCTACTGAACTCTATTCATGTTCCCTGTGTTACCACCAGTTGGGGGATGAATACCCAGCTTGTTGGGGGTAGGGGGGAGTGTAGATGACTGGGGAAGGCAATGGCTAACCACCCCATAAAAAGTCTGCCGTGAAAATGTGATGCAACATCACCCCAGAGTTGGAAACAACTGGTGCTTGCACAAAGTTGGAAATGACTGGTGCTTCCACCTTTAGCTTTAGCTCTTTGACAGGGAAGACAGCGACATGATTGCTGAATGCACCAAAGTTCTACCCACCTCCTCCCTTTATGTATCTGCTGATATCTAGCTTGTTTTTCCCTTTCCTCGTCTTGCAATATTGATTCTGTCTTTCCTTGCTGAGTCCACCCCACTTCTCTGCCATGTGTTTGGGAGTGTTTGTTATTCCATTGTAGACATGAGAGGTCACTTGGAACATCAAAGTTTCAGGTCACTCGCTGGATCCCCCAACTGGTGGTAACACAGGGAACATGAATAGAGTTCAGTAGGGCATTCATTATTGTTGGCAAAGTCCCAGATAAAATAAAATAGATAGCCTTGACAGCATTAGACATGCCAGGATTCTCTAAGCTATGCCAAACTGTCAGCCAAAATTACTGTCAGTATCCTGTCTTCTCCTCACCTTACCTTTCAGATAAAATAGACACTAAAGAGCTTTCTGTGTAAGCGTGAGCACAGAAGGGGGGCGGGAGAGAGTGAAGGCAAACTTGGAGAGAATCTCTTTCCTTTGGGTGCTGGAATATTCCAACATCAAACCTTCTGTCCTCATTAAGAAGCGCTGTGTGTGCAATTGTGACATCTTTATTCACATACCCCAAGACTTCAAAGCCTTCAGGAGATTCCCTTGGTGGATTTAACATTAAAAAAAAAATCAGAAGATGAAACAGAGCAAAAGGCAGCCCAATGCATGCTGGCTTTAATTAGAACTTTGGCAAAAAGCAACAGAATGAGGCAGGAGCCAATGACATGAGCACTGGCTCAAAACCTGTAACATGAGTATACATACATTCACCTTGCATGCTCATGTTTCTTTTCTCCCATATGCAAAATTTTTAAAATCCTGTACGCATACATCTCTGAGTGCGATTATTTAAGTGAATATATTACATGCTGAGCTCTTATACCTTAGACCACCAAAGGTGAAATACATTGTGATGTTTTGTCTTAAAATTCATGTTTTGTTATTAATACACAAAAAGGAGTGAAAGAAAAAACAAACAAATGTGGTACTAGTGAAGAAACGCAGGAATGAAAATGTGATAACCGAAAATGGAACTGAATACACTATTTGTGAGGAAGCATTTATTTAGATGAATTTAACCTCTTTTGCTGCTTGTTTTTCATCCCAGGCTCACAATGTCTGTATGTTTAAGCACTGCTTATTCATTAGTTCAAATCATTTCCCACTTAATTTATGCAAATGCACTTGGTCTGTAGCTTTTCCATCACATGCAATTGCATTTACATTTAAGTGCTTTTGAAAAGTGCAATTGGAGGTGTCTTGATTGGGCACACAGGTCACAATGTACATCTTTGACTTCTGATTTTGTTGAGAAGATAACTGACTGCTTACTTTGGTGTAATCCCACAAATAGGAATACATTTATGCTTGTGGCTAGGAGACTGGTTGCTTTCACAGAAAGAACATATTAAGAATGCAAAATAGGCAAGTATGATCATTTGGTCACTTCCATGAAGATAGATCTGCTGTTTACCTATTTAGAGGAACCTGCCAATCAGTGTTCCCTCTTAGCTGAGTTAGCTGAGCTCTGGCTCACATGTTTTGTCTTAGCTCAGGAAAAATAGCCCCAGAGCAAACTAATTTATGCTGTAACTTACAACTTTAATGCCAGTCACTCACAAAGTAGAATTTTTGCTCACAGACTCCACAGCTTAGAGGGAGTATTGCTGCCAAAATCTATGAACGGTTAACATCCATTTCTATGTGCCTGCACATGAAAGCTCACACCTTGAATAAACCTTTGTTGGTTTTAAAGGTGCCACTGGACTCAAAATTTGGTCACTTAACACATGCACACATGCCATCATTAATCAGTTTCTTTTCTGCAAACACATTTGTTTTACATTATAGTATGTGCATCCTTGTTTCGATGCAGCATCACTGACTCTTTCTGGGGTGGGTGGGTAGGACAGAGCTATATCTCTAATGATACAACCCTAAGCAGAGTTACACCATTCTAAGCTCATTGGTTTCAGTGGATTTAGAAGAATGTAATTCCATTTAGGATTTCACTATATGTGTGTGTCATAGCCCAGGGCTCTCTACCTCCAGGGGGAAAGGGTTAGAGCATGGGCACAGCCCTAAGGTAGGCAGCAGCCCAGTGGCAAAGCTGAGAAAAGAGCCAGATAGGCCAGCAACAGCAAAAGTAGCACTGTCAGAAGAGAAGCACAGTAGAATTACCTCCTTGTGGAACAAAGGACTTCTTGAGGGTAAAGGCCTCCTTGAGAGGAGGAGCAGGGAAACAGAAGCTGGGGGAAGAAGAATAAAATGCTAGAGATGAAGAAGGTAAAGAGCTGGCTGAAGGGATATGTGGATAAGTAGTCTTGGGGCCTTCACAGACAGGAAGCTGTCACATCTCCTGCAGTTTCCAAAGCTGACATTTCTGCCCCCCCCCAAAAAAAAAAAAAGTCAGAAAGAACTTTTCACACTTGATTCAGGCTGATGGGATTTGCTGTTCAGTTGCAGAGCTGAGTCTGACTCTTTGTGACCCCATGGACCAAATATCTGCAGCTTCGTCCTGGAGGGAGGGTGTAGTAGCTAGGGCAGGAGTGGAAACACCTGGGAGAGAAGGTGACCCAGGCAATGTACTGTAAACAGGTGGAGGTGAGGGGCTGTGAGCTGCCGAAGCCACAGAATGCTGATTGACTTCTGCAGTTGCTAATGTAAAAGAGTCTGGCTATTAAAGTTCCTGCTTCACAGTTCTTCTATGCTGACTCCTTTCTGACATTGTGGGAAAAGATGCCCCCCTCCAGGGGACTTCACAGTGTGGTTCTCTATTTCTCTTGCTCTCCTCTACAGTAGTGAGTAAAAACCATTTAATTGGATGGCAGTATTTTACCTAACTTCAAGCCCACAGGCCACAGCCTTGAAACCATGTAAACAGTTTTCTGCTTGGGAAGTGATATTAAGATTTGGGAAGTGACAATAGTGTGCCAAATATTGCACAGAACACAGAAGTGATAAATTGTTTAATGGGAAGTTTTCCTCAGTCCTGCCTCTAGCTTACTCCTGCTAGTCCCTTATCTTCATTGATTGTCCTAGCTAACACTTCTGTACAAAATTGTATTTAGTGGTTTTTAGTTGTTCTTATGCTGCTCCCATTCAATTTAATGAGTATGGCACAGAGGAACTCTCTGATAGACATCATCTATTATATTTGTAGTTTCACATTTTGAGTTCAAAATTAATGAAAATGCGTACTTTGATTCCCTGTCTGATACTGAAAGTAGTTTTGTGCATACTCCAATTTGTGTGTTTTTCATAGCCCCACAGTGGGAACAGTGTTCTTTTCTCCATCAAAACCCCTTTTCTCACTACACCCATACACTTTATAGGCCTGACCTGGTGCTTCTTAAAGTGTACCCTTTCAGATAATTCCCAAGGTACCAGAAAAACAACAAGGGATAATGACAACATGCCAGGAGCTTCCTTGGAGTTTCCATGATTTGTTGAAGAGCCAACCTGCTTGTTTGCTTTGAAAAACAACTTGCCTTTTCAGCACTACTGTGGCTATATTTGAATTCTAAAACTAACTTTCACAATGTACATGTCTTTCTTATGATGCATTTCATTTCATTAGACTGTGGTCATGTAGGACAAATGCAGCAATTAAGTTTTAATTTGGGAACATCCTTCTGTGTTGTAGCTGTAAGGTGTAAAAAATTGTAAGGACCGCTAATCTGGCCTGTAAGGTGTTTCTTCAATCTTGCTATTCATTTCAGAGATCTATCCAAAATTGTATAGGAAGGAGAAATCCAATCCCAGGAGATTAGAATAAAGGGTGTTTAGGAGATACTAAACATGACTGGATTCTTCCCAAAGGATTCTTCCCAGACTACAGTTTGCAGAGCATGCATGTACTATTCCCCCTGACCAGTAACAAAACAACACCCCCCCCCCAAAAAAAAAAACCACCCTGTGCTCTTGCAATTAAGCAACAGACTCTAAACTTAGAGCACCATTAGATGAACACTGTGTCTAAACCTGGTCATTTGCAGGCAGCCACTTTTATTGACAATGATACTGATTAAAGATTATGTTAATGACTTTATTTGGTCTCTTTGTTTTTTTTAGATATATCTTGAACGAGGGGATGGAGTATGTTCTTTGTTCTCACAGCTTCCTGTCCCCTGAATCAATCCCCTACAGTGTACAAGTAAAAGAGGGGTTTAAGAAAATTATAGATAGGTGGGTTGGGCAAGAGGAAAGAGAAATATTGATCTCTTGCTGTTAGGAAACAAGCTGGGAAGGATACCAACAGCATGGAAGGTCTGTTTCTCTTGCACAGAAACACATGTAAACTCGAAAAACGGCCATGGTTCTTCTTCAGGAGTTGATTCAACTTGATAATATAACCATTTGGTAGCTAATAGGAATTTAATTGGATTCACGTGAATGTCTACAACATAGCCTGTGGCTTCACGCCAATACAAGAGTGTGTGTATTGATTTGATTATCCTGTTTGTCCACCCAGATTTGATATTTTCACTTGTTTTTTCCCTGATCAAATGAAGTGTTTTCCACTGATTAATTAATTTTAATTTGTTTTCACTTCAAGCACAAGATTTGTTTTTTTATTGATAGCAAAGTATCTATACTGGTGATATGCTGCAATTAACTTATTCTCCTTTGCCAGTAAAACCTAAAGCATTCCTTCTTCAATACAATAATTTATATCCATTGACCTATTGATTTAAATCTTTCTTATTAAACCACTGGTTTGGCTTGGAAAGCAAAAATGCTGCCACATTATGTGCCATTCTTTTGTTCCCAATTAAAAAATCCCTTGTTTTTCAGAAGTATCAGCTCCTATCAAGATAAAAGAATTGTAGCTTCCCCAAATATATTCCCGAGAGATCCACAACTGTGAATAATTGGTTCCTACCACTATGAATAATTGGTTCCTACTTATGGAGAACCACTTTGCACTGCTATACCCAAATGGAGATGTATGTTTCTACAAGTCAGGACAATAGTCTGCATCTAATTTGGAAGACAGACTGCCCTTTCCCTTTTCAGGAAAACATACCAAGTTCAGAGTATCATTAGGGCCACCACATTTATATTCAATGTAACATTAGAGTGTTATCCAAATTACTGAACTTGATTCTCCTGTCATGTATCTAAGGGCTGATCTAGTTGAGCTCACCACACTTCTCTCACCCAAATGAAATCTGGGAGGTGGCTAACCAGATTTCAGAGACCACTTCAGCATCAGCACATACTGATTCATTTAAAGTATGCTCAACAAAATACTTTTGAACACATGCAGTTGATTTATACTGAGACAGACTGCTGATTTATGAAGATCAGTAGTATCTGTTCTGGCTGCCAACAGCTCTCTCCAGGTCTCACTTGGGGTCTTTGACATCATCTTTCAACTGGAGATGCTGAGGACTGGTCCTGGGTCCTTCAGAATGCAAAGCAGAGTCACAACATCTCCTTCTAGCTGTTTACATTCAAAGAGTTACAAAAATGTAACATGAATTTAGGGCTTTTTAAAAAAAACACTTTACTGTCCTCCTTGGCAGCAACAAGTAGTAAAGAACCAAGTAAAGAACTAGTAAAGTTCTCTACTAGTAAAGAACCAAGTTGGTTGAGGAGGCTTATATGGATCTAAGCTTGCCTCCTATCATGTCTAAACAAATCCTGCCACCTCCATCCCAGAGTGTGAGACAGCAGCCCACACTATTTTTGATTCCTCACAGCCTATACATTCTCAAATATGCTGAAAGATGCCTGCCCACATCAGTGTCCCTTGAGGTACTTTCAGTAGGTGAGGCAGGCTTAGCCTGAAGTGGTTTCCTGTTGCAGATTCCTGGGCCATACAAGTGATGAAAGTGGAGTCTGAGAAACACAACCTTCACATTATGCTACAAACAGAATATTAAATTGTAGGTATCGCAGTGGGAAGGCTAAAATTAAATGCATCACCCTGAGTGATTTTGGAGGGAAAGTGGCATGGATCTTGTCAGATCTTAGAAGCTAAGCCAAGTTGGCACTAAAAGGGAGACCACCAAGTAAGATTCTGCAGAGGAAGGCAATGAAAACTACCTCTGCTTCTCACTTGCCTTGAAACCCCTTGCTGGGGTTGCCGTAAGTCAGCTGCAACTTGATGGCACTTTACACACCCAGGTGATTTTGAAATCAAGGAATATATAACTTGCAGCATGGCCTGAATGTCACTCCAAAATTAAACAGATCTGTCAGTAAGCTCATCTACCCATAAATGGGAAAGAATTCGAGGAAGAATATGGCACTGGTCATTCCTTCTAGTTCCCTTTGTAGTGGGCAAGGCTGTGCCTATCTGCCCGCCAAATAGACTCAAACTGCAGCTTGTGTGGAACTGCAGACTTATGTAACTGCAGTTTTGCCTCCAGTAGTAGTTCCTCTATCCCCCCACCCTCCCCTTCACTCTCTACATACAATTCCACCTTATGGCCCTTTGTCATAAAGATGCTGCAAGAATGCCTTGCAAGGTGCCGCAGTTTTGCAGTAACCTCTTGTATTTTCTGCAAGTTTATTTTTTAGCCTGGTAAATAGTAATTAATTTGTCACATGGTAACCTTCAGAAATGATGAATGGAATCCACCTCAGTATTCAAAAATGGTAACTAGGTAACCAGGGCTTTGATCTTTATAGGAGGAATGGCAGAATGTTACTGGAGTGGTCTGAGCAAAGCCAAATCAGAGTGCTGCATCTATAATGCACCTTCTCTCTTTCCTGTGTTGGTGGCCAAAGAGGCAGGTCCAAGGTTTTAATGGCCTATATCAAAATGTCCTTGATGGGCTGCCTCATATGAGGCAGATTAAATGTTTCAGGTGGAGTCTCCATAGCCTGGTCAATTCTATGAAGTCAAGCAAAATAGCTATCCTATTCTCACATTCCTATTCTGTATGCTAAGCACAAAACATGATTTATACCAGAAATGGTACTAAAGTCATAATGAAATTTTTGCCAGCAATAGTGAGCTGAAATCAAATCTAGTACCATTCTCCTTGCCCCCATTCCTCCCCCTCCCCCATTTATGAGCTTTTGAATACATTTGGTCTGAGTTCAGTGAATCCAAAGACATACACAGAGTTATTTAGTAGTGTCCACCAGTGTTCCCTCTAAGCTGAGCAAGCATGAGATAGTTTACAGATTTTTAACCTCCAGCTCACACCTTTTTGTCTTAGCTCAGGAAGGATGACCCCAGAGCACACTAATTTAATGCCAGTAGCTCATAAAGTAGAATTTTTGCTCACAAGACTCTGCAGCTTAGAGGGAACATTGGAGTCCATGTGTTCTCATTGACCTCAAACAAGAAGAGAGGCATTGTGAGTACAACAAGTATCTCAAAGTCCTGTCATACCTTATCAATTAGAACAGTGGTCCCCAACTTTTTGGCCCCAGGGCTGGCTCGCCGACTGCGGCCCCAGGGCTGATAGGGTGGGGGCACCCAATTTGGCCACCCCCTGCGGCACCTCCTCCCTCCTGTTTCCTCCTCCCTCCTTTGCCCCCCTGCACAGCCTCACCATCTCCTCCTTTCCCCGTTTCTTCCTCCTTCCTTCCCCCCCTCCCCATGCAGCCTTGCCACCTCTTAAGGGTGCAGCTTGACTCCTACTTTCTTCTATTGCTTCATACCAACACGGCTGCCCACTTGGATCTTTCTCCTCCCATTTTCCTCCCCCCTCCTCCCCCCCCCACGCAGCCTCACTGGCTCACAGCCCCCCCCCCCCCGCATTTTCACCATTTTAAGGCTGGGGAAGGGGCCATGAAGTTCCTCCCAGGCTGACCTCCCCCCCCCCACACCCAGGACAGAGGCAAGGCCAGCGTCCCTTGCAGCTGCTGTGGGATTAGCTAATCATTGGGGGGGGGGGAGGTCAGCCTGGAAGGCGCTTCACTGTCCCTTCTCCAGCCTTAAAATGGTGAAAACAAGGGGGAGGAGGAGGCACCATGGGGGGGCAGCGAGGCTGCAGGGGGGGGCGGGCTGGCAGGGCTGCGTGGCTCATTGCAAACAGGCCGCGGCCTGATACTGGTCCCTGGCCCAGGGCTTGGGGACCCCTGAATTAGAGGGTGAAGAAAATTTTATTCTTCTACATCCTAAAGTGTAGTTATAAATGTTCATTGTGGGCACTTGTTAGGAACATAGTCTTTTATAAATCTGTAATTTCTCCTAGGTCTTGCAAACACTTTTCTTTACTGTGATGTAGCCCCCTCCCTTTGGCCAGCAGACACACCTCCCTCTTAGTTTGGGAAGGCAACATGCCAAAAAAAGTGCTACTCAGAACATGAGACATCTCTTCCTGTTTGAAATTGTTTCATAAGCAAATTACGTAACTTAGAATTTGTAAACCTGCCACTTCCAAATCATCTTCTTTTTAAATGCTCTATCTGAGCAAAGGTCTTCAAAAAGCAACCTTCCCTGATGTCCTTTCTGCACTGGAATCCAACTATGGCCATACTGTGTGGTAAACCCACTTTGCCTTGTTGTTATAGCAACCTACTACATCCCCACATCTCCAGAAGGGAGAACTGTGGCTAACACAGCCTGCTCAAATGTGTAAAAACTGTTCAAAGAAGGAAAGAAGAGTAGGGCAGGGGAAAAGACAAGAGAGATTAATAGCTAGGACACAATCAAAAACAAAAGTTAAAATGGAAATGTTAATCATTTAAAAGAGGGTCTTGGTAGAATTGCTTGCTTTATGGCTTAGAATAAAAAATAGAAGAAGGGAAAGAAGTAGAAGTCTCTGTAAGAATAATTTAGTGTCTCATGTAATGAGCTTCCTTTTTCCTTGGTAGTTCCCAGTTCTGCCTTATCACTTACTCAGTGATTGACTGAGCCCTCTTCTTGCTTGTTCCTGCTAAACAGCAATTCGCCATCTGGCAGTCATAATTTCTTTTTTATCCTATATTCTTTTGTAATTAGAAAATAAATTACTTTTTTTTTGCATAAGAAGAATGAAACATGTCTGGCATATTACTTACAGATGAGTTTGTGGAGATGGTTCGGTTGCCTGCCCTGGGTTGGGAAATACCTTTCAGGGGTGGAGCCTAAAGAGGACAGGATTTTTTGGGGGGGGACTTCAGTGGGGTACTATGCCATAGAGTTCACCTTCCAAAGCAGCCATTTTCTCCAGGTGAACTGATCTCTGTTGCCTGGAGATAGTTGTAATCCCAGAGGATCTCCAGCCAGCACCTGGAGATTGGCAACCCTATAAGGTGGAGCTCTTTCAGTGAGGAGGATGGGACTGAAACAGTTTCCTTGAAACCTAAGTGACAGGTTTCTCAAGGCCAGGTAAATTGGTGTAGTGGTTAAATGTGCGGAGTCTTATCTGGGAGAACCGGGTTTGATTCCCCACTCATAAGAACATAAGAGAAGCCATGTTAGATCAGGCCAATGGCCCATCCAGTCCAACACTCTGTGTCACACAGTGGCAAAAAATTTATATATATATATATATATATATATATATATATATATGGGGGGAGAAGATATAGGAGATTGTAAGCTGCTCTGAGTTCAGAGAGAAGGGCAGGGTATAAATCTGCAGTCTTCAGTCTTCTAAAATTCTTTCCAGGCTTTTGAGAACAATACTCACAAAGTCTGGATTCATGAGGGAAAACAAAAACTACCATTACAACCAGTTGCTCTTACCTATCATGAGTGACAAACTCTTAATAGAAGTGCATGTGGTTGTAGAAGGTTGCCAACTGGCATTGGACATACCCAGTGTGTGATCAGAATGGAAGGATTGCCTCACACCTTGAGAAAATGCTCAGTCATAGAGTGTATCTTCACATGTGAAAGGTCTCAAGTTTAATTTTAGGCATCTGATGTCAGCATAGGCCTTTCACTGCTTGAGATCCAAGACAACCACAGCCAGAAGAGACTGCAGAAATGGTTTAATCCAGTATAAGGCATCTTTATATGTTCATCATGGGAGATAAACAAACAGGCATGAAAGGGAACCCCTGCTAATTACTGACATCCTAGAGCACTTAAATTTCTTTAATGTACACAACCTCCCATATATATCTAATAGTTAATGATGTTTTCTTTTCAGAGGACCTTTTCTCTAAGTATAAAGACTTCTGTGAAAATTTTAGTCTCCCAGAGAGTGGGTTTCAATTCTTCTAACTGCTGCTGTGTTTTCTTTCTTCAAAAATTGTAATAATAATAATAATAATACCTGACTTACCCTATTACTTTAAAAAATGCACTGTACATATCTATATTTAAGTGGTAGCAACAAAGGAGAGCAAATCTTTTTCAAACTGCTTTTTGCCATCTTTCTGGTATATATATTATGTCAGCATAGCCATTTCAGCAGTTTCCCATATTTTAGCAACCCATTTTTCCTGTTGCATTTTGCACTGTCTTGTATTATTATTTACAACATTTTTCTTTGTTGTTGTGTTTTATCTTCTACTGTAGTACACACTAGCAGATTGACTGTGCAGATTAAAAGAAATCCTATTAAACAGAACTTCTGCCTGAAGTGTTGAAGGCTTGCTATTAGATTTAGGTACAGCATTCCTACCTGGCATTTTGTGATTAGTTCTGTCTCCTGTATTGGCTATTTTGTGGTTGGTTCCAAGTCCTGCAACAGCCATTTTATTGTTGCACCTACCACCCTAGGTCAGAATTCCAAAGGTGCCCACAGGCTCCATAAGTTTCCCAAGGATACGCTTCAACCAAGGAATTGAGTGGAACAAGTACGACCGTTAACTAGACTGACTGTTACAGCAGAAGCACAGGGAGGAATGTGAGGCTATGGCAAACTCCATTACCCACTGCCACTCAAATGGGTGGCAGGAGGAATAAAACCAGTAACATCACTAATGTCACTTCCAGGTTATATGAAGAGTAGTTCTAGAAATCTCTGGAAACTATAAATAAGCAGTAACTCATTAAAGCTCATATTCTGCCACAAATTTTGTTAGTTTTTAAGGTGCTAATAATATCGTACTCTTTTCTAGTGGAAACTATATGGTAGTACTCAGAAGGGTTAGTTATGTCACTGACAGGGCTGACATCATGCTTCCTATGTCCCCACCCCCAGCCCTCCAGCTGGTTTCTAGGCTTGGCCTGGCAACCCTAAACTATGGTGACTATAGAAGAAATGGGATTTAAAGGAAGAGAAAAGGGACAAAGATGGGGCAAAGAGAACAAAAGACAAAATACGAAGTGGGAAGTGAATAGCTAATGAATAGGAATAATGAATATTGCCCCTATGTTGTAAAAGGAGTCCAGATCAGGAAACCAGAAGCTGTTGCCCAGACATGCCCTGAAGGACAATGGCTATTATTTCTGGTGTGTACATACTGTGCCTGACAATGGATTTCTCACAAAGGTAAGCTCAAGGGAGTCCTGTGAATAGTACATTTTAGAGGGGATCCTCAACGTCATTAGAATGCTTATAGCAGGGGTGGCCAACGGTAGCTCTCCAGATGTTTTTTGCCTACAACTCCCATCAGCCCCAGCCAGCATGGCCAATGGCTGGAGCTGATGGGAGTTGTAGGTAAAAAAAAAACATCTGAAGAGCTACCGTTGGCCACCTTGGGTTATAGTGGTTAGTTAGAGTGTTACACTAGGATCTGGAAGACCCAGTTTCAAATCCCCATTCTGCTGTGGAAGCTCGCTGGATGACCTTAGGTTAGCTACTTTCTCTCAGACTAACTTACCTCACAGGATTGTTGTTGTGAGGATGCAGAAGAAGGGAAGTATGTAAGTTATTTTGGGCTGCTACTGGGGAGAAAGGTGGTATAAAAATAACTGAATATAGATTTTCTTTAAAAGTTACTGATCTGGTTAATTTAATATTGAACTTCCACTGTCTCTCCCATTCTTCTAATGTAATATTATGACCCAATTTTTTCGCCCATTGAACCATATGAACTTTTACAACTTTGTCTTGCATCTTCATCTGTAGTAGGTATGCATTTAGTTTAGAAATTAGTTTTTCTTGAGGGTCTAGGAAAATTTTATCAAATGGGTGTTGTTCTGTATTAAAGCCTATCGTCTTATCTTGGACATTCCTAGATTCGACTTGCATTCTCAACCACCAGTTCATTTTAATGTCCATATTTTCCAACACCTCTCTGTTTTTCAGTTGATTGTCTTTTCCCAACAGGTCATCATATCTGTAATTCTGATTAGGTTTTAAAAGATTTGGATGAGTAAATGCTTCCACTGGGGATACCCATCTTGGAATTTTTTGATAAATTCTCATTTTTAGCCATGATCATGTATGATATAAAGATTTCTGAAACCAATGGTTCTTAAAATAATGTCCTTCAAGTCTTTGATACCATAGATACGCATACCAGCCCAGAGTGAGATCATGTCCCTCTAACAGCAATTGCCTCTTATCATTCAGTAATATCCAGTCTCTTACCCACAAGAGCACAGAAGCTTTGTAATACAATTGCAAGTCTGGAAGGCCCATAGCTGCTCTCAATTTAGAGTCTTGCAATATCTTTAGTTTGATTCTTGGTTTTTTTCCTTGCCAAATATAATTAGAAACCATCGTGTTTAATTCTTGAAAGAACCCACTATTTAAAAATACTGGAATAGTTTGGAATAAGAATAATAACCTTGGGAGGATATTCAACTTTATTGAGGCTATTCTTCCCATTAGGGATAGATTCAAAATGCCATTTTCCCAGATCTTTTTAAAATTTCTTTAAGTAGTTGTCCATTTTTAAACTACTGCACTTATTTGAAATAAGTACACCTAAATATTTTATTCTTTTCTCATACAAAACCTCTGATTTTTGTTGAAGAGATTAAATTTGTTCCATCGTCATATTCTTTGTCAAGAATTTTGTTTTGTGGTAATTGATCTTCAGTCCTGCCCAGTAACCAAATTGAGTGCTCTTGTTTATAAGACAGTCTATTGAATCTATTGGTTGCTCTAATATAAAAACTAGATCATCTGCAAAAGCTCTCAATTTGTATTGTTCACCTTTTACAATCACTCCCTTGATACTTGTGTCTTCTCTTATCTGGAGAGCCAGTTTGGTGTAGTGGTTAAGTGTGCAGACTCTTGTCTGGGAGAACCGGGTTTGATTCCCCACTCCTCCACTTGCACCTGCTAGCATGGCCTTGGGTCAGCCATAGCTCTGGCAGAGGTTGTCCTTGAAAGGGCAGCTGCTGTGAGAGCCCTCTCCAGCCCCACCCACCTCACAGGGTGTCTGTTGTGGGGGAGGAAGGTAAAGGAGATTGTGAGCCGCTCTGAGACTCTTCGGAGTGGAGGGCGGGATATAAATCCAATATCTTCTTCTTATCTGGCTATTCAATATCTCTAGAGATAGAATGAAAGGAATGGTGACAGTGGACAGCCTTGTCTTGTACCCTTTTGGATATTAATTGCTTTGGTTAGTTCACCATTCACCATCACCCTTGCTCTTTGGAGAGAGTATATTGATTCTACTGCTCTCAAAAAATTTTCCCCACATTCCATACCTTTCAGTTGCTGTAACATAAATTGCCAATGAACATTATCGAAGGCTTCTCAGCATCCAGGCAAATTAGTGCCAGTTGTTTCTCTGGATGAGTCTCATAATATTCCAAGATATTACAAACTGTTCTTACATTATCTTTAAAGTATCTTCTAGGAAGGAATCAAGCTTGGTCTTGATGTATTGTAGAATGTAAAACTTTCTTCAAACATTGTACCAATATTGCAGCAAAGATTTTATAGTCCACATTTAAAAGAGAAATTGGACGATAATTTTTTATCTCTTTCAAATCTGCACCTTCTTTTGGAATGAAGTATATTGTAGCTTCTCGCCAAAAAGCTGGTATTTGGCCTTCATCTTGAATCTTTTCAAGTAGATGTTTAAATGGTAACAGTAGAGGCTCCTCATAAGCTTTGTAAAATTTGGCAGGCAGTCCATCTGGACCCAGGGCTTTACCATTCTTTTGAGATGCCATTACGTCTCCAAGTTCCCTTATTGTTATTGGTTCATTTAAAATTTTTTGTTGTTCTTCTGTAAATTTGTTTTGTTAATATAATCTTCTAAATCTTGTGAACTTGTTTATCTTCATATAACTTTTTATAAAATTGTTCCACGATTTGACAAATCTCCTGTTTTTGCACTTTCTCTTTATTGTTCTCGTCTTTCAAGACCGATATTATTCTTTTGGCATTCTCTTTTCTCATCCTATAGGCCAGCCACCTTCCAGGCTTATTAGCATGCTCAAAAATTTTTTGTCTGGCATATCTCAGTTTTATCTCCATCTCCTCTATGAGTAACAAGTTCAATTGGTGTTGTGTTTCTTTAACCTTATTTTGGAACTCCTGTCTTGTCGGTTGTGTTTTTAAATTCTTTTCAGCTTCTCCAGCTTGTAACATTAATTTTTGAAAATTTTCAGCTCTTTCTTTCTTTTTCTTGGCATTATATCTAATTGTCAGGCCCCTGAAGTATGCTTTGGCAGCATCTCAAACTACTTGTATCTTTACATCTTGTGTTATGTTCTGTTTGATGAAGGATTCCATTTCAACCTTAGATTCATTGAGAAAGTCTTTATCTTTCAAAATTGAGGTATTTAACCTCCATGATCTTCTCAGTCGAGTACCTTTAAACTGTATCATTACAGGACTACGAACTGATATGACTCTTGTTTGAATTTCTGCCTCAACTAAATCTTTGACCAAGTTTGTAGAGAGTCAACACATATCAATTCTTGATCACATTTGATGGCTAGGGGAATAATAGGTGAAGTCTTTTGAATTTGGGTATCTTGTTCTCCATGTATCAACCAAATCCAGTTCCTCTGCTAGCTTCCAAAAGCTTATTCGCAATTGAAGACTTTGACTTTTAATCTGTTTATGTGTTTTTTTGTCCAATTGTCTATCAGAAACTGCATTAAAATCTCCTATTAAGCAGTATTCCACATATTCCAAATTTGATAATTTAAGATCTTGAAAAAATTTCTCTTGGTGATCATTTGGGGCATAAATATTTGCCAGTAGGATTTTTTTATTGTCCACTGTAATTTCCACTAATAGAGTTCTTCCATCTTCAGAGGCCTACTGCAATTGTGGGTTAAATTTATCAATATATATTGCCACTCCCCTTTTCTTTTTATTCATATCTGTTGCTGTAAATAAACTACTGTCATGGGTGCTGGGGACCCTGCAGAAGAAACTGTGCCCCTGCCACCTGTACCAGTGCCCCTGCCTCCTGCTGGAGAAGATCCAAGCCCCCCTGCCTCGCCCTCTCGGGTGGCTCGTGTGCGTGACCGCCTTCGTCAGGACCTCAGGGATCGGAGGAGGGCGGCACGCTCACGAGCAAGACGCTCCCTGAGCCCTGAGTTTTGAAAGGATTCTGGCCCTTCTGGAGTGAGGATGCTTGAGTCTCAGCAGGATCCTGGCTGCCTTTCTGAGCCAGCAATTAGCCCAAATGGGCAACAGCCAGCAGAGGGCTATATAGCTGTGGGCTTTGGGAGGAGGCTTTGTGGAAGCAACTAGTCACTTACCTGGCGTTCTAGCATCCACTTCGGCTTTTGACTTTGGCTTCTGGACTCCCTGACTTCGGTTTCTGAACCTCTAACTTGTGATACCTGGACTGTGATTCGGTTTTGGCACCTTGGGCCCTCTTTGCTCACCAGCTACAGACCTTGGACTGCCCCTGGACTTTGCCTGACCCGGCCTCAGCCCGTGACAACTACCAAGTTTCTTGTTTTCAAAAGATGTTAGTCTTTCGTTAAGATATGGGTCTCTTGTAAGCAAATTATATCCATTTCCAATTTTGTCAGATATCTAAAGGTCTTCCTCCTTTTAACAGGAGAATTGAGTCCATTCACATTAATAGAAACTATTGATGCCATTATGGATTTTTCTTATCACTATCTTTTTTATCTTTTTTAGTCTGTTGTCTTGTCGGGTATTTCCGTGGTTCATTTGGATTCTCTTCACCAGAGCTTTCTTCTTCCTCTTCATCATCCTTGTGATGATGTGACAATTTATGTATTTTAAGGAAGTATTGCAGATGTAGACTTGTATTATTTGAAAGTACTCTCTATGCAGATTAAGATTGATTTGTAATCGTTATTTCTTTTTTCCTTCTTATTCCCCATTCCCAACTTTTTGAAACGAATAAAACTTTTAAAACACGTAAAAATAACTGAATAACTAATACAATAATAGAAAGAGTAGCTGCATGCCACAACTCAATAAACCAAGCTAGAGACTCACAGTTCAACAGAAAGTTTGCCAAAATAAAGTGGTCTCCTAGCACAGCCTGCAAAACCCTCTCCATACCTCTTCCAGAAGACTGTTTCAAAGGATGGACTACTACTGAGAAATATTGTAAATCTTTTGGATTCCAGTTACCTCCTTAAAAAGTAGTTATTTTTAAAAGGATGTGTCAGGATGACCTCAAGTGGCCAGTGAGTCTACACAGGAAAAAATAGTCCTTCTGGTATTCGGGTTGTTAGTCATGAAAGGTTTTTTTGTTGAAACTAGCACTTTGAATAGTTTTGGAAATGCAGAGATTTTGATCCAGTGCAATATGATTCAAAACCATTTCCTGCCTTCCTCCTCCACAGCAGTCTCCTAGGATCCCTGAAAAAATTGTCCTATGTGGTCAGTGAAGCTATAGGAACATCAAGGAGATGGAAAAGAGGGAGTGACTATGTGAAGAGAATTGCAAAATTGCCTTTCCCTCTTCTATAAGCAGAAGTATCTAGCCAATTGGGAATGAGAATATAAAACAGAAAGAAAGCCATAGACCAGTACCAGCCAAAGGCTGTACTGTTGTGGTTTGCACGAGCTGTCTTTTCCTTCAAGGCACACCTCCATTTAGACTAAGGCATCTTACAGGAGTCCAGCCTATAAGTTAAAGAAGAACGGATCAGCATTAGTCTGTAGGTACAGTTCAAAATGGAATATACTGTAGTTTCTGAATTAGATATAAAATATTCAAGACACTCACAGATACTTCTCAGAGATAAGATGCATCCCACGAGCACCTCTGAACTTTTCACTTGATCAAACAAGGTCAGATTGACCCTCCCAGACTCAGTGGATCTGCCTCATCAAAGGCATCTGTCTTCTCAGTTGGTATCACTTCCCTCTTGTTTTGATTCAGGTTTAGCTTGTTCTCTCACATCCACTAGACCAGAACCTTTAATTTAGAGCTGCCCTGAGCCTGCTTTGACGAGGAGGGTGGGATATAAATTAAATAAATAAATAGTTTAGACATTAATTCAGGACAGCAACTCCTAGAGATTTAGACAGAAGGACATGTGGCTGGAATCATCATCATCCTGATGATTCCTAATTCTAAAACCTTGGACTATCTATTAACAATCACATAGGCACACTAAGCCCTTCTGTTGCCATCTTTCGCCAATGGGAAGTTTGTTTAGTTTGCTTAGTTTGGCATTGCCTCGATAATCCCTCCTTCCTAATCAATATTTTAATGTTTTGTATGTATCTTAAACTTTGTTTTGTATGCATTTTATTGTATTATGTTTTAAAACTGTTTAAAACTGTTTTAATCACATGTGCCTAGGAGATGGGGTTGATTTCAATGGCTTTAAAATGTAATTTTTTTTCATATGTGTTTAAAATTGTTAGCTGCCTTGGTGGACCTTGTAAGGACAGAAAGACGGGATACAAATTCTATAAATTAATTAATTAAAAAGCATGAGGGGGAACATAGAACACTATGGGACAGAACAGGTTAAGTCCCAGGAAGGATGTTCAATATTTTTTTCTAAAGGAAACACTTTTCCAACAGACTGATGCCATTGATAGCTGGCTGCATGTCCTAAAATCATACAGTGAATATTTCAGAAATAGGATATGATTGACAGTGTGAAAATGCAGTGACAGATCTAACAGGATTAAAAGGGATGAATTTCTTTTGTCTGTTTGGGGCCGAAGGTCATCCACATCTGCTGCTAAAGCTCCTTCCCACCATCTACAGGTCAAAAGCTGGTTTGAAAAGGAAAAAGCCTCATTCAGGTATTCTTGAAATTAATTTACCAGTGCTTGTTTTCTCACCAGGCCCGTAGCTACAAGGGGGTCTGGAAGGGGCCAAGCCCATTCTTCCACCCCCCACCCTTCCAACTGTATGGCCCCTCCATCGGAGAGCCCTCAATCTGTCCCCTTTGCTCACTGCCATTCTGAACAAGTAGTAGCACTGCTGCTGGTCTTTTTGCTTTTCCCTCTCTCCTTCCTTAACACACCTTGCAGAGCAAAGGGCGGGGGGAGAGTCAAGAGCTCTCTGTCTCTCTGAGAGAAAGGTGGGGGCACCAGAGCTGCTGTGACTGCCCAGGTGAAGGGGGGTTAGCTTGTAAAACTCAAGGCAGCTTTCAGTGCCGAGAGCCCTGGGCTGCCAAACCATGCCCCCCCCCAGCCCCCTCAAACAACAAATCCTGCTGTGGGCCCCACCAAACATGAAATCCTGGCTACAGTCCTGTCTCTCACCTTGTTCCAAATGTGCAAGATGATAAGTTACCAGGTCAACCTTATCTAAGGAGTTTTAGAAAAAAGCAGAGGTCAGAAATTAGCCCCACCAAGTTCTATCTCAGAATAATAAAACACATGACAGATTGCAAGGAGATACACATTTGCACAATAAAATCCAAATTATTACTCTTTAATTTATATAGAAAAAAACCATTAATTTGAACCAAATTGTTCAGACACTGACAAAGTGTCTGCATAGATTTTGTTTCAGAAAGCTCTGACATTGTCCACTTGCATGGCGTCTTCTGGGCATGTGCACTTTTGCCATCTCAGACTATTAAAGGGCACATACCATCATTTTGGTATGAGGTTTACACATACCCAAAAATTCTTACGTATCGTTTTATACTGTGCCATCATGATTTAAGAAACAGCTGCCTGAGAAATGATGAACTTTCCTGGTTTTCAATACACATTAACCTGTAGTGTGTCAGCATTACATCTATTCTGTATCAGTGAGTACAGAATTAGGGGAAGAAAGAGCAATTAGTTAATCTAAAATGTAAGCATTTGATGTTGCATAGACACCTTAATAATGTTTGCAGGCACAGGAAATTAATTATATGGAGTTTTTAAAAAGGAAAAAAAATCAAAACTAAAACTAAAGCAACTAGAGATGTAAAATGTTTATGAAGCTTATACTCTTATCCTAAAACTGATCCTAGGCTTTTATTATAGGCTGTAGGTGGTGGGGGTAAAGTTCTAGAGAGATTTATCTATATTATCATGCAGTTATTGCTAACACACACACACATGGTAGAATCCTCTTTGCCCATAACTTGCTGAAAAGAAGCTCCTAGATAACTGAAATTTGCCGTGTGACCTCTATATGCCACCATAATCAATGTTAGCCTATCCAGGCATCTGATTATCCAAATGTTTTGGCTCTCCCCGGGGCCATTTAGTTAAATGAGGCAGCACGGTATTTAAAAATGTACAACAGCCGAAGGAAATGCCAAACTGGTTAAAAAAGCTAATAAACACCCACTCAGCCATCCCACATCATCATCTTCTGCTACACTTCACCTCCAGTCATAACAGTGTGTTTTACGCTAACGCCTATGGCTCCCAGTTGGAAGCACCAGCTGTAGTGCGCTACTGTTGCTTTCTGTAAAGCCACAATGCAGAGAGGCTCCTGCACAGCTGTACAGTGCATTCCTGGTAGGCTCTAGAACAGTTATTCCCAGTTGGTTTGCTATTACAAATAAGAAACTAAAGGATCCCACAAGCCCCAAGTACCCACTTGCAAAGGAGACTGCCAGCTGTGTGTCTGCATGACTCACTGTGCTAGCCTTGCCTCCTTCCAGCTAGTCTAGTCTGAGGGGTAGAGAATTAAGATGCATTTCTACATTAGTTGCAGATGTATTATTTAATCACTCTAAATTTAGACATACCACATAATTACTGTACCTCAGAGAAGACTCCTGTTGTGGCTCTGCATTAAGCCCTGCTCTGCACTGGCTTCCTTTGTAACAATGGCAAAAACGTTCGGGGTAGACACTGGAGGTAATTCTCAGTCTTACCAAATCTAAAGTAAAACTTTATAGTTATAAGAGTGAAGTGAGGTTCCAATTCCAGCTCAGAAAAAGTGAAGTTGATCTTAGTACACACATTTGGAATGGCTCTACACCAAGTCAGACCAATGGTCCATGCTATCGCTACTCTAAAAGCTGTTCTCCAAAATCTGAGGCAGAGAAATGTCTTTTCCACTGCTTGATCATCAAAGGTGATCCAACATGAGCAAGTTTCACCAGAGATGTCTGGAACAGAACCTGAAACCTTCTGCTTGCAAAGCCTGTGCTCTGACACTGAGCCACAGGGGTCATTAATATTGACTGATCACTCCAGCTAACCTACATTCCAGAGCTATTGGGAAAATAACCATGTCTGAGCAAGAGTGGAATACACGTGTGTAATGTTTGTGCTCTTTTCTGTGACCCCTTTATGTCTAACCTCTGTAAAGGAACCTCTCTGTAGTGTTCTGAGTTGTTATGTAGCCTTCCTTGCCATCCTTATTTTTGCTGCAACCAAAGGCTTAAAATTCTTAGTTGGACCCTCCCAAAAAACAGGATGTGTATGTTTTATTTCTGTGTTTTAATATGGCATTTTAAATGTATGCTGCCGTGATCTAAAATGTAGACCTATAGAGTAAGAATCCCTGACTTGGATAGCTCAGACTAGCCCAATCTTGTCAGATCTTGGAAGCTAAGCAGAGTCAGGCCTGGTCAGTATTTGAATGGAAAACCTCCATGGAATACCAGGGTTGTGATATGGAAGCAGGCAATGACAAACCATCTCTGAATTTCTCTTGCCTTGAAAACTCTATGGGGTCACCATAAGTCAACTGTGACTTAATGGCAACAACAAATTACTGAAAAAAAAAACTGAAAAACACCAGAGCATGTTGGAAATGATGTAAACAAGTTGCTGCAATGTCAACTGGGCCTCACTCTTTTTCTGGGTTAACCCTTTCCCTGGCCAACTGACTGGTGTGTGATGATGGGGACTGGTGTGAGGAAAACCCCCCTTACAGAACATCGTGATCACCAGCTTGGTTGCCAGAGCCCCTGGAGAAGTGACTCGCACACTTCTGGCCAGAGAGTGTGAATAAACCTCCAGGGGCAAGAGGGACTTACGCAGTACAAGCAGCCACAATGCTACAAAGGCACTCTAAACCGATACAAGAGTGCCCACCAGGAGAATGTATGGTTCCCTGTCATTCTGTATGACGTCCATCCCAGCCATGAAGCGGAGGAAACTGCGCCGCCAGGAGCTATCCAGGCAAACGGTTTTGAAGTTCTGACCATGGAATCCACTGTGGAGGGCTAACACCACACGCAGCTATCTTCATACCAGGCTTGACTCCATTCCAACAAAGTGAATGGCTCACGTACACACCAGATGTCACCCATGCCTGCAAGCAACCTACCCACCCCAGGAGTGGTTAATCGTCCAACCGCCACTTTCTTTTTTTGACGGAACTCAAGACAAAGACTAGTGCAGAAGAAGAAGAGGAAGACCATCATCTGCCAGAGCCAAGTTCCTTTGTACAAACTGGGTGTTACCTAGGCCATGATTTGAATCTCTATTGTCACCCTTTTAGATAAGTCTAATAGTCCTAAGCATCTCCCCACCCAAGTAATCTCTGTATTCTTCTCCTCAACTGTCATTTTGGAGCCTCCCCTTGGTCCATTTCAACCTGAAAGTTCACTCAGGTATCCAGGATCCAAGCAAGTCCATTGATCAAGAGCAAGCACCCAATTAGGTGCCACCAATGAACTTTCTATTGGTTGTCGCAGTAGTCCAGCCCTTATGCTCACTGCGAAACCTCCCCTTTTCGTGAGGTCACGCACCAGCTGACCACCTTCCTCCTCCCTCATACCTCCCATCCCCTAAGGGCTCAAGAAAGTCCTTATAATCTGTGGACTAGCTACCCACAGGTGTGCTTCTATCAGTATCCCAACTTCTGCTGCATAGATCCATCCCCGATTCCTGATCAGTTTCGGGTCCCCTCTCCCACTTCCTCGCTCGTCGCCATTGGAGCCTTCCTTGAAGACTACAATAGGTAAATATTGTCCTGTTTGTCTACCCATGTGTTCCTCTATCTATCTATCTATCTATCTATCTATCTATCTATCTATCTATCTATCTATCTATCTATCTATCTATCTATCTATCTATCTACCTACCTACCTATCATCTATCTATCTATCTTTCCTAGGACTGTATGGATGATTTATGAATATTGTATCTTGTATGGAAGCCTATATTTTTCTTAATAAATTATAATTGTTTTACTTAATTAGAGTCCCTAATATTTTAAGCATTACTTTTCTGGACGTGGAATCCTGTATACACAGGTAAAAAGATCCCAAGTGAGCCGGGTGCCCACCATACAATTCCCCAACCTCGTTTTGAGGGCAATTTGGCTTACACTGGTGGCAAAGGACTCCCACCTCCACCAGGGATCTGGTAACCTCATGGTATCCTCTTGGCAGCTACAGGGACACTGCTGCCATTTTAAAGTGTTTAAAATGCTCCAAGGATCAGACTCAGTGGGGTGAAATACTCTTGTTTTTCACCACCCTGTGCCTTATCTAGGGTTGCTAGGTCTGTGTTGGAAAATACCTGGAGACTTTGGGGATAGATTCAGGAGATGGTAGGGTTTGGGGAGCGGAGGGGCCTCAGCATGGTACAGTGCCATAGAGTTCATCCTTCAAAGCAGCCATTTTCTCCAGGGGAGCTGAACTCTGCCAGCTGGAGATCAGTTGCAAAAGCAGATCTCCAAGTCCCATTTGGAGGCTGGCAACCCTAACAATCATTGCCACTCTTCCCCTTGTGGCTGCTCTGGCATGCAAAAAGATGTGGGGCAGGAAAGACGAACACACTATGGATCCAATCAGGATCAGGCCCCTGCAGCATTTTTAAAATGAATCTACAAAATGCATGCAGTATAGCTGGTGGAAGGGACAGAAGGAAAGAAACCCACACAGTCCAAACATTCCTATTGTCTTGCTTTTCTTCCAAGAATAAAGAGTTGCAATGGTTTTCTTGAACATTCTAAAATAAACATTTTAGGTTAGCAACTCTGGAGTAAAAGGGCCACAGATGGAGGCTTGATAAGAATCAGCACAACTAAGAAAACTGTAAATGTAACATTAACAATTTCTCAAATAAACAGGAAGCCTGTCTGCAGTAGGTAAGTTGTGAATATTACACTTTCTGTGCATTCCCTGTCAGTCTTCAGCAGCTCTATTGACCCTGTCCACTGCAAAGCCCTTCTAGTCACTTGGGATGGCAACTTTGGATGTTAATGCTAGTCTCTTAGGAACTGCATAAAAACCACAAACTCATTTAAAATAAGCCACCATACGGTAATGGCTTTCAGCTGCTTCCAAATGGAACCTGATTCCGGCTGTGTTGATTGGGAGTTAAAATTTTCTCTATCTAATTAGCAATAACCTGATTCATATTGCCTGACTAGAAGTGGGCAATTCAAAATTATTGAATGTATAGTTGTGGGTGAGGTTTTTTGTTTTGTTTTTGCTTTTTTCTCTTGCAATATGAATTATTCTGCTTTGAGTGGACTGTTATTTCTTCTTACCAACTGCCCCCCCCCTTTGCATTAGGTGGTGAACTGAAAAATCACTGAGAAGAATTTCTGTTATTCTTAATACTGACTATCCAAAATCACTAGGTGTAGAAGAACATTTGCCTTGAAAAGCTGGCTTTAATTATCGTGGCAATGTTGTGAAATAATTAATCCCCAGGGTAAATACAAAGCAAAAACTGGCATTGCTAGCCAAATTGATTCCCAGCATAACTATATTAGCTTCAGTGACTCCTGGCAATACATTGACTAGCAAAATGCAACCCCCCACATGTGTTAGAAGGAAGGAAAAGAAAAGAAAGAACTCAGCAGCTTAATCATCAAGAGCGACAGATAGTAAGTTCATTATATACTTTTAACTATTTTGGATCTATAAGCAAAGGTTTTGTACCCAAGAAATGGTCATATAAAAATAATTATAACTATCTTGGTCACAGATGGGTGTGTGTGTGTAAAATAACAACAGTATGCTTTCCAAGGTACTATGTAATATGTAAAATATTTGCTACACTATCAGTGTAATCCTTTGCAAGTTATGCCATTCTAAGGCTGCAATCACACACTCTAAATAATGCACTTTCAATCCCCTTTCAATGCGCTTTCCAACTGGATTTTGCCAGTTCACACAGTAAAATCCAGTTGGAAAGTGCATTGAATGTGGATTGAAAGTGCATTATCTAGTGCGTGTGATCGCAGCCTGAGTCAGTTTATTTCAGTGTGTTTTGATAGGAGGAACTCTGCATTGCAGTGTAAATGTTACATTTACTGCTGTATCCTAATAGGTTTCTAATAATTTTGGAATATATCCTTCAAATTTAGCACTTTGGCTAGTAGAACACTATATTTATTTTGTACCAGAAGCAGAGACCTGGCCTTACCCAGATCCCCATTTGTGGGGCTGTGGGGAGGGGTAAGAGGCAAGGCAGCCTTTTGCTGGTGGAGGGGGGTGGGGCCAGACCAAGTGCAGGAAGCAGGGGCCTGCCCTAACCTGATACTGGCCCTATAGGATGTCTTTGGAGTGGGTCAGAAGGCAGGGGGTGGCCACCAGCTACTTAGGATGCAGCACCGTCTCCTCCTGCCCTCTTTGGCCATCAGATTGCTTGGCCCACCTTCCCAAATTTAGCACTTTGGCTAGTAGAGGAAAGGAAAGGTCCCCTGTGCAAACACCAGTCATTTCCGACTCTGGGATGACATTGCTTTCACAATGTTTTCATGGTAGACTTTTTACGGGGTGGTTTGCCATTGCCTTCCCCAGTCATCTACACTTTCCCCCCAGCAAGCTGGGTATGACTTCGGAAGGATGAAAGGCTGAGTAACCTTGAGCCAGCTACCTGAAAACCCAGCTTCCACCACAGATCGCACTCAGGTCATGAGCAGAGTTTAGGACTGCAGTACTGCAGCTTTAACACTCTGTGCCACGGGGCTCCTTTTGGCTAGTAGAACACTATATTTATTTTTTACCAGAATTAATAACCTTGCTATGTATATGGAGCTTCAAACTTCTAAATTATTATTGTATTTTGATGGCAAAAGTGGAGGATTCATTGAAAAATCCACCAGTTTATAGTGCTTAAATGTACAATTTAAATATGTTTTCTCATTGTTGGGTAATATACATTTCTAAGTGGGGATGGGCATTAACTATCTGACAGACTAATGTTCATCACAGATTTTGGCCGGTTCATAGTTGGTGAAGCAATTTTTCCAAACTGAAGAACTGGCATGTGAAGCTATTTTTGCAAAACTGAAGAACTGGAATGAACTTCCATGAATTCTGGTGCAGCTCATGGGGGTCCATGATTACAATAAGAGAAGCGGACTCTAATCTGGAGAACCAGGTTTGATTCCAACTCTTCCACATGCAGCCAACTGGGTGACCTTGGGTCAATCACAGTTCTCTCAGACCTATTCTCTCAAGAGCAGGGTGTCTATTGTGTGGTGCGTCTCACAGGGTGTCTGTCATGGGGAGAGGAAGTGAAGGAGATTGTAAACTGCTGTGGGATTCCAAGTGAAGGGCAGGGTATAAATCCAACTCTTTTTCTTCTTCTTTTCATGAAACACAGCTGAGTGGCAAGGAGCTCCCCACCACTCAGCTATTTGGCTCTGAGCCATTTAAACCAAACAGCTGAGCAGCAGTCTCTGCCACTCAGCTATTTGGAAATTCCTGCATTCTGCTCCCTGTGGGAAGCTGCAGGGAGTAGAAAGCAGGGTTTAAACAGCTGTGTGGCGGTCCTCAGTGCTCAGTTGTTTGGAAACCTCTGCTTTCTGCTCCCCATGGCTTTTCATGAGAAGCAGAAAGCAGAGGTTTAAACTTTAATTGGCTCACAAACCAATACAAACTGAATGGGTTCACAAAATAGCCTCCTTGTTCAATGGATTCATGGTTCAGTTCATGGTTCAACCACAAAAATGAAGTTCATTTCTATCCCTATTTCTAGGTGATGGTTTCCAAAATGCTTTTGTGGTCTGGGCCAGCCACCAAAATCTGCAGAAAGAGCTAGATTTTTTCCCAGCTTGATTTCTATCCTCTTCTGAAGGACTACTCTTTCATATAAAGCAAAAGAAAAGTCAGTGGTTGGGCAGTTCCACATGTAAGTCAACATTATATTGTTTATGATTTAGCTTACTTGGTTGGAGTTGTGTATCAGAAAAAAAAATGGCTTGATCCTATCCTCCCTTCATGAAACTGCACCAAGAAGGCATCTGATGCTTTTAGAAGAACAACAATGGGAGGACATCTGTAAGAAAGATTCACAGACGGGAGGAAATGGACAACAGGCACCCAGCCACAGCATGGCACCTCTTGATAAGTAGTTTAATTGCCAGACTGCGATGCTTGGAAGTAGGAGAAAATCTAAGCTAAATTAAAAGATTAGAGAGATATTTTTTCATCAAGTGGCAACAAATAGAAGAAATGGACGAGTCTGCTCGGGAGAAAATAAGAAGAAAAGAACTGTGAATGTTGCAAAACTACATCCATTAGGCTTGCCTTATCAAAACGTGCCTTTTCCCCTGTATCCAGCCCTGCATCTCCATGGCAACAGGGCCTTGTCAACAGAGAAGAAAGTGTTTTTGTCAAGGATGGGCCCTAACACGTAAAAGCCATTTCTATTTGGGGCAGTGTAATCCTCTTAAATCAATACAGCACACATAATAATTACACTCAGGTTTTTTCCATAAATCTTTGCCTTTTCCCTTTTTTTCCATTTCCCTTTCTTTGATATACCACGAATGGTTGCTGGTTGCTATAGGTTCAATCCATCTCCTGTTTCTTTCTGTGGGAAACAGGTCTACAAATGGAAGTTTGCCTATTTCTTCCATGCCTAGATAGTAGTGTAATAGATCAATTGATTTCCTGAAGTTTTCCACAACATCAGACATTAATGTTGAATATCAGGAGTCATGCTGCTCTAAAGAAAAATCACTCAATGCAAAGTTCTGAAATGAGGGAAATCAAATTCAGCAATGTCACTATGTGCAACCCTTGAAAAAGTTTGCTTCTTTCTATGGGACAAAAGCGTAATCCAAACTGACATGCAAATGTTCACTGGAGCCTTTAATTTACATCTTCTGTCAGATGAGAATTGATTGGGTGAAAATACAGTTGTATCTCCTTATCTGTCACAGGAAACAGATCTAAAGGTAGAAACAACACTCATTGCAGTTCCAATCAAAATATCATTCTTTCTAGTTGCGCGTTACCCAAATATGTGTAATTGTTGAATGGTCATCAACTTTCTCTTCTTGAAGAGAGAGCACTTTTTCTTATAATCACATAAGATGACAATCTATATGGTTTAAGATTTGCAGCCGTAGCCCGGATTTAGGTTCTTACAAAAGAAGGTCCTGCAAGGATTTATGTAGGAGAATTTCATGTCCCTCTTCCTTTTCTCCCTCTTGCTTTTCCTCTTTGCAACTCACTGGCAGTTTCTGTACCTTCACTCCTTTCCTTCTCTCCCTCTCACCCACTATCTACTTTTTCTTGTTTCCCTCCCTTCCCCCCCCCCCACCTTAGTAAGACAAGTATTTAAATGAGCAGAAGTAGGTGGCAGATGAGGGTGCACTGGTGGGTTGTGTGTAGGCAGACAGGAATGTCTGGTTTGCTTTCCCAGGTGACTTGCTGCTCAAAGTAAAAAGTAGACGCCATTTTGATAAAGGAGGAAGCAATAGTGTTTGGCTGTTCTTTCTGATTGCTTAACTCTCTAGCTAAAAGGATGAGGCCCAAAAGTTTCTAGCCATTTTGCTAGCCTGGGTACGAAATTTCCACATAGGGTTTCCATTAAATTTATAGAAAATCAGTGGTCAGCATGAAGTTCTACAGTCCTGTTACCAAGTCCCAAAGTCTAAGGGTCTAGGTTCATATAAAACATATACACATAAGGAAAGTTATTTTCAAGATCAGAAGATTTCACCTTCTTATGAACTCTTAGATAAAGAAAAACTTTCTTAAGTTGTTTTTAGACTTGTTTATGCACCTTAGTATAATGACAGGCATAGGAGTTGAAGGAGGATTATTTTTTTAAGCATGAAAAGTATGACAGTGTTCTGGAACAATCCACCAAGGAAATTTTGTGTGTGCAGACTGGGCAAGTCTGATCTAAGGACTGTGGATAGAGCATTAGTATTTAGGAGGGCACCAAGAGCCTCTTGAAAATATTCCTACTTTAAAAAGAAGCTCCCTTTCTTTCAATGGAAGCTGTTATGTCATACATTTAAAAGTCTGCTTTTCAAACGACTCTTAGGGTAGGTGTTACAGTGTTAATGAGCTGTAGGAGGGGCTTGTTTTGGCACATGAAAAGGTGTGTGAGAGGAAGCAAGATGGCCTGGTCCTATCATAGGTTTAATCAGGAACAGACCTTCATGGCATTTTTAAATGGGCAATTTTTTTTTTATAAAATGGCATCAGCATCCATGGGTCAGACCCATGGATGCTGATGCCATTTTATAAAGTTGGGGTTGGGGTTGCGAAAACCAGCAATAAAAAACACTTGCTGCTTTGAGGAAGCTAATGTTTTATTTTACTATTTACTAAAAGATTTAAAAGCATGTCATCTCAAAAATCCCAAAGAGATGGATGGCATGATAATGAAATGATTTTGCATCTTTTCTGCATGAAGAATCAATGGGAAGGAGAAAGAGAAAACTTTGCCTTTTGTGAGTGTGTGTGTGTGTGTGTGTTGTAAAGAACACAAATGTCATAAGATACAAACCTGGTTGCTTCCTGTGGGAACTTTAAAGTATACTTTAAACTATATGATATTTAATATGATTTCCCTAGAATGATGGCTGTTGCTTTGAGAGTTGGATCAGTGATCATAAGCTTTTCAGCATTCAGCACCATTGGCAGCCTCTAAAGGGTAAGAATTAGAGGAGATATAATGATTATGACAGGAACACTAACAAGACAATATCTTGCATTTCAGATAGCCCAAAATTTTGACAGATGGAAATGAAAATGTTAATGCGGCTGTGAAGTAGAAAGAAATAATTCCTCAGGCACATAATCAAGGATGCAGAAAATGGTGGGTTAGGTGACACATTCTCACAGAATGTTGCAAAGAATGGCCACCCTACAAATAAATGGACACATGCCACTGACTCATATCCCTGAAAACTTATCAATATATTTAATTATCAACATGGTCGAATCTGTAGATACTTAAATCCAGAGCCTGGATCTGTGAACAGACAAGCAGATCTTTCTAAAAATAGGAAAAACACTCCATGTTTCCAGAAAAATCTGAAATTTAAATAAATAAATACATGGGGGATTAACCCCTCAAAATAATAGAAGCAGTGCCTGTAGCCTTAAGAAATGAATGTCCTTAGTGGCCATTGCTAGGCAAGCACAGTGGTATTTCTAGCCTTGGTTTCTGTCAGTAAAAGGCAGAGGGAAGGGCAGGAACCTTTCCAGGGCTGTTTTGGCCTTTGAAGGGTCTGATCTGGCAGCAGCTTCAGGACAACTTGCTACCATACAACTCGCATGACTCACTAAGTACTAGCTGTTAGGGTTGTGCAACTCCCCCCAGGTATTTTTTTGTTTGGGTTATTGAATCTGGGAAATATCAATATGTCCTGGTTTTCCTGAATCCCAACACCAGTGTTGTATTTGGATTCAGTACATATTCAGGGTTTTCATTTTATTTTTTTTTTGCCTCCATTATAATGCGGAATTGATCCAGGGGTATCTGAGGCTTTGTAGGGCTGATTTTTGGTCTCAACCTCCCCCCCCCCATTTAAAAAAGATTGGACTTGGGGGGTCCAATTATATGGGCCCCAGAAGAAGGTGCCCCATCCTCCATTGTTTCCAGTGGAGGGGGGGAAGGCATTTAAAGGGAAAACAGTCCCTTTTTTGTGTGTTATCTAAAGTTTTATTTACTTCCGTTATAGTCCATGTTTCTCACTGGAATTTAAGATTACACAATTAAAAACAATGCAATAAGGACAGTATAACACAAAATCAAAGCAGTGCAAATAAAGACAATCTTAACAGCAAACAATGCAATCAAACCAGATCGTAAGGTTAAGCACAACATGCACAAAACAATATGCCATGACCTTTGCTTTTAACTGCCTACAATTTTTTGGGAACATTTTTGGTTTATTTTTAATATCCTCAATAACAATAAATAATAATGTTAAATAATAAAAACATAAAAGCATAAAATCAACACTTACATCACTAAGACATATCAATGCTAGTAATTATAACAGTTGGTTGATGCTGTGAGCGATCTTATATGATATTAAGAATACCACAAAGTATTCAGTTTCAAATCAATATGTTTGGAAAGAGGTAAACAACATTAAAGCTGTCAGCTGGTATTTACAAACTGGAAATAGGAGGAAACAGTCCCTTTAAATGCATTTTGCAATCTGCGGCTGAACTTCAAAGGTATGTAAATGGCTTGTGGTCCCTTTGAATACTTTCTCCAAGCTGCAACTTCACCCAGAAGGTGTTTAATGCGGCCCTTTCCCAACTGTGCCGCAGATCGGCGGCATAGGGCGGGGGCCGTGTTTGCCTCCCTGGATGGAGAGGAGGCAAACGGTACTTCCACCCATCCGGGGCTCGGAAAGGGGGTGTGGCTGGTAGCTTTATTAAACTCAGCCACGCCTCGACTGGTGCAGTTTCGTGCGCTATCGGTCGGAGCAAGGACGCATTGCAGTGCTCCTTGTAGGAGGGCAATGGGCGTGCGGTGGTGGGATGTTTGGAGCCCCAGGCGGTAGTGACTGTAAGTCTAGGGGATTGAGCTCCGTGGTGGAGCATTTGTTCCGCTCACTTCCTTACGCCCCCTTCTTTGCGGCTTGTGTTCTGCCTGGGTGTGGGGCCTCTGGGGGCCGGCTGGTTTGTTGTGGTGGAGAGTGGAGTTTCCCCCCTCTCCCCCTTATTAGTCAGCGGGCCGATGGCTTTCATGCCAGTGGGGTCGGTTGGTTAGGGTGCTTGGGCCTTTGTCAGCTGCTCTCCCCCTCTTATTGGACAGGGGTGGGAACAGGGCCAACTCACAAGGTCTACCCCCCCTTGTTTGTTGCGTCAAGGGCTGGGGGGGGGGCTTTTGCTATGGCTCCTAAAAAGGGCCAGGGTGTATCAAAGGGTAAGCAGCCCCTTAAGGTGCTGCGAAGAGGTGCATAGCCAGTCCTGCACCCGGGGAGGAGGAGGAGGCGCACACCAGGAGTGCCATTATTGAGCAGCTTGGGGCTTTGGAACATCAGCAGGGTCTGGACCTGGGGTCATTGGGTCTGGTGAGAGGCCGTAAGGCAGCAAGGACACCAACCAGGGCTTTTGAACAGGAGGTGCTGGCTCATCTCTCTGCTTTACAGGGCAGTGCTGCTCGGGCGAGCACTTCAGGAAGTCCAAGCCAGGAGCTGATGGAAGAGGACCATTCTGAGTCTGACAGAGAGGGCAACACTCCAGACGTGGCAAGTCACCCTGGGTGAGTTGGGGTCCCAGCTCCGGTGGTGGTGGTGGTTAATGTGGAGGACCCAGATGGTAAACACAATAGTCCAGGGTCCAGCAGTGGGTGGCCCTGGGGGGGTTGGGGATCCCCCTACATGCCAGGTCTGGCTGGCTTCACAGCTATGTTCAGGCCTGGTGGTGTGTGGGGGGGGGTACCTAGCCAGCCCGGTGTTCCAAGGGCTTGGGCCCCGGGGGCTCAAGGTCAGTTTTTTCCCTTGGGGGCCTAATCAGGTCCAGTCAGCAGCTGCAACACAATCCACTGTTCAAGGGGCCCAGACACAGCAGATGTCATCTGGGTCTTTGCTTTGGGGCCAACACCTTTATAGTCAATGGCTGGCAGGGCAATGAGGAGGATGGGATCTGACTCCGACTCCCTATGAGGCAGTCCCATTTCAGTGTTGCCCATTTGGAGACACTGCTATGCCCCTGGGGGACCATTTGACGGTTGCCACCAGTGAGAAGATATTACAAGGGGAGTATGTTAATGTTTTTAGCCTTCTTTATAGGGAACTTGAGAAGAAGGACAAGGACGAATTAGAGGATAAGGACAAGGAGAAACTGAAGCGGAGAAAGGTGGAAAGGAATTGGGCTAACTGGTTGCCAGGGTTTCTGATTTATGCAGGAGTGATAGTGCGTACACAGCTATTCCAATATTGTGACATCATATATAAGGCTTATACAGACTTCTTGGGTGCTGCTTGTTTGCAGTATGACAAGGCATTCCATATGAGGGCGGCACTGAACCCAGCAATACCTTGGGAACAGATCAACCAGCAGCTGTGGCTGCAGTTAATGTCTCCGGCAAAGCCAAACAGTGGCAACAGGTCGGATAGCAGATATCTTGTGAGTAAGCAGGTGAGTGTAGTTGGTCCCCACACAGCAGCAGGGCAGCCAGTTCAACCCCGACTGTTGTGTTGGGAGTACACGTCGCAAGGCGTGTGCAACAGAAAAATGTGTAAGTACAAACACGAGTGTCCTCTGTGTGGAGGTTCACATGCCTTCTCAGCATGCAACAAATCTTAACCTAGACCTGGAAGCAAGCGTCCGGGGGTCGGTGGGAACACCCACACATCAGGCAAAGGGGCCCAGCCCCATCAGACTGAGGGTACTTAAGGACCTTTTGTCGGAGTACCCGAGGGCTGATGACAAGAAGTATTTGTGGGAGGGCTTTCTTTTTGGATTCCATATTCCATTTCAGGGCCCCAGTGGCCCCTTTATGTCATGGAATTTACGTTCAGTTCAAGGGATGGAACAAGTGGTGAGGGACAAGATAGCGAAGAAGTGTGCGGAGGGTCAGGTGTTAGGCCCTTTCGACAAACCTCCTGTCCTGAATCTCCGGGTATCTCCTTTGAGCGTGGTGCCGAAGAAGGCAGCGGGGGAATTTTGTCTCATTCACCACTTGTCTTATCCAAAAGGGGGGGTCGGTGAATGATGCCATTCCCGACTACCTCTGTTCAGTTTGGTATACCTCCTTTGAGCAAACTGTCAAAGTAGTTCGGAGCTGCGGGGTGGGGGGGCGGAGATGGGGAAATGCTACATTAAGTCTGCATTTTGCCTTCTCCTGGTGCACCCTGATGACTTTGGGTTATTGGGTTTTATGTTTGAAGGCAAATATTACATGGATCGGGCACTACCCATGGGTTGCGCCATATCCTGTGCGGCCTTCAAGCATTTTAGCACTTTTTTGGAATGGGTCCTATGTAGAAGGTCTGGCTCAGCGAGCTTGGTCCATTACCTGGATGATTTTTTGTTTGTGGGCCCTGGAGGGTCGGGCCAATGTGCCCGGCTGCTCCAGTCATTTTGGGGGCTGGCTGGGGACCTTGGGGTCCTGCTGGCCCACGAAAAGATGGAGGGCCCTTCATTGGTGTTGACCTATTTGGGTATTGAGTTGGACACCGTGCGGCAAGCCTCATGGCTGCCTGCAGAGAAAGTTCAGAGCCTGAGCTGAAATTGGCGGCCTTGAAAGGTAGGCGGAAGATTTCGCTATTGGAGCTTCAGCAGATTGTGGGCCATCTTAACTTTGCATGCAAAGTGGTGGCCCTTGGTAGGACCTTTTTGAGGAGGCTTTGTGATGCCATGGGGGCTTTAAGACTACCTTATCACCGGATCAGGATCAGCAGTGGAATATGGCAAGATTTTGAGATGTGGGAGCAGTTTTTGTCATCTTTTAATGGCATCTCCTTTTGGCGTGATGATATGAGGATCGAGGCTGATCTACAGATCACTTCCGATGCTGCAGGTTCCATTGGTTTTGGGGTGTTCTTCTGTGAACATTGGTCCGCAGAAAGTTGGCCTAGCGTGTGGTTGAACAGTGAGCTATGCCGTAATTTGACATTTTTGGAGTTTTTTCCAATAGTGGTAGCTGTTCAGCTCTGGGGGGGGGGCAATCATGTTGTACATTTTTGGTGCGACAACCAGGAAGGTTCATGTTATTAACACCCTTACTTTCAAATCTGCCCCAGTGATGAGCCTGGTCAGGGCATTCATGTTAATGTTGTTTGTGTCTGAATATTTTATTCCTTGCTAAGCATGTGCCAGCAGTTTGCAATGGTGTGGCGAACGCTCTGTCTCTCTGACAGATGGAGTGATTCTGGCAGTTTGCAGCAGAAGCCGACCTTCAGCTGGCACGGATGCCCCTGGACATGTGGCGGCTTGGAGAGTTGAGGCTGACCAGGCAATGCAGTTAGCTCTGGCGCCCAGTACCAGGAAGGTCTATAATCGCTCTGTCCTGCAGTTTAAAACGTTTAGGGAACAGGTAGGGTTGTGTACACTTTGGCCTATCCCAGCTTCACATCTTATGCAGTTCTGCGTCCACTTGAAAGGTAAGGGACTAGTGGTTAAGTCCATTAGGGCAAATTTGGCGGCCTTGGCTTTTAATAGTAAAATCCGGGGTTTTTCTAACGCCACGGGTGATTTCAGGCTGCGCAAGACGTTAGAGGGTTGGGCACATGAACAGGGTCTTTGGCAGGACACCAGGCAACCCTTTTCTCCAGCAGTGCATGCGGTGTGGACCGAAGTATGTACCTCTACGTTTAAAGCATTATTGTTTAATGCGGTGGCACTGACGGCCTTCTTTGGGGCCTTCAGGGTTAGCAAGCTAGTGGTGAGCTCGCACCAGGATTGTTCCGGTCATGCTTTACATTCGGGTGACATAAAATTTGCTGGGGACCAGGTATCTATTACGGTACGGAGCTCAAAAACTGATCAGAAACATAAGGGTGTGGTGATCAACTTGGGCCCATGTCATGAGCAGGAAATTTGCCCGGTGCTCACATTAAAGAGGTACATTGCCACACGAGGTTAGGACAAAGGTCCCTTATTTTGCCACGCAGACCGGTCTCCTTTGGCCAAGTTTCAGTTCTGGACTGTCACCACGAGGGCCTTGGAGAAGCTTGGGCTTGGTGGGGTCAAATTTGGGACCCACTCGTTTCGCATAGGAGCCGCATCTACGGCTGCAGCTATGGCGTATCCGGGACCGGTCATTCAGCGGGTGGGCCATTGGCGGTCTGCGGCTTACAAAGGTTATGTTCGCCCATTGGATGCCAAATAGGGTTTGGTAATTGTTATATGGTTCCCCTCATTTGGGCTGTTCACTTTGTTCCATTTCTATTTTTCTTGGTGCTGTGGTGTGGCGTGAGAGGCAAAGGATTCTGATCGCCGGCCACAGCATGGTGTTTTGGGTGGCCCACCATGCTTGGCAGACGCCAATTGGATCGCAGCTGGGGCTCAGCAAATGGGCTGTGGTGGAGTGGCAGGGACGCTGGGGCCTATGTTGGTCTGGGCTCCTGCCACTTCTCTTCCAGGGGAGGACGGGTCCTTCGCCACATGTTTTGGTGGTCCACCTTGGAGGCAATGATTTTGGCCTGCTAAAAGGGAGGGCCCTTTCACTGCAGGCAATCGAGGATCTTCGGATCATATGGAGCAGGTGGCCCAGGGTGCTGATTTTGTGATTCGCCATCCTTCCTCGCAGGGTGTGGAGGGCGGCCTGGGATACTGCAGGGATTGAAAGGGCCAGGTGCAAGGCCAACAGGGCGATCAGGAAGGCACCGTGCAGTGGCTTGAGTGTTCACCTGCCGCACCCTGCTATAAGGTCAGAGTTGGCAGACCTATATCAGCAGGACGGGGTCCACCTGTCCATAAAGGGCAACAGGGCCTTTTTGCACGAACTGTGGCTGGGGCTTCGGTTGGCTCTGGGCCAACCTGTGGGCACAAGTGCCTAAGCGGAGGCTTGGCATTGGCGGTGGCTGGAGTGTGATTTTGGCTATGTAGGTCACCAGTGAGCACCCTTGGTTTTTCCCTGTTTCAGGGGAAGTGGCAGGATGGAACGGCAACTGGGCTGTATGGCTTTCTGCTGTGATGCCTGCTTTAGGGTTCCCTCCTCTGTTAGGGCTGCCCTGGGCTGCAATCTCTTTAAACACCCTTTAATGCCAGTTATCCAGCAGTCTCAAGCAATCCAAAATATTTTCAGGATTTTTTTTGGCATAGCCATATCAGCTGGATAAATATCCTTGCTGATATCCAGCCGGGAAAAAAAATCTGAAAAATACTAAGGTGTTTTGGTGGGGGGTTTTTTCTGGCTTGGATAAACCAAATGCACAACCCTAATAGATGCTTGCTATTATTCAACAGCAGCCACCCCAGAAAAGTAATTGTTAGGTGGTGGTTAGAGAATCAGAATAAGATCTGGAAGACCCAGGTTCAAACCTCCATTCAGCCATGGAAGCTGAATGGGTGACTTGGGCCAGTTACATATTCTCAGCTCAACCTACTCACAAGATTATTGTGAAGATAAAATGGGGAGGAAAATCATGTGAGCTGCTTTTGTTTTCCATTATGGAAAACAGCAAAGTCTAAATGGTTAAATAGCCAAATAACCAAAGATGGGAAGCAGATAAAAGGTAAGCTGGTTGGTGGGTGGGAAGGAGAAAAGGAATTGGGAAAATGGGAGGATTGTGGGAGCTACCATGAAAAGAAATAGGAAATAATATTGGAGAGAAAATGAGATGCCCCAGGCAAGTTCTTGTGAGTCTGTGACTTTTATATTAAATTTTCCTTGCATTCTCACTAATTCTACCACAAGGATCTTTGACCAGAAGTGCCTTGTGAATGCCATTCCCAGGCTCAGATTGGGACTAGGGTTCAGAGGGAGATGGGACTTCAGCACCACCATTACCCCCATCCCATTTTCTTAACCTGAAACAGTCTCAGGGAACCCTCTGTGTAGTCATGAGTACATGTATGTTTCTGGAATAGAACAAATAGCCCCATGGATCCATTGCTGATTGGAGACGGGGTGCAAAAGAGAAAACAGAAGCCTCATTCTGTGGTTGTGGTGTAAATTGGGCCCAATTCCCATATTCAAAATGAGCTCTGATCATGGAAGTCAAAAGGAACATCTGATCAAATGTCCTTGGTAGAAAAATGTAATTAGTTGTTAGGCCCAGCCTAATTTAGGCTTGAGACCATCAACATGGCATCAACATACACTGAGGTGGGACAATTGCCAAGGCCAAGGTTTTATAGTGGGGTCCAATTCCACTGCCCTCCCTATCTACACACTACACAGTCAGTTTGGTGTAGTGGATAAGACCAGTAGACTCTAATCTAGAGAACTGGGTTTGATTCCCCACTCCTACATATGCACCTGCTGTGGGACCTTGGGTCAGCCACAGTTCTTGCAGAGCTGTCCTCTCAAGAGCTCTCTCAACTCCACTTACCTCACAGGGTGCCTGCCTCACAGGGAAGGGAAGGAAATTGTAAACCACACTGAGACTCTGAGTGAAGGGTGGAGTATAAATTCAGTTGCTCCTCTCCTCACCTTTCCCCCATCTGCTTGCTGTTTGTGAGCCCTACTGCCACTTTTGGATGCATGTCATGTCCATCACCATCAGCAGGGCTTTTTTTGAGAAGGAACACACAGGAATTCTGTTGCAGCTGGCTTGGTGTCAGGGTGTGTGGCCTAATATGCAAGTGAGTTCCTGCTGGGATTTTTCTACAGAAAGGCGCTGTGCAAAACAATGGTGATGTCAAGGGTGTGGCCTAATATGCAAATGAGTTCCTGCTGGGCTTTTTCTATTTAAAAAAAGCCCTGGCCATCAGGGGAAGTGTGCACACATTTTGCATTTGGCTGGATGGTGAGACTGCTCCCAAGCAAGTGAACAGGGAAGAATGTTCAGGTAGGTGGTGGAGAAGGGGCATGAAGGGGATGTGGATATGAAATGGTAGTGGAGATCAGCAAGGTCTGCTGAATGCTCTTTGCCCAGGGCCCCCCAAAACTTGGAACTACCTCTGCCTAAGGCATTGTGAGTAAGTAATGATACAGGAAGTAAGCGGCGTAAGCGAAGTTTCCAGCATAACGTGTAAAATATGAACTACAGCATCCCACCTAGGATGAAATGTGTGAGTTTCAAATGCATGTGCATCTCATGTGTCGACCCTAGTGGGAAGTGTTCCGTTCTTATTGTAGTTTACATGGGAAATAGAAAAACAGACATTTCAGTTGATTGGTTTTGCTATTGCCGATCTGCAGCATTCCATATTCTCCCTTACACTTGAAAACAGACTTCACAAATGCAAATATGTTAATATAGTGCTCAAAATTTGAAGAACCACTGGTGAGAATTTTTAATTTTTACTTTGAGAAGAGGAAACTCCCTAAGAAATGTATATTAAAACTGGGTGTGAATGGGTGAGCCATTCTTTTGAACTTTACCTCAAGAAAAATGTAGGTGAGGGTCTGACTTCTTTGAGAATTTCTTTATAGGCCTGGAGGAGACATCTGGAAGGGAGGCTTTGTGGGGTCAGTAAATGCAACAGTTGCTTAAGCTATTACTTTGAAAGCAATCTGTAAGTGTTCCTGACCTTGAGCTAATTGTGATCTTGTGAATTTTGGCCAGATTCACTTCCATGTACTCATCAAGAAACTTCCACATACATTCACTTCTATGTACTCATCAAGAAAAAACTAGCTTTAGAAAGAATGCTAGCTTTTAAAATGAAGTAGTAACATTAATATTAATGCTAATAGCCTTTTATACCAAATCTAGAACCAATATTGTGTTAAATTATGGGAGACAGGAATATCATTTGTACAATATGTTATTACTGCATTTGATTGAGGGGGAGGTGTCAGGGAAGCTGCTGGATGGAAAAAAATTGTGGTCTTCTGGGTGGGCCCAGAGATTGAACTAGAACTGTCAGAGTTAGGGCAGAACCTCAGGAGTGAAGATCAATGCCTTGAGAAATCTGGACAGCAATAGACAACCCCTCCCTTCCCAGTTGTGTCTCCTCTTTCCTTACTCCAAGTTATATGGGGGTGTTAGTTTATCACATTCTTTTCTTGTTGATGCTAGGCCTAAAAGGGACAAGAAAATGTCACTGCAACATTGCAGGGACTTCTTGGTTGATTGGGAGAAGTTCCTGGAAAATGCAACAAATTGAAATTCCCTTAAACTCCAGCTCTTCCAGGTGCTTCTCTCAATAAGAAATGGAAGATTAACCCATTGTCTGTAGCAGGGGGCCTGGGCAGAAAGTCCAACCATGCAAAGCCCAGTCACCAGCCCAAGATTACTCCATAGACCGGTCAATCCAACAAACACAGGCTTGTTAGCAGCTCTATAAATAGGAGTCAGAATATTTAAAAAAATCAGTTGTCTCAAGGCTATATATGAGCTCTATATGTTAAATCAGAGCTATCAAGTAAGTCGCCCTGACCTGGGCAGCCCAGGCTAGCACAATCTCATCAGATCTCAGAAGCTAAGCAAGGGACACTAGTATTTGGCGGGAAGATCTCCAAGGAGTACTAGGGTCATGATGTGCAGTCAGGCAATGGCAAACCATCTCAGAACATCTCTTGTCTTGAAAATCCTACAGGGTCACCATAAGTCAGCTGTGACATGATGGCAAACAACAACAGTAGATTATCAGTATTTTGTGGCTCTGTACCTGAAAAGGAGAGTGTACATGGCAGTTTTGCTTACTATGTAAACAAAGTTTTGGACTGTGCCCATTACAGTGATTGGCACACTGAAACACAGTTCTGTTCCTTTGGTGGGATGACCTGAAAGATATCTTATGCTAAATTGACTCAATAAGGTACTACTAAGGTGCAGCTCTGCTTAGAATTGCACTGTAAATCATTAAGGGGGGGAAAAAGCTGAGGCTTGGCCTTGCCAAGAGGAGATGGGGAAAGATTCATGGTTGGACATTGTGCTTGGAAGTGAATAGATAAGTCTGTGCTTTATTTGAAAGGTATAAATGCATGTTAGATAATAGTTTTCAACTGCGCTGATTTAAATAGTAGGTGCACTTAAAAAGCAATCCATATATACTCCAAAAACTCTCTGTGTCCTTTGTAAAAACACTGTGCTCCCCAGGCTCCATCCTTAGATCTACAGAAGTTTCCCAACCTGGAGCTAGCAATCCTCTCCACCCACCCAATCCTCCACTGGTGGCCATGGAGCACCTGGCAATCCTAACCTAAAATGTGTGACAGCAAGTATGAAGCAACTGCAATGTTATGATTGCTGCCAACATGGAGACAGGCAGTGTACAGCTGCTTTTAAGGCAGGCAGTACACTATATTGGTCTCCACAGTCTCTGTGTTCTTACCATAGAAACATTGCAGCAACATTACTATAATAGAAACATTACCGGAGATACTACAGGGGCAAAATCATAAAGTGTCACAATTGGCCATTTTTTGATCATGGGAAGTGGGGAATAATGACAGGAGTTTGCTGGCCACTACCTGGAACATTTTGCTACCATGTCCCAGCCTTCAGGTCTGCCCTCCATGAATGTGTATAATTCTGTCTGCAACTGTCTTAGCTATTGAGTGAGCTTTTAAAAATTACCCATCTTCTACCCTGCACGTGGCCTTTCTGTATACATGGCTCCAACACCACCAGCAGACATTTTGTGGTGAGAGAGAATAAAACCAACAGTTTGCCTCTGAAACAATGTTGTTTTAATCTGCACAGATGATCAGGTCTTCAGTAGCCAATCAGAAGACCTGCTGGTCAAGAGCCCCATTTGGCCCCACTCACATTCTAGAAACACCTGGTGGGCACCAAGAAATGGCACCCACAAACACCGCTATATCAAAAGGCCATTGCAAGATAGCTAGTCTTCTTAAGAAATGGGTTTGATAGTCATTTTCACTTTTTTCAATGTCAAATCTACTTCTCCTCTACCTTGCTAAGTGAGATGGAATTCTCAGAAGTTCCATCCTTCTTCCAAAGGATGTTTTCTGCCCAATTTCAGGCTGATGGGAACACATTTCCTTATTCTACAGTCTCACTGGACGAAGAGGCATGCAGGAACTGACATATAAGCTGTTTCCTGTTTTCCCAGGAGTTTCACATGGGGTCAAGGGTATGTTTTAAAATACAAATGGAGTATCTGGACGAGGGAAGCTGACTACAATCCCTTCTTACCTTATTTTGTTGTGTAAGGCTTTCGCAAATTGTATGCCAACCCAGCTGCAATACCAGACACCACCAGCTGAAAATGCTGAAAACAGTCCCATAAAATGTGAGATGTGATGGAGTTTGCTCTTCTGGTCCAACAAACGCAGTAAAACCTGGTTCTAACCTTCCATTTTCTTCCCCACAACTGGATAGGAGGAGTTGCCTGTTTTCAAGAAAAAGACTCTCAGTGCTTTTACTTGTGATCTCAGATCCTGAATCAGCATTTCTCTCATGCAAACAGGTAAGCTAAATCCTCTGTTAATTTGTCAATGGTCTCTTATATCTCGTCTGTCTCTCTGTGTGTTCACTAATGGTGGGTAAGGTTCTGCCTCCCTTCCCCCCCCCATATGTCTGCAGCCCTAGCCCTACATGCCTGCCAGTGAGTGCAACCAAACTATTTCCCTTTGTTCCCTGCAGATGATGTTACCTGGTTGTGCTGCCTTTCTCTCATGGGAGGAGCTGATGCTGTTTAGCCTCCGTGTCTCAATATCCTCCTATGTTTTAGCCAGTGGACTACAAGCCGTGACTTTCTCCTGCCTGCTTAGCAAATGTGCTTCTTTAGCAAATGTGCAGCCCCAGGTATGAGTCACAGACAACTAGGACCTGTGGCCATATGGCATCAGAAAGAACTTCCTAATCCAGTGAGATAATTTAATGATTGGCAGAAAGTGATATTGCCAAGCACAGAAATGCCAATTTGGAAGCTTCTGTTTGACAGTATGATGGAATAACTCTTCTGTTTGGACAACACCTCTGTCATACATATATACTTCTAAGTCACTCTTTCCCTTCACTGTCTCTCCCATTTCTATGGGAAATAGAACCATACAAGAAAGCATGGGAATACCTGTCAGATCAGATGGCTTACAGTGTTTCTTAGTTCTGGAAGAAATTATTTTTGGATGTGGAACATTTACAATATTTCTGAAGAGGGCATGGATCAGGTTATATCAGAATTAGTAACTGCTGGATGGTATATAGAATCATAGAATCAGAGTTGGAAGGGCTCTCCTAGGTCATCTAGTCCAATCCCTTCAAGATTGCAGGAACTTCTCAAATACCTCTCCCGACACATACATCCCCAGTAACCCAGAAGACCAAAAACCTATGACCAGAAGATGGCAAAAAATTCCAAGATCCTGGCCAAACTGGCCTAGAGAAAAATTGCTGAAATGATCCCAAAGTGGTGAACAGCATTTCCCTGGCCATGTAAGAAAGGGCTGTGAGAACTGTGCACTGATGCAGCCCTTCCTGCCCTCCTTTTTTGCCTAATTCACACAATATCTGTACTATTAGTCTCCAGTGCAGGGATCTGTACAGTCCCAAATGGACTGCAGGGTGAGAACTGCTCTCATTCAGGGTGCATTCACTTACAAAGGCCTTTTTCTGAATGTTATGGAAGACAACTGAATTGAATAAAATGACACTGAGAGGAACAATTTATATCAGATGGATTCACATTCTGACTTCCTCTTCCTATATGGACGGATATGGAAAATATCTCAGATTCTGAATCTCATATCTAGATATTGTTTCCTCTGCTCCATTGACTATCAGTTTTATATGCATCTGTGAAAGCCACATGATTAACACTGAATCTTGGTGTTAGGCTTCTTCATATGCATATAGCAATTGATGGTATTTGCACACCTGTGCTCTCGCATTCTCTTTTTTTGTGGCTTCCTGTATAATGTCAGTGGTATGAAACACCAGAAAATGTGATAGTGGTGTGAAACAGTATATTTCCAGAAGGTGCCAAACATATTATTGTAGTCCATTTTTGCTCAAGTGAACCTGAGCGTATCCACACAGCATTGCTTCACCCTACTGTAATTGTTTGTAACTGGATTGCCCTGTGTGAACAAACCAATCCAGCCATGGATCTGATTTTTTTTTCTGAGATTTTCTTCCTGCTGATCAATGCCACTGTATTAAATTTAGGAGATTAATAATCTTTCATGTTGAAGCCAATATATGAAAGATAAAGCACCTTAGGTCAGTGGATGAATGTCCTGGTCCAATCTCATTAAGTAACAACATTAGGAAAACCCTTAGCTGAGACTTTGGAGAATCACCAAGGCTAGACTTACATCATATAAGGTGGCTTCACATCTTCCCAATAGATTTTGAAAATGTCTGGGACTTGACTTTTGATGGCACATTAGCCAAGCCTAGTAGTTATACTTCAGTTCAAGAAAATGTAAAGAATCTGATCCAAGCCTCTTAGGGAGATATCCATCATGTTTGAGTTATGTTTTACCTGAGCCCACATATAGCACAAAAATAATAAAGGATCCAGTGAGGTATGGATGCAGTCTTGGTCTACTGTTCTACAAGGATTCCACTGCAAAGGTGTCACCTTGCCTGTTGGGGAAAAAAATCTCAACAATCTTCGATTCATAGTACTAGGATCTTATGGGCTCTTGTCTTTTTGTCTCTGGAGGCATGAAATATATGCAAGAATGCAAAGAGGAAGAACACTCTGATTAAGGCCGAGAAGAGACTGGAGACTGTAACTGTTGCCTGCTGACTGTGTGTATGCAACCATGAGCTTGTTTAATCTGCCTGTGCCTCTGCATCCTTTCCATAAAATTGAGGTAATATACTTCCCTACTGTTTTGTGCAGATACATTGCCTAATGATCATGAGTCACTCAGACATTCCATTAACGAGGACCACAGAAGAGCCTAGAAAGAGTGAGTGCATTTATGGAACTGCTGCACAAATCCCCAGTCATCATTACCTAGAAAAACCTGCTGTTCCTCCCCTATTTATGTTCCTTTTCCCCACCCCCAATCCACAAACCTGCCTCTCTGTGATTCAACCATAGTTTTTAAAATGTGCATTATATTGACATTTATATAGTACATTTCTTACACTTCTCTTGAAGCTTTTTACAAAGCTATGAATTACATACCTGTCACCCCCTGAATCCATTCATGCAAAAGAGAAGCAGTCATTACATGCTTGCCAATAAAACTCATAATGCCGCCCACCATTGAGTTTTTATATGTGTGCACCAAAGAGATAAAATTACCTTCGTGCCCTTGATGCAATGACTACATCAAAGGGAGATGAGCACATAGGGAGTCAATAATGGACCAGAAGGATGAGGTCTCTTCAGCTGATGGTGCATGCTGGGGGGGTCCATCTCTATGTATGGAAATACTCTGTTCAGACCTATATAGAGGTGGAATATGTGTAATAAATGGATCAAGGGGTAAAGTGTCTTTGCATTTGTGGCACAGATGTCTTTGCATTTGTGGCACAGAGTGGTGAAGCTGCAGTACTTCAGTCCAAGCTCTGCTCACAACCTGAGTTCGATCCCAGCAAAAGCTGGGTTCAGGTAGCCGGCTCATGGTTGACTCAGCCTTCCATCCTTCCGAGGCCAATAAAATGAGTAGTCAGCTTGCTTTTGGAACGGGGGGGGGGGGGGGTAAAGTGTAAATGACTGGGGAAGGCAATGGCAAGCCACCTTGTAAAAAGTCTGCCATGAAAATGTTGTGAAAGCAACATCACCCCAGAGTCAGAAACAACTGGTGCTTGCACAGGTGATTACCTTTACCTTTTTAGTTTAGGAAAAAGATGGGTTTAAAGTTGAGAAAATTATGCATTCTGTAGAGAAAGGACAGAGGGAATTTTCTCCCAGAGGAAGAACTCAGAATCCTCCATCTAAATTGACTGGTAGTAGAATCAGGCCATATAAAAGAAAGTAGTTTTTCACAAAACATATACTTTATGGGATTCCCCATTTTGAGGTTGTACTCACCTCCTTGCATCAGGATTCCAGAGGTGCCCCCACACTCATAAAGACTGCAGACCCCTGGACTATAGGAATAATGTTTGTTTGGGAAAAAATATGAATGGCTTTAATTTCAGTTGTAAAGAAGCAACCTTAAGTTTTAAAAATGACTTCAAAACTGAATCTGAGTAATGTTTGCACACCCCTTATTTGCTAGTCCAAAATACTAGCAGTGGGAACAGTATGAGTGGCATTGTAAAGTCACCCATGAGTCACACACACCTGCAACAAAGGTGTAGGAGTTGCTTCTACATGGTGACCACCTATGCAGCTGCTGCATGTGTGTGAATATCTGGATCACATGGGCAAGGCTGATCACTTGGTCTGTCCCTCTTGGTTGTCTTCTCTTCAGGTGGATTGCAGTCTGACAGGCAACCCTCTATAGTCAGTGTGTGCAGTATTTACATGCATATTCTTGCAAAACAACTTTGTGGAGAAATTGATTGGCTACAGTTGTTTGTAAGTGGAGGAATGGTCTACCAGCCTCAGAGGCTCCGCCCCTTCTGCTTGCAATACCCCTCTATCATTAAATACTTTAAGAAGGAACTTCTTGTCTATAGGGATGCCAACCTCCCAGTGGAACCAGAGTACAGAAACCAGTTCCCTTGGAGAAAATGGATGCTTTGAGGGTGGACCCCACTGAGGTCCCTGTCTTTATAGGTGCCATTCCCAAACCTCCAGACAGTTTATTTACAGTCATAGACCAATTAAAATCCCAAAACCTCCAGAAGTTTTCCTGCTTGCATCTGGCAACCCTATCCCCTCATCCACCACTGGTGGCTAATGGGGACCTGGCAATGCTTCTATTGTAGTACTTCTGCTACTCCAGGGGGTGGGGGGGGAAGCAGTTGTCTCCCATCAGTGAAACAGCACACACATAGACACAAATCTCAACAAGATCCTTTGGGAGCCTCCTGTAATACAAATATTTAGAACACTCAGACACTAGAAGATTTTTTTTTAGTGCAGAGATCATGACATGCCAAAACCTGGGCAAATGACTGTAATTAAGTCTTGAGGAGTCATGTTCTGCTTTTTATAAACAACACAGCGTGTGATAAGGCAGCTCCTCGGCATCTGGGATGGGAAGACAAGAGAGTGGGAAGGAGAAAAAATTAGTTTGTCTAGGCAGAATATGTTAACATTTCAGACATTTTGAGGCACAGTGAATCACTGGCAAAAAGGGGGGGGGGCAGTTCTAGAAACTAATTAAACACAGAGCCTAAATCAGAGCATAGCAAAACCTGGAGTAATTTGCAAGTCCTGATTTTAGTGGAAATCTAGAACTCTTATATTCCTTTTGATTATCCCCATCTGTAATTTTGTTCTTAGCATTTGAATTTCTTAAAAGTCATAATTGGTGTTGGATAAAGGCCCATAATTTTGGAAAGCTGACTTTTTCTCTCTCATTTTCCCATTTCTAATCATAGGAGGAAGCATGGCTGCTTAACAGTGGCATCTTAAGTCAAGTTATACCTTTTTTTAGTTCTCTTTAAGTCAAAGGGCTTAGAAAGGGTGTAATTCTGTTTAGGATTGCACTATAAGAGGGATAACAGAAACACTGTTGTTTTAAGAAAAACAGGTTGCTTACCTGTAACTGATGATCTTCGAGTGGTCATCTGTGCAGTCACACACATGGGTCTTGCCGCAGGCAACGGATCCATACCTCGGAGCTCCACTAGCTCGTTTATAACGTCTTTTGGCGCGCTTTCCTCCCGCCCTGGGGAGCAGGCAGCAACTGCGCATGCCTGGAGCGGGGGGAGAGCGCCCATTCCACTCAGTTTCTTCCAGCCGCCACTGGCAGTAAGACTAGAAAGGTTAAAGCAAGAAGTACCAGAGGCCAGCAGCGGGGAAGGCTGGGTGGGCGTGTGTGACTGCACAGATGACCACTCGAAGATCATCAGTTACAGGTAAGCAACCTGTTTATCTTCTTCGTGGTCTCTGTGCAGTCCCACACATGGGTGACTAGCCAGCTAAGAGTCCTGGAGGAGGGTGCTGGAAAAGAGAAAGTTAGTCACGTGGCCCATACCAAAGACTGTAAGATATAGGAACATAAGCGGAAGCACTCACCTCCATATAGGAACATAAGCGGATGCACTCACCTCCATTTCAGTGAAAGATGGATCTGAGGACCGCTTGGCCGAAGGAGGCGTCACGTCTTGCACGAACGTCCAATGCATAATGGGAGACGAACGTGGAAGGAGAGGACCACGATGCAGCAGCACAGATGTCCTCTAGGGAGACGCCGTGCAAGAAAGCCGAAGACGTCGAGACCGCTCTAGTAGAGTGCGCCTTAAGGCCTTCGGGCAGGGGCTGCTTAGCCAGTTCGTAGCACAGCCTAATGGCACTCACTACCCATTTAGATAGTCTCTGGGTAGAGATCTTGTGTCCCCTGCAAGGGTTTCCGTATGCCACAAATAGGTTAGGGTCCTTACGGAAAGGCCGTGTACGATGAAGGTAGAAGGATAAAGCCCTTCTTGCATCCAAGAATGCAAGGCCCGTTGTCCCTGGTCGGTTGGGTTGGGGAAAAAGGTCGGCAGAGAGGTTGCAGTCGATAAGTGGAACTGGGAGACAACTTTAGGAAGGAACGCAGGGTCCGGTCTCAGGACAACCTTTTCATTGTGGAAAATGGTGTAAGGAGGATCGTGGCGGAAGGCGCATAGGTCACTCGCCCGTTTTCCAGAGGTAAGGGCAACAAGCAACGCTGTCTTCCAGGAGAGAAGGCTGAGGTCTATGGTTGCCATAGGTTCGAATGGTGCTTTCATAAGCGAGGAAAGAACTAGGGATAAACTCCAAGTTGGGACAAGGGGTTTAACGGGAGGATTGAGGTGCAACATGCCCTTGAGAAAAGACTTGGACAAGGAATGAGAAAAAACTGTTTTGCCGTCTACCGGATTGTGGAACGCAGAGATGGCAGACAGATGAACTTTGAGGGATGAGTAACAGAGTCCTGATTTCTGTAGAGAAAGCAAATAGTCCAGGATCATATTGAGAGGTGCTGATTCTGGAAGTAGATCGTTAGCAGCCGCGAACGAGGAGAAGCGTTTCCATTTCCGTTGGTACGAAAGCCTTGTGGAGGGCTTCCTGGCATTGAGAATAACGTGGGCTACCTCTGCAGAGAGGTGGGAGGTCGAATTCTCCAGGCCGTTAGGGCCAGAACTTGAGGATTGTGGTGCAATATCTGACCGTTGGCTTGGGACAGGAGGTCGCTCACGAGAGGGAGGCGATGGTAAGTGTGATGAGATAACTGGAGAAGTCTCGTGAACCATGGTTGCCGTGGCCACCAGGGGGCTACCAGGATGCAGTCCGTGCCGTCTCATGTGATCTTCATCAATACCCGAGTCAGTAGAGGGGTAGGTGGGAAGATGTAGTGGAGAGGACCCGTCCATCTGTGTAGGAAGGCGTCGTTCCCCCTTCTGGAAAAATAGCGAGGGCATTTGGCATTGTCCCTCGAAGCAAAGGCATCCACCTTGGGTGTTCCGAAGCATTTGAAAATGCGTCGAAGGTAGGTCGGATTGAGGGACCACTCGTGGTCGTCCAGACGAAACCTGCTCAGAGAGTCTGCCAGAACATTGTCGACACCTGGGAGGTGAACAGCGGTCAGGTAAATGTTGTGCTCCAGACACCATTCCCAGAGTAAGACGGCTATACGGCAAAGCCGGAGAGACCTGGTTCCTCCCTGCTTGTTGATATAATAGACAGTTGCCATGTTGTCCGTTGAAATCTGGACATGGCTCCCGTTGATCAGCGGGAGAAAGGATAAGAGGGCCCTGTGCACGGCAATCAGCTCTAAGCAGTTTATGTGCATGGCCCTCTCGGAGGGAGTCCAAAGGCCTCTGACGGTCTTGTCCTCTAAGTGGGCTCCCCATCCCCACTTTGAGGCATCCGTTGTCACAACAGCCACAGGAGGCGCCGGTAGAAACGGCATGCCCGCAAGGAGATTGCTGGGTACCGTCCACCACATAAGGGATGAAAGTGCTCTCTGGGGAACCGTGAGTAAGACATTCTGCGGTTGCAACTGAGGATGGTAGGCTCTTACAAACCAGAGCTGTAGTTGTCGCATCCGTAGCTTGGCAAAGTGGATGACGGAAGTCGTGGCGGCCATGAGGCCCAGCAAGCGTTGTATTGTGAATGCAGACTGGCAAGGCTGTCATTGAATTGACTTGGCTAAGGTGATGATAGTAATTGCTCGATCCTCTGGGAGGAAAGCACGGTGGAGAGAAGTGCGGAGGAGAGCCCCTATAAACTTGATGTCCTGGGTAGGCTCGAGATGGGATTTGGAGGTGTTCACCTGAAGACCCAAAGAATCGAGAAGAGAGAGCGCTGTACTGATATTGGCCTGCAACCGACGCTGAGTTGGTGCTATGAGAAGCCAGTCGTCGATATACGGGAAGACTGTGATGTCTCGAAGCCTGAGAGCCGCTGCCACCACCGCCATACACTTGGTGAATACCCTTGGCGCGGTGGAGAGGCCGAAGGGCAGGGATACGTATTGGAAGTGGTCTCGCCCCATAGCGAATCGCAGATACTTCCGGTGATGAGGTCGAATTGTCACATGGAAGTAAGCGTCCTGAAGATCTAGGGAAGCCATCCAGGAATCCCTGGGAATAAGAGGCAGGATGGCCTGTAGGGAGATCATTCTGAACTTCCTGTATTCGATGAATTTGTTCAGCTTCCGAAGATCTAAGATAGGGCGCTTTCCTCCATCCCGTTTGGGGACCAGGAAGTATCTTGAGTAGAATCCCGTCCCTCGATGTTGAGGAGGAACGGGTTCTATGGCATCCTTCTGGAGCAAGTCCAGAATTTCCTGCTGGAGGAGTGCAGATGGAGGGGTGGCTATGAAGTGGTGGTGGTGTGGTGGCGAAACGAACTCTATTGCGTAACCTAGGCGCACGATGGTAAGGACCCAAGAGTCGGTGGTGATGGAACTCCAACTTGGGTAAAAAGGGGATAGTCTGGTCTGCCTGTTGGGAGAGTCAAAGAGACTGTTTGCCTGTCTGGGACTGCTTCTTAGAGGGCTGAGCCCGTGGCCTCTGATGAAAAGGCTGTTTCGGGAGGGGTTTCCTTTTCCAGAACTCCTGAGATTTAGGAGACCTTTGGCGACGCTGAAAGGATGGCTTCCAGGGTCTTTGCCTATTAGAGGGCAGGGAGGTAGGTTGTGTGACGCCGAGACGTTTCGCTCTCTTACGGCCGTCATCGACCGATGCGAGGACCTCGTCCGTGGACGCATGGAATAGACCCAGGCCATCGAAAGGAAGGTCCTCTATACGTTGCTTGATGTCTGGCTGAAGGTTGGTAGAGCGGAGCCAGGCGTGGCGACGTAAGGCTACAGATGTTGCAAACACTCGGGAGGAACAGGAAACCGCATGGCGAAGGGAGTTGATTTGTTGTTTTGAAACACGGGAAAGCTCAGAGACGAGAGCCGAGACCGCTTTTTGAGATGAGTCAGGCATGGATGTGATATGCGGGGTGATCTGGTTTGCCAGGTTGAAGGAGTAAGCCGCAAAGTAGGCTAGGTAATTGTTCAACTTGGAATTAGTTGAGGAAAAGCTATAGATCTTCTTAGCCAGAGTGTCCAGTTTCCTGCCCTCGCGGTCAGGAGGAACGGGGTGGCGAGATTGTTTGTTCTTGGTGGCGGAATGAACAACAATAGAGTTGGGTGCCGGGTGGGAAGCGAGGAATTTGCAGTCAGCTACGTGCGCCCTGTAAAGAGAATCCAGGCGTCGGGAAAGTGTAGGGATCGAGGCCGGCTTCTCCCAGGCTTCCTGGAAGCCTTCAAGGTGTACAGGGAGCATAGGAAGCGTAGAGCTATCAGGGAAGTCTGCGCGAACCAGGTCGTGTACCACATCCGAAATCTTAGGTGAGTCAGAGGACATAGGGATGTTTAGTGTGGAAGCCATGGTTGTGATCAGATTAAGGTAAGCCTTAGAACTGTCAGATGGTAAAAGCCTAGGAGGTTGGTCCGATGAGGGCGAGGCTGGAGCCTCCTCGGAGTCGGAATGATCAGAAGTGTCTCTATCCGAAGTCGAGACGGGATGTAGTGGTGACTTGGGCTCGACAGGTGAGGGGTCCCGAGGATGCTTAAGCGGCGAAACAGGCGGTTTGGAGATCGATGCGGATGCTGTTCTCGGAGAAACTCGGTTTCGAGGAAGAACAGGAGGCTGCACAACGTCGTGGGAGCCGGGTGCAGTCTGGGAGTCGAAAGTGTCTCGGGTCCGTAGGGCTGCCGCATCATCTCGGGTGCGAGGGGTTGGCTCTTCTCGGGGAGAGTAATAGTGACGCTGGTAATCCTCATAGCAATCTGGAGACAGGTGGCGGTAGAAAGGAGATCGCTGGTCGCGTGAACGATAATAGTCTCGGGGTCCGGGAGAATAATAGTCCCTGAGTCGAGGCATATAGACATCTCTTGGGAAAGACTCGGAATCGAACTCGGAGAGATGCCTGTAGCTGTGGCGCGATGGCAAACGCAGGTATCGATGGTAACGTGAGTGAAGCCGAGGTGACGGAGACCTGGATGGAGAGCGGTCTCGTCGATAGTCGCGATGGTGGTCACCATACCGGGACCGGGAGCGATTGCAGCGAAAGTCATGGTAGTCATCTCGATGCGGAGAGTTGGGACGATCTCGGATCGGAGACCGCGAGCGAGAGCGGGGCTGCGGAGATCGAGATCGGAGCCGATGCGAGGAGACTTGGGTGGAAGATTCGATGAGCAGTGGTGTTGTATTGTCCTTAGGCAATGGAGTTGTAGAATCCTTCAGCACTGGCGTAATGATGTCGAGGAAGGATTCTGGTCTGAGAGGTGGAGCCTCGGAGTCAAGGATATCACTAGGAGGAAGGCTGTGCACCGAGGGCGATCTAGAGCCTATCGGGATAACTTCAACAGAGGGTTGAGTGAGGCGGGGCATTTCCGAGATGACATCGGAAGGAGCCGAAAGTTCGATAGGCAAGATCGGGTTCGACTGCGCAGAAGCCGCTTGTGCAGCCGAAGCAACCGATTGCGCAGCCACCGAAACTGATTGCGCAGCCGTAGCAAAGGCGGAAGTACTGGGATGCACGGAGGAAGAAGCCGACGGGTCGTGGTGCTTCTTAGGCGCCGAAGTGGTCGGGCTGGAGGTTTTCGGAGCCGAGTGTTCGCCCTGACGGGTTTGTTTAGGCGCCTTATGCCCCTCAGAGTGTTTAGAAGCCTTTTTGTCGGACTTATATTTCCTAGGTACAGTAGGAAGGGCCGACGCTGCCGAATCTCCCGCTCTCAATGGGGGAGGCGGCGGATCTGAGGTAGACATCGCGCGGAGAGAGGATTCAATGAGGAAACTACGAAGACGAGCTGCTCTGTTCTTGCGCGCCTGCTTACCGAAGCAAGCGCAGTGGTGGCAGTTATCGGTTCTATGGGATTCCCCCAAGCAAAAGAGGCAGAGAGAGTGACCATCGGAAGACGGGATTTTAGCAGCACACTGCCTGCACCTTTTAAAGGTGATTTTCCCTTACATCCGTTCCGGACAGGGGAAGGAGGGAAGGGAGAGACGGGGTTGGGAGGGGGGGGGTAGAAAGGAAAAAGGCAAAAGCGCAGAATTCGGGTTCTACCTTTTTTTTTTTTTTAATATTATATTAATGGGACGAAGGAAGAGTAAGTAGAAAAGGAAGATAGTACGATACCAAGAGACGAGCCAGAGGAGGAACGCAACGAGGTAGGTGTTGTCCGGGCGGCGGAAGGGAAGAAACTGAGTGGAATGGGCGCTCTCCCCCCGCTCCAGGCATGCGCAGTTGCTGCCTGCTCCCCAGGGCGGGAGGAAAGCGCGCCAAAAGACGTTATAAACGAGCTAGTGGAGCTCCGAGGTATGGATCCGTTGCCTGCGGCAAGACCCATGTGTGGGACTGCACAGAGACCACGAAGAAGATCATGACATGTTCACATCTTTTTATACCATTTGAGAGCCAGCATGGAACAGAAGATGAGATCCCCAGGAATCTTTTGGAACTGGTGCTAATAACGTGCTTTGGAATGATCTCGAGACAGAAGTGAGCAAATGATGTAGTTAAGTTTATGGACAAAAGCAATATATTTAGAGTGTGGTGACTACAAGGAACTCCAAAAGCTTATCTCTAGACTAGGCAACAAAATGACACATGATGCCATTCTGGTGCAATAAAATCTTACCTTCACATATTCATTGATTCATTCTGAACTAGTTGTGGCAAACTAGGAATTTATTTTTTAGTGGGAAAGGCTGTCAAGTCCCAGTTGATCTGCGGAGATCTCATAGGGTTTTTAAGGCAAGAGACATTCAGAGATGATTTATCATTGCCTGCCTCTGCCTAGCAGCCTGAGTTGTCCTTGGTTGATTCCGCTTCAAGTTTTAGCCAGGGCTTACCCTGCTTAACTTCCATGATCTGCAGAGATCAGGCTAACCTGGGCCATCTAGGTCAGGGCATGGCTGAATGGAACTTCCATATTCAGGGGCCGTTTAACTCTCAACAGCAGTTGCTGGGTAGACAAGGAGAACTGTTGCCTTCATCTCCTGCTCATGGAGGGGGAGGGTCATCCAGCAAGGTCTTTTAAAGTCTTCATGTGTTTCAAAGATGTACTCTAATCAGCCATACAGTTCACTTGGTGACCATGGCCCACCCTGGCCTAAAGCTGCCCACAGAGCCATTGTTGGGATAAAATAAGATCACCTCCCATGTACAGTACCCTAAGATCCTCTGAGAATAAATAAAAATAAAATTCTTATTTATTCTTCTTCCTCAAGAAAACAAAAAACAAAGCAGTCCTATGGCTTAATAATGTGATCTCCCAGAGACAGAATTGTGAACTTCACCAATCCAATAGCAAAAGGAAACATCCCAAAGGTGGTGTAGAAAGTTGCTTTGATTCTTAAAAGACCAACATGTTTTGAGCTATAAAACTCTCATTCAAAGCTCTTTTCTCCCCTCAGTTCTTTCAAAGGTGACTGGGCTTTCCTTCTTACCCTCTTGTTTGCTTTCCTCTTAAAGAATGAAGAATAACCCATAAAAAGTGCTTTAGAACTCAAGACATACCTGTCTTTTAAGAATAAAAGAGACCTTCTATATCACCCTTGGATATTTTGCCTTTTGTTTTTGGATTTTATCCATCATCCCCATGCCTGCCAACTCTGTTTGCTTTCCTGGTGTGCCACAGGGATGGCTCCTAGGAAGCAGATGAAGTCAGCAATGTTGATTGATCCAATCTCTTTTTTGTGCTGGGTGTAACAGCCTCAGAATGGGGATGGGATGAATCAGATTTCTCCATTGCACCTTCTGCCGCAGATAGATGAGAATTGTGGCATGCTAGAAAAACAGTTGAGTTTATATTTAGTGGAATGAAAATATATGCTGGAATAAGTTCACTCAGGCTGCAGTCAGAAAAGCACTTTGATCTGAACTCATGGCTGTTCCCTTCCAGATTTAAAGTGCACGATCAGACAGTGACATCTGCCTCCCATTCCCCAGTCATTGGCAACCTGTTCTGACCCACCTTTGAAGCAGAGTTATTGGGCACTGGGGAAAGTCTGGTCCTTATGGATGTCAGTGCTTTCATCCCACATTTCTCTATGTCTGAACTCCCCTGTTGCAAACTGAAGTCAATTGGGAAGTGTGAACTTTCCTGTCCACTCCCCTTCCCTTTTTTTCAATCAGGTAGGGATGTGAACATGAGTGCATAATCACTCCAGGGGTGTCAATCACTGCTTGTATATTTATTATTTACAGTTCATTATTTACAGTCTCTCTCTCTCTCTGGAGCTTCTCGAGACTGTTTTTTTTTTAAAGAAAACTTCCAAGGTATAGTTTCAAAAACAGTTTTCCTACACTGAACTACATATCCCAGCAGCCTCCTACAAGCAAATAAGGGAAGTAACTTTAGGTTGCAGAAAGTTTTACAAAAAATGTCAACAGTTCACTATGCCTGTGAAAATAGCTATGGTGGTATTATAATGCCGGAATAAGTCCACGCAGGCTGCAGTGACAAGCACTTTGATCCGAACTCATTGCTGTTCTCTTCCAGATTTAAAGTACACGATCAGACAGTTACATCTGCCTCCCATTCCCCAGTCATTGGCAACCTGTTCTGACTCGCTTTTGAAGCAGAGTCTATATATAATCAGATGCTGGAACGTTGTCTTTACCTCCCCCCACCCCTCCAAGATAAACACTTCTGTTCCTAGGGTAGGAAAAAAGATAAATGATAAAAGAATTACTGAATCCATGTGGATGGAGGGATGAAGTACAGAAATGCATTGCACCAATAAACTTTATAGGCAACAAGTGCCTGGCAACTAGAAGGAGGACTGTGGGCAGGGATATGGCATGGCGGCCATGATGCCAGCTGTAAAAAAAGAGGAAGTGATATAGCTCACAGTTTTTCTATGCTGGTTTTTTAAGGTATAAAGTGCATTGCTAACTTTTATTCAAGTAATTAAGTTATATTTGGGAGGAGAAGGGTGAACATTCTAGTTATGGTTTTATGTGCAAAGTACTTCTTCACCCAAAGAGTGATTAACACATGGAATTCACTGCCACAGGAGGTGGTAGCAGCTACGAGCACAGATGGCTTCAAGAGGGGACTGGATAAACATATGGAGCAGAGGTCCATTGGTGGCTATTAGCCACAAGGTATAGATGGAACTCTCTGTCTGAGGCAAGTGATGCTCTGTATTCTTGGTGCTTGCGGCGGGGTGTGTGTGTGTGTGTGGGCAACAGTAGGAAGGCTTCTAGTGTCCTGGCCCCACTGGTGGACTTCCTGATGGCACCTGGGTTTTTTGGCCACTGTGTGACAGAGTGTTGGACTGGATGGGCTATTGGCCTGATCCAACATGGCTTCTCTTATGTTTATATGTTCTTATCCTTCTCTGCACAGCCATGTCTAGGTATGCATAACAACATAGTTGAATATGCAGAACAAAATAGTTGAAATCTAATGTTACCTTTGATGTAAATAATCTTACTTTCCCCTTTTCTGTCCTTACTTTCTCTCCCATTCCTTCTTCCCTTTTTTTATTTGAAGCACAGTTTTCTTTCTCTTCTCTCTCTCTCTCTCTCTGTCTTTTGGCCACTGGATTTATCCACTTCCCCCCCTCTTCCTGCCCTCCCAGCTTTTCATTACTGTCATCTTTTTTTCCCAGCCACTGAACCCTTCATGTTGTTCTAATTGACAGACGGGGTTTAAAAGCATATTCGAAAGCGCCTGTCTTTTTAAATAGACTCCTGTCTCATCAAAAGATGTACAGCAACATTCCATTAGAGCAAATCATTTGAAAATAGATTGGGCTTTTAGTAACTGTGGTTGTATTTTTATAGCTGGTCTATTCAGTGAGGTTCTTCTTTTGCCCTCCATGTCCTTTTTTCCCTTTCTTTTTCAGGAAAAAAAGAGATACATTAAAGAAAGATCAGGATGATTTTTGTTTTGTTTGGATTCCACCCCCCCCCCCCCGCCTTTAAAATTCTCAAGCAGCTTATTCCTACCATTCATTCTTCATTGCCAGCGCATGAAAGTTGTGAAATGAAAGCAGTGATGAAAAATGCAAAAACCCACACATACACATGTTGCATTGGAAGAGGGACTGGAGAGGAAAAGTAGCATTACTCTGCCACTGTTCTGCCTGGCAGGACCAATTTCCTTTGCTTTCACAATTTATCTATTGACAGCTAACCTTTGGCTTTGCTACAAGCTTTGTGTGTGAAGTAGGGCTTTGATGTACAGTCCCAGGAGGACATTGAGCAACAGATTGGTGCCAGAAAGAATCACTATAAAAATGTGCTTCTTTCAGTGGAAAATATGCTGTCTGAATATATGAGTGTGGGGCATGTTTTTGAGCACTCGCAGACCCTGGGAATCTTGCCCCAGACCATACTTTTGGTCCCTGAAGTATTCTGACTCTCACCTCTGCCTGAACTCTGACAAGTATGCCAAGACTGTCAAGCAGACACAAAGGCAAGATCTCCCCCCCCCCCCATTCTGCTAATGCCATTCATTGAGCTTGATCAATGGCTTGCAAAATGGTATTTCCATGTACAGAAGCACTGTACATACTAGGACTATGGAGGTTTGGATTCATAGAATCCTGGAATCATAGAGTTGGAAGGGACCTCTGGAGTCATCTAGTCCAACCCCCTGGACAATGCAGGAAATTCACAAATACTGCCCCCTCTAAATTCACAGGATCTGCATTGCTGACAGATGGCCATCCAGCCTCTGTTTAAAAACCTCCAAGGAAGAAGAGCCCACCACCTCCCAAGGAAGCCTGTTCCACTGAGGAACCACTCTAACTGTCAGGAAGTTCTTTTGATTTAATTTCAATCCGTTGGTTCTGGTCCTACCTTCTGGGGCCACAGAAAACAATTCCACACCATCCTCTATAATGACAGCCCTTCAAGTACTTGAAGATGGTAATCGTATCACCTCTCCAGTCATATCCTCTCCAGGCTAAACATGCCCAGCTCCTTCAACCTTTCTTCATAGGACTTGGTCTCCAGACCCCTCACCATCTTTGTTGCCCTCCTCTGGACCAAATCCCTACTTTGTCATGAAATCACTGGGTGGACTTGGGGACAGTTTTTTCCCCCTTTCTCTCTCAGCTAAGGATGTGCAATTAGATATGGACACTCCAATAAATGTCTGTTGTTTCTGGTATCAGCTCAGACTGGCAATACCCAATAAGTCCCCCACTCAATGGTTCCCATTCCAATAGTTCCACTGTTGATAATACTGGAATTAGGAATCATATCAGGGAGGCAGTAGGAGTAGAAAGGGAAGGATAGAAAATATGCCCTGGCTGGTTTGTGATGCCTTGACCCTCTAAACTTTAAAAGGATATTATTTTCTATTGGTAGAAGAACAGCTGTCTAGAGCAAGGGTGGCCAACAGTAGCTCTCCAGATGTTTTTTGCCTATAACTCCCATCAGCCCCAGCCAGCATGGCCAATGGCTGGGGCTGATGGAAGTTGTAGGCAAAAAAATCTGGAGAGCTACCGTTGGCCACCCCTGGTCTAGAGTGTGGAGCCCAGGAGCCAAGTCTGCCACCTACAGAAAGCCACTATTTTAGCATGCTCAAAGAGGTCTGTGTCTTATCAGCCCTTTAAACTTTAAAGGACAATTATTTTGGGGGGGCAGTAGACCAGATCTCCAGACTCCGGAGTCCAGGTCTTTCTCCCATAGAGTAGCCCTTTAAAGTTTGAAGAGCTGCTAAGACCAACTGTGACTGGGGATGCACTTTCCCTCCCTCCATCTCCTGCTGCTTGGGTGCGTGTGTGCTTCAAAAACTAACATTTTAATTTTGTTCAGAAATGGTACAACTACTTTAACTAAATTTGGGGTATCGTTCTAATATTTATTAAAAACAGAAAGTTTTGATGATACAGCTTTCTGGAATAATAACAGCACTCCCCAAAAGTGAATGAAAAACTGGTGGGGGGCCTTGGAGCAGCTGCCACAGTGGCCCATCCCCACTTCCCCATATGAAAGCCTATGTGGGCTCAGCACCAGAGATCTAGCCAATTCAGGGGTGGCTGGCCGGCTAGGTCTGGCAGCAGCCGCCATTCCCGACCAGTCTGATCCAGCAGGAGCTCCCCACCCACCCGCCCTCTTGTTAAGACCATGTGGGATTAGCTAGTCACCAGTTATGAGTCTGTGCAGGATTTTTGGGGGCCTTTCTCAGATTGGCCGTATAGGGGGCCTTTTTTTTTGCCTGCTTCACATGGTCAGAGGGGGTGAGGCCTGTCACTGGTTAGGCCCTAACTGGGATGGTGGAAAAAGCATGGGTTAACGGGGTTTTGAACTGGCAAGCACCCAAAGATGAAGGGGGTACTCAATCGAGCTAGATAGAGACTTGGCAGTCTAGGTGGCCTGGTTGGGGGCAACTTTGAGGTTGGGGGAGCATATTCCCAGCCTTAAGGCTTCACTGTTGTGGGCCAGGGTGTGCGCTCCCATCCCCTCTAAGCACTAGGAGAGCCAGTTTGGTGTAGTGGTTAAGTGTAAGGCCTCTTATCTGCAAGAACCGGGTTTGATTCCCCACTCCTCCACTTGCAGCTGCTGGAATGGCCTTGGGTCAGTCATAGCTCTCGCAGAGCTGTCCTTGAAAGGGCAGCTTCTGTGAGAGCTCACTCAGCCCCACCCACCTCACAGGGTGTCTGTTGTGGGGGGAGAAGGTATAGGAGATTGTAAACTGCTCTGAGTCTCTGATTCAGAAAGAAAGGCAGGGTATAAATCTGCAGTCTTCTACTAATGTGCAGGTCTTGATAGGTAAGGTATGGAGTGTTCCGGACCTTGCCCTGAGCTGAGGTGGATTTGCCCCATTAGGAAGCTTGCTTTGCAAGCTCAATGCAACACATAATCTATGACTGATGTAATGGTGCAGATCAGTTTAAGTGTAAAGTCCCAGTTTAACCCATAATTTGTGCAGTGTTTCAATCGAGGGGCGGGTGGGCAAATGATAATCCTGCCCTTCCCAGCTTCCTCTCCTTTCAGCCTATTCTACCCAATAGAATAGTTATAAGGGTGTAAAAGAGGAAAGGAAATCAATGAGTTACTTGGGGAAAGGGTGGGATAAAAATCCACGAGAAAGTCTGATCCACTGTTACATTGGTTTGATAATGTCTAGGTTGGATTATTGTAAAACATTTTGCATGAGGCTGACTTTGAAAAGTTCTTGGAAATTCCAGATTGAATTTGTTTTAATTGGCTTCTGGTAGGTTTTCAAGCACAATTTAAAATGATATTTTTGGAGTTTCCAGCTCTGGGTTGGAAATACCTGGATATTTTGGAAGTGGAGCTTGGAGAGGGTGGAGTTTGGTTAGGTGAGGGAGCTCAGCAGGATATAATGTCATACAATCCACCTTCCAAAGCAGTCATTTTCTCCAAGGGAACTAATCTCTGTAATACTGATCAACTGTAATCCTGGGAGATCTCCAGGTACCGCCTGGAGATTGGCAGCCCTATTAATTTGACTTTTAAAGCCACAAATGGCTTGGGATAAGGGATCTCAAGGACTGCCTTCTCTAACCTATCTGTACAGTGTCTCAAGCTCCACACCCATCAGGCTATTGGTATGTGGTCATGTGGGATAAGGATACTTTGGTGATAGCTTTGTGACTTTGGAGCTGTGGCTCTCAGAAAATTTATTTTCTACATCCCCTTTACCTTTCAGAAGACTGAATACTGTCACTTTCTGGTAGATTTTTGGCTTGTGCTAGTCATGCCTGATCAGAACAATACTCCCAGTTTTGGTCTGCATAGTACTTATGCTGACTTGTGTATGTGTGTGTGTGTGTGGGGGGGGGGTTAATCCAATGATTGATTTTGATGGCCCTTTTTTTTGTTTCTTTTTGTTTTACTTTGCTTTACAATTATAGTTGCATTTTGATTGTAACTACTTTAGGATCTTTACCAAAAAGTGAAGAAAGTCCCAGCAATGTGTGGCTGTTTAGCTGAAAGAAAAGTAAAGGAGGTGTCATGAAAAAGGATTATAAAACTATGGATTGGATGGTGAAAATTGGGCACTTAATAGGGTTGTCAGCTTTGGGTTGGGAAGTACCTGGAGATTTTGGAAGTGGAGCCTGAGGAGGCAGGGTTTGGGGAGGGGAGGGACTTCAGTGAGGTATAATGCGATAGAGTTCACATGAACATATGAAGCTACCTTATACTGAATCAGACCCTCGGTCCATCGAAGTCAGTATTGTCTACTCAGACTGGCAGCGCTCTCCAGGGTCTCAAGCTAAGGTTTTTCACACCTATTTGCCTGGACCCTTTTAGTTGGAGATGTCAGGGATTGAACCTGGGACCTTCTGCTTACCAAGCAGATGCTCTACCACTGAGCCACCGTCCCTCCTGAGAGCACCTTCCAGAGCAGCCATTTTCTCTAGGTGAACTGATCTCTGTCACCTGGAGATCAACTGTAATCCCAGGAGATCTCCAGCCACCACCACCTGGGGTTGGTAATTCGAACACTTAGTCTGATCTAACATGGCTGCTCTTCAGTTCACCTGGAGGCAGGAGCTTCTGTTAGCTGGGTTCTGAAACTATGAAGTAGATGGCTTGATCCTAGTTAAGAGAAAAAGAAATCGGAATAGAGCTACTGCAATGATACAATCTTGCAAACTCACTCCAGAAAAAAATAAGAGTCCAGGAGCACCTTAAAGACTAACAAAATTTGAAGCAGTGTATGAGTTTTCATGAAGCACTGCTCATTTTTTCAGATACTGAAAGGAAGATGGTTCTTTTTCCTTTCAGATACCATCAGAAGACGGGAGCGGTGACTCATGAAAGCTCATACCCTGCCACAAATTTTGTTAGTCTTTGCTACTAGACTCTTGCTCTTTTCTGTTGCTGCAGGCAGACTAACATGGTTACCCCTTTTTGATCTCAATCTAGAAAATCATTGAAAGGTTTGCACTTCTTTAGTCAGTTTTCAAACATGCATACAAAGAAAAATAAGTCAGAATAGAGTGCAGAAACATGGAAAGCGGAGAAGGCTACACTACATCCTCATGCAGCTATCAGTAGCAGATCATGCCAAAACCATGCTTCAGAATGTACCATCTGCTAAACAACTTCAGAGTCCACAAATGGCACCTACTCTACAGCATACTGGTCCAGCTTCAGAAAGAAGCAGAAGCCTCTTTGTATATGCCTTACTTCTTTCTATATATATGTGGTGGAAACAATGTAGCCCCTAGATAGTGGTTTTTCCCCTTTCCTTGTGGCTACACATGGTAAACAAAAATGTGGGCAAAAGCTGTAGTGATTGACATTTCCCCCCTACCTTTTGCCAGGTAGAGACTTGGTTCCTTTACCTTGTATTGAAATAAACATATCAGGGCTTTTTTTGAGCAGAAATGCACAGGAACACAGTTCCCACTTCGCAGCAGGGGGTGTGACCTAATATGCAATGTTCCTGCTAAAAATGGTTACCAGGGGGTGTGGCCTAATATGCAAATGAGTTCCTGCTGGGTTTTTCCCTACAACCCCCCCCTCCCCGAACAATATACCACACACAATCTTTTATTATTGAAATGCTATGATGGGAAAACCAAACCTAAGGAATTTGTCCCTTCTGGTACAGGATCTCTCTCAGTGGATGGATAAAAATCCAATCATTTTGAGAAAAGGGCATTTCCTCTGGTAAAGAAAATGTATACAGATTTCCCTCCCCCCCCCCCCATATTCTGTGGAAGGGTATACCATGTGCCTGCCAGATGTCCCTAATTTAATTAGCCCCCAATTTTTGAAGGGCTGTCTTTTTTCCTGGAATATCTTATCTCCACAGGAGTCTACTACAGCTACTTAGAAAGCTCTAGAACAGATGCTGCCATTCTATGGTGTTTCTGACTTTTTTGTATTTTGGCTCTAGCAAGGCTAGTTAGTTGCCACTTCTTTCTAAGGGCTGTCAGGGAAGATTCTGAGCCAAATGACATTACAGCAGATTTCCTGTTGAGAAGCTGATTGATCAAATGGGAATCAAGGTTCACAGTTGGAAAAGTGGGTTTTGTTCAGAGGATGAGGTGAATTTCTGGCACCTGGCAGCATAGCTCTGCTTAATTGGATGGCTTTCGGAAAGTGTGGAGAGAAGAAGAAACCCTATGGTTGATGTTCTTCCTCAAGGTGGTTTAATGAGGATTTCAGCTGGCAGGCAGAAGGTTAAGGTGTCATATTAGTGCTAGAAGGATTGAGAGGGTTTCATTCTCAGAAGGAAACATGAGTCATCAGGTCAGCCATTTTCAGATTTGTGCCATCCACAAATTTAAGACATTTTCTGAGGAACAAGGCTTGGCAGGAAGCGCAGCAGAAGTCTGGATCTGTCAAGGAAGTTATGCCAAAATTGTGAGTAATCCGAGTCTGCTTTCTCTGTGTCCTGCTTTTCTAATACGGCTTCACGACTTTTCTAGTTCTCAAAATGAAAACAGTCACAACTGTCACCGTAAAAAGTCGTGTATATTGTGGAGCTATAGACTCTGAAGTCTCATCTCTTCTGCCTTGCCTTGGAGGTAACAGAATTTTAATTTTAATTAACCTCAAGAAGATAGAAGATATTGGATTTATATCCCGCCCTCCACTCCGAAGAGTCTCAGAGCGGTTCACAATCTCCTTTACCTTCCTCCCCCACAACAGACACCCTGTGAGGTGGGTGGGGCTGGAGAGGGCTCTCACAGCAGCTGCCCTTTCAAGGACAACCTCTGCCAGAGCTATGGCTGACCCAAGGCCATCCCAGCAGGTGCAAGTGGAGGAGTGGGGAATCAAACCCGGTTCTCCCAGATAAGAGTCCACACACTTAACCACTACACCAAACTGGCTCTCAAATGTGCAACAAACAGCAATGACAAAGTGGGCTAAGGGCTACAAAGTAGATGTTGGTGAGCAGCTCCTATTGGGGAGCTTAGAGCTGTTTCCAATGTCCTCTGTTTAGCTAAACTTCTTAAGTGGGCCATTTCAGGTACTTCTGAGTGAACAAATTATCCAGATTAATTTAAGTCTGTCTTTAAGCCAAACTTGAAATGTATTGAAATATTCTTGGTCATCTTAGTTTAGATGATAACTTTTATAGTGAGACAGACAGGAGAATTAAAGCAATGTAGCACCTCTCTGACCCTTCAGCAGTTTTGGATACTATTGATCATATTTTCTTTTGAGATAGAATAACTGGAGTCACTGTATTATGATAGCTCCTATTCCACTAGGAAAGATCAGAAGATACAAGGATTGCTGTCCCCACTAGATGAAAGGTCAGTTATGGAGTTGATATATATCAGGACTCCGGAGGTCACAACCAGGTTTAAGCTACAATTGTGTGACCAAAGCAAGTGTTTAAATAGCCAAGTATGAGTAAAAGAAGTAAGGGGTCAAATACTTAAGCATATTGGAGTCAAAAATTAAGCATATTGAAGATATTTCAGAAAATGTTCATCATTTACATATACAGAGGCAAAACATTCAATGTCTAACATGCACTTTAAAAAAGATATACATAGGGATGCTGGTTGCCTGCTTTGGCTGGGTCTTGCCTTCAAAGCTCCTAGATACTCATAAGGTTGCCAACAGGCCTGGAACAAAAATGCCCTGTCTCTTTAACAGTAGCTTAGCGGACTTATTCTCTAAGTAGGGTTTCTAAGTCCCCAGCTTCCAGCAGTGGTGGACTCTCTCATGCGCAGAGCGCGCGTGACATGATGACATCACCCAGAAGTGACGTCATCAAAATGGTGGTGTGCATGCGGGGACACTCTAGGCATTTCTGGGAAAACTCTGTGGTACCTATGCACTACAGAGTTTTTACCCCCCCCCCCCCAAATAGCTAGAGCATCCAGGAAAGCCATAGAGTTTTTCCAGAAACACCTAGAGTTGTCGATTGGCCTAGAGCCGCAATAAACTGACTGACTGACTGAACACCTAGAGCGGCCCTGCTTGGGCGCCACCATTTTTATGATGTCATTTCTGAGTGATATCATCGCACTAACGACATTGTGGGAGGTTCCCCCCACCGGCCCAATGTGGGCCGGTAAGTTGGGAACCTCTCGGGTGGGAGAACCCCCACCCAGACTTGGGGCTTGGCAGCCCTATCTCTACATGGTGCTATGTACCTTCTTGTCCCAATTTCCACATATTAAGTTTAATAGGACAGAACAGGGCACAAAGGCAACAGCCCTCTTCATCTCCCAAGTATCTGGTATGCACAGTGCCAATCAACAGGGAATGACATTTCCTCCATGAAATTTGCTTTTTCTAAGCTAGTGGCCACCGGCGCATCTTTTGGCAGATAATCCCCTAAACGTGTTGTGAAAAGAATTTATCCTGTACCTACTACTGATCAATTCCAGTGAATGATCCCAAGTTCTAGTACTTATGAGAGCAAAAGGAGAAAAAAAATACCAGTAGAGTTTGAAGACTAGTTTGATGGCCTTAGTGTCAATATGCATTTCTCCTTTTTATGGCAGAAAGCAATAGTTTTAAAGTATGTAAAATAAAGGAATATAGGAATGTGAGCTTTGAGAGTCTCTCAGTGTGGGAGAAGAGAAGAAATGAGTGGCACTGAAGTCTCTCACCTGCTAACGAATCTGAAAAACTCTTACTTTCCCTCTTGCATTTGCTCGTATTTCCCTCACAAACAATGTATCAAGGTAATTATTACACTTTTGAAATTGCTGAAGCTCAGCTGCAACGTACCTAGTAATCATGTCATGAGAAGCTTCAGGTCTTCATTTTACAGTGCATTATACAACAAAAGGCTTATTTCAGCCAATCACTGCTGAGAAAAATATTGTAAACAGGCTTTTCCCAAGTTCCAATGAAACCTTTGTCACTGTTCTCATTGTCAAACACAGGGCTGTATTCATGGGAATCTGTATTCATGGGAATGAAAAGCTTGCCAAAGGCTGCTGCCCAAAGTTGTTCTATTGCCCCCCCCCAAAGGAGCCAAACACAAGATTGGGTTAACCAAGGCCACTTCATTAGCTATCTACACCTTTTGTAGCAAGGGCAAACACTGAGTGCAGGAACAGGCCAAGGCCAGGGGTTGCACCAACCCCTTGCCATATACTGGGCAAGCCACCTCTGCCCTAGGTGTGAGCCATCCTTCTGGCTTGCTACCCCAGAGCTCCACCCCCCTCAAGCTCCAAAACTTAGAAGGGAGCAGCCTAGCCAACCAACACCTTCTGGTTATCCTTGGCCCAAAGGATGTCCAACAGGCCTCAACTAGGTCCAGGGCTTTTTCGGCCCTGGCTTCAGCTTTGTGGAACAAACTCCCATCTGAGATCAGAGTCTTGTAGGATTTACTGCAATTCTGCAGGGCCTGTAAAATGAAGCTTTCCCACCAGGCTTTCAGTTGAGGCAATGGATGTCCCAATCTCCATCTTGGCCTCACCTGCTGTCAACTCAGCTTAGTGAGCTTAACATCCCATGACACTGCTCAAAAGGCTTCTGTTGTGTGTCACATCAGGGGAAGTGTGTGTTACCTTAGTGGTAACTTCTATTTTGTTTTTTTAATATAAATTTGAATTTTAATTGCCTGAATTTTAAACCCTGTAAGCTGCCCTGAGCCTGCTTTGTGTGGAGGATGGGGTATAAATCAAAGAAAATAAATAAAAATAGCCTGGGCAGTCCCAAAGGCAATCCTTATTCCTAGCTCTGGGCCACAGACCCCAAAGGCTGAGTCTGACAGATCCTTGACCCCCAACAGGGATGGTGCCATATTGTGCTAACTGGGTCTGCCTTTCCTTTTCTAGCACTAACCTGCCACTGCTAAGGCCAAGCTTCTTCTTAGAACCTTGCACCCACTTGGACAGCCCAAAGCCATCCACAGCCCTTGCTGCAAATCCACCAGGAAAACATCAGTGCCCTTTTCAGAGATATGTACTCCATGACCCCCGTAGAGGTTGATCAATTCAGCATGTATCCCTGGGTAGGGCAAGAACTGACTCAATCCTCGCAGAATTTCATTCCTCAGCTCTCAGTTGACCTTCTGAATATCTGGCATCCCCACACTGCATCACACCCAGTGTGGCAGTCAGTGTTCCCTCTAAGCTGAGTTAGTGTGAGCCAGCTCACAGATTTTTAGCCTCCAGCTCACACATTTTTGTCTTAGCTCAGGAAGGATGACACAAGAGCACAGTAATTTATGCAGTAGCTCACAACTTTAATGCCAATAGATCACAACTTTAATACCAGTAGCTCACAAACTAGAATTTTTGCTCATAAGACTCTGCAGCTTAGAGGGAACATTGGTGGCAGTATAGCAGACCATGTGATATGCACCCCCTGGCCAACTGCTCCTGATGAGCTCCTGGTCAGCCTTTGCTTGGATCACCAGGGCCTTCCCCTTCATGAGGCTATAATTTCCACCAAGGTGGATAAACAACAGATGATGCAGAGGATCCCATCTCCCCTTGAATAACAGTGTTATGAGGCCAGGTCACCTCAAGCCCCACTGCCCCAAGCACTTGACTGAGGCAAACTCACTGAGCTCCAACTGTGAACCAATGGGCCTTCTTTTGGCCTGGTGGTCCACCCAAAATACCATACTGTGGTCACAAATGGTAACTATTTTTTCAGCCACACTTGGAAAGAAAATACAATTAACAACAGAACAGCAATCCTTTACTCAGTATTAAAGAGCTAACATAAGACTGGATCTCCAATGTGTGAGCCGCTGATGTCTGGAGCTGTATAGCCCATAGCAGCTGCTGTGGAGGCTGCCACCATCCAAAACTCACCTGATAACCACCCAGAATTGAAAATTGGTCAAGGGCCCGGCACCCTGCTCCAGGCTACTCATTACCAGGTATTGTTGAAGTATCATTACTGGGCCAAAGATCAACCTCCATACAGGAACCCACAGTTATCTCTTCCTCTTTCTGCTGCTGTTCAGTTTTGAACCACCTGACTTTGAGTTGGACTCTGCTTCCTCAAAAGCAAGCATGCCATAGCTGCAGGGCCCTACCTGACCAGTCACTACATAGTCATGAAAAGGACAGGCCTCATAGCAAGTAGCACAGACTCCATGCCCCTCAAAATCCTCTCAGAAATCCTCTTGGGGAGATAGTTTCCTCCTGTCCACTTGTGGTCCAACCTCACATGACCAGCCCTCCAGTATCTTCTGGATACAAAAATCCCCTGTGATATCACTGAGACTCCAAGCTTTACTCTGAAAAGTCAAGGCCAATATCTTAACCCTAATGGATCAGATCACCATGCCCTTACCATTAAAGTCCACACAGTACTGGATCAAGAGTGCTATTGGTATCAGCCAAGCCTGCCAAAGTTCTGCTGCATAAGGGACTCAAACTGCTTACCTGCATGGCCATAGACTCTCTTGTTGCTAGGCTCCAAGGGCAGCTTTATTGCCCTCTGGACCTCAGCCCTCCAAGCCACCACAGCTCTGAGGGCATCCAGATTGACTGTAAATTGGCTTCTGGGGCCAGCTGCTGGAATCGCTTCATCTGTTACAAGTGCCATGACTCTAGGGGTCTGGATATAAGGGAGTTGATTACCTGCATCACCATTAAATTATATATATTATTGGACTTCCGGGGTTAGATCATGGAGAGTTAAGACGCTTCTCCAAAGAGGAGCGGACCGGAGTCTTTGTTTTAGGGCGGAAAAGGTGATTTCAATGCCAACTGCCTACTTTTCTTAGACAGGGGAAAGGCCAAGACATGCCTTGGAAATTCTGAGGGGGTTTACTTTAGCTGAAGAGGAGTTCCAACGGGGCTTCTCTGAGGCTTTGAAGGATCCCCAGCGAAGGATTGCATTCCAGCGTCTACAGAGGTTTCTGTGGTCATTAAATTGACTTAAACCCATCATGATTCAAGCCTTCTTTGGACTATTTTAGTATCGATTTATTTATCTTCAGCAAAGACAGTGTTAAGGAGGATATATTTGATCCCAAGGTAAGAAGATTGTTATCTATCACTCCGGGACTAATACAAGCTATTTGGGAAATAAGGACTAAAATTTGGAACTAACTACAACTTTCTAAAGTTAAGAAGAATGGGTAATTTTGGGACTATTAGGATCTAAGAAGACAAGTTAAAAGCAAAAAAACCCCTTATGTTTGGAATACCTGTGGTTTCTGCAAAATCCCCCATCATCACAGAGTTGCTGCACTGGAAGATGTCACAGGAAGTGGCGTAAATATCGCGAGATTACCTGATCATAGAGAACGGGACTTAGTGGCAAGAAAAGCAGGAAGTAAAACAGGAAGAAAAACAGGAGGGAGCCATTGAAAGAAGGTCAAGTTTTCAACTTCCTGGATTTTTTAGGACTAATCAATCATAGAAAAACTTCGGCGGCCATTAAAGGAAGGTCAAAAATTAAAAAACTTTTTTTAAAAAGAATGGGATTTTAAAACTTGGTGGAGATGGCAGATATTGTTATAATAAGGTGAAACACATTGGACTATATAATTAGAATTAATTTTGGTGGGCCCAAAGAGAAAAGGAAAAAAAGTTTTAAAAAGGAGCCAGAAAAAATCACAGATGCCTTTTTGAATAAATTAAAACTTTAAAAATTAATATCTGGAGTTAGGGAGCTCCTAGAACGGTGATTTTGGGCTCATTGGAAAGGGCGTGTTTCAAGCTATCAGAATCTGTAAATTTTAAATTGAAGAGACCAACTTTGGAGCCTATATTTATAACAGGAGGACAGTAATGTCTGAACATAAGGGGGGACCGAAGCTTCATCCAAGGGCCTGGTCTTTGGAGGAGATAATGCACTTAAAGCCATGGAGGCCAGACTGGTCAAAATGATGAAAGAATTAATAACTGAAAATATTCAAGAACTGAGAAAAGACATTAAATCAAGTGCAGAAGCAGTAAAGACAGAAATTAAAAAAGAAATTGAGGATCTCCGAAAAGACTCACAAGCAACGTTAAATAAAGTGCATGTAGTTGAAAATAAAGTAAAAGATCAAGATTCCATGATTACTAAGTTGTAGGAGAAAGTAGTTCTACAAGACTGTAAGATAATGGAGAACCAGGTACATCTGAGAGGAGTCCCTGAAAATGAAGAATTTGAGTTGAAGACATATATAATAGGTATAATTGCTGAATTCTTGGAGATGGATCCTGATCAATGTAGCTATGCCTATGTATATATATATATATATATATATATATATATATATATATATATATATATATATATATATATATATATATATAGGGTCAATTCAATGTTTGCCAAAAAAATAAGCTACCAAGAGATGTGGTAGTAAGATTTGTATCAAGAGACATGGTTGTAAAACTTTAAAGTAAACATTTTGAAAAAGCAATGGAGGTAGAAGGAAGCAGAGTGAGAATTATGAAAGAGCTGCCAAGAAAGGTTATAAATGACAGAAGACTGTACAAGAAATTAACTGATAAATTACGAGACAAAGGTTTAAGATGGATATTACAGATGGATATTACCAGAAGGTCTAAACTTTGAATTGGAAAGAAAGAGGATTACAATTAACAATGTCCAAGACCAGAGGAGATTTTTTGAGGAACATAGGGATTTTGGGGATACAGAATAAGTGAAGAATCATTATGGATTACAAATTATTATCTTGGAATGTAAATGGACTAAATTCACCGCAAAAAAAGAAAGGCTACATTTCATTGGATTAAAAAGCAAAAATGTAATATAATTTGTTTACAAGAAGTGCATATTAAACAAATGGATTACAAATTTCTATGGAACAAGCAATTGGGTACAGATTTTTTTTCATTGGCTAAAGAAAAAAAAAGGGGAGTGATTTTTTATATAAAACAGGAACTTAACCCAAAATTGGTTTTTAAAGATGATGATGGAAGATATGTAGCAGTGGAAGTGTCACTAAATGACAAAAAGAAATTGTCAGTGGGATTGTATGCCCCAAATGGGGCAAAGGACTCTTTCTTTAAAGAAATTGTACAGCAATTGGACCAAGAGGTATATGAACAAATAATGGTGATGGGAGATTTTAATGGAACAGTTAAAAAATATTTTAGACAGATCTGGAAAAAGAAATAGTGAATCAAGAAAGTTTGGAAGACGTTTGGAGGAAATTTAATCCTATCATGCATGATTACACCTTTTTTTCAGCAAGACATAACTATTTCTCAAGGATTGATATGTTATGGGCTACAAAAGATCTTGGACTTATGACGAAAAAAATAGAGATTCTTCCTAAAGTGGGGGCAGATCATAACCCAATAATGTGGTTGGCAAAGTATGCCAAAAAGACTAGGAGGTGGAGGATAAATGAAGATTTACTACAGAAAGTAGATATAGTGGCGTCTCTAGAAAAGAAATGAAAGCTTTTTTCCAAATAAATGAAAAAGAGGACATACAATTCCAAACAGTGTGGGATGCGTATAAAGCTGTAACAAGAGGCATTTTAATTACATTGAATAATAAAGACAAAAGAGCAAAAGAGAAACAAATGTTGGATATCCAAAAAGAGATTGCTAAGAATGTAAAGGAACTTAGAAAGCAACCGGGGGAAAAGGAAATTATAAGGGAGATCACAATATTACAGAACCAGTTAAGACATCTGCTAAATAAAGAAGTTGAATGGAATCTTAAAAGATTGCAACAGAAATCTTTTGAAGGAGCAAATAAACCTGGAAAATACCTGGCTTGGCAAATGAAAAAAAAAAGAGAGAGAGTAAATGTATTCACAAAATTGTATCAGATGGCAAAGATATTGTGGACCAAGCAGGAATTAAAAGGGAATTTTATAAATATTATGCTACGTTGTTCCAGTGTCAAAAGGTGGAGCAGAGTAAAATAAATGTTTATTTACAGAAAAAACAAGTAAATCACTTAACAGAAAATATGCAAAAGGTTTTAAATGAACCAATTGGAAAAATAGAAGTTGAAGCAGCAATAAACTCAATGAAATTGGAAAAAGCACTGGGTCCAGATGGCTTTACAGCAAAATTTTACGAAGTCCTCACAGAAACATTAGTACCAAAACTTCAAAAATTGATGAATTTAATAAGAACTGATGGGAAAGTGCCAAATATATGGAAGGAAGCAGTAATTTTGTTGATATAGAAAGAAGATAGAGACACCACAAATGTAAAAAATTATAGACCAATTTAATTACTTAATAATGATTATAAAATATATGCTAGGATACTAGCAGAAAGACTCAACCAGTATTTGAACAATTTTATTAAAGACGAGCAAGCAGGATTTCTTCCCAGGAGAGATATTAAAGACAATATTAGAACTGTCATTGATGTGGTTGAATATTATGAGAAGCACCCTGAAAAAGAAGTGGCATTATTCTTTGCTGATGCAGAGAAGGCCTTTGATAATGTGAATTGGGACTTTATGTTTGCAGTGATGGAGAAATTAGGATTAGGAGAAAATTTTATAAGAAAGGTTAAGGCAATATACACTGAACAACAAGTAAGACTCTGTATAAATGTAGATTTGACGGAAAAAATGATAATCAGCAAAGGTACGAGACAAGGTTGCCCTATATCTCCATTGATATTCATAATGACTCTAGAGCTTTTGCTTATGCAAATAAAAGAAGATAAGGAGATAGAGGGACTGAAACTGAAAGGTTTTTCCTGTAAATATAGAGTGTTTGCTGATGATGTAATGTTTATATATGTAACACCATTGCTGCTTCGCAAGATATAAGAGTATGGAGAATTGGCAAGCTTTTATATAAACAAAGAAAAATAAAAAAATTTATGCAAAAATATGACAAAGAATCAACAGGAAGAATTACAAAATGTAACAGATTGTGAAGTTGTTTCAAAAGTAAAATATCTAGGTGTGGAAATCACTATGAAAAATATAGATCTATATAAAAATAACTATGAGAAGCTTTGGCGTAAGATTGATGGAGATTTGTTAAAATGGAATAAATTGAACCTGTCTTTGCTGGGCAGAATTTCTGCAATCCTAAGAACATAAGAGAAGCCATGTTGGATCAGGCCAATGGCCCATCTAGTCCAACACTCTGTGTCACACAGTGGCCAAAAAATGTATATATACATATATACACACACTGTGGCTAATAGCCACTGATGGACCTCTGCTCCATATTTTTATCTAACCCCTCTTGAAGCTGGCTATGCTTGTAGCCGCCGCCACCTCCTGTGGCAGTGAATTCCACGTGTTAATCACCCTTTGGGTGAAGAAGTACCTCCTTTTATCCGTTCTAACCCGACTGCTCAGCAATTTCATTGAATGCCTGTGAGTTCTTGTATTGTGAGAAAGGGAGAAAAGGACTTCTTTCTCTACTTTCTCCATCCCATGCATAATCTTGTAAACCTCTATCATGTCACCCCGCAATCGACATTTCTCCAAGCTAAAGAGCCCCAAGTGTTTTAACCTTTCTTCATAGGGAAAGTGTTCCAAACCTTTAATCATTCTAGTTGCCCTTTTCTGCACTTTTTCCAATGCTATAATATCCTTTTTGCGGTGCGGTGACCAGAATTGTACACAGTAATTCCAAATGAGACCGCACCATCAATTTATACAGGGGCATTATGATACTGGCTGATTTGTTTTCAATTCCCTTTTTAATAATTCCCAGCACGGCGCTGGCCTTTTTTATTGCAATTGCACACTCTCTTTACATTTTCAGTGAGTTATCTACCACAACCCCAAGATCTCTCTCTTGGTCAGTCTCTGCCAGTTCACAACCCATCAACTTGTATTTGTAGCTGGGATTCTTGGCGCCAATGTGCATTACTTTGCACTTGGCCACATTGAGCCTCATCTGCCATGTTGACGCCCACTCACCCAGCCTCAACAGATCCCTTTGGAGTGCCTCACAATCCTCTCTGGTTCTCACAACCCTGAACAATTTAGTGTCATCTGCAAACTTGGCCACTTCACTGCTTACTCAGCGGGGCTTCCGTCCGATTTCACGCTATCTGCCTCAGGGCTGCAAGTATCTTTGCCTTTTTTGCGCAGCAAACAGAAACTGGTTTTTAGAGGTTTCTGTTTGCTGCATGAAAAAGGCAAAGCTAGTTGCAGCCCCGGGGCAGATAGTGTGAAATCGGACGGAAGCCCCACTGAGAAGAGGAGTGTGAGAGCGGTGTAAGGCGAGTGGGAAATCGGTCAATGTGTACTCAGATGAGAGTGTCTGTTGGTGTGGGTGGGGAAACAGGCAGCTAGTCTGTGGAAGGAAGAGGATCCAGGTTCTGAAATCCCCTCTCCTTTTCAATTTTGAGGCTGATGGGCCAGTGGTCCTTTTTGATGGCAGGGAGGCTCGGGTGGGAGAACCTCGTACTACTGCCATCATGGTCTTGGGACATTATAGGGTCCTATTTATGTACAGGAACAGGTAATGGGAATGATAAATGGAAGCTTCATCAGCAATGTCTGTAGATGGAGGGGGCAATGATGCCTATGTTCTTTGAGTATCCAAACAGGAGAAGGAAATCCTATGATACCTCTGTATGGAGACTTGTTCATGAGCTAACAATACATGGAGGGAGGAAATTGTGGTTGTCACTTTTCCATTCCAGTGAAATAGAAATGGTCCCTTTTCCTAAATCCTCATTGATCAGCCAAAGGAAAGCAATTACACACACCCCACCAATCCTTGTTCACCTTTACCATGTTGCAATTAAGTCCAAGAAAGAAACAGAGGCAGCACATTCAAACCCTCCCATGAGAATCTCTCTCTGCGCTCTTTTCTTGCTTTCCATGTTCTGGCTTCTTCTGGTAATAGTGATAATCTCTGTCACTTTGTTGGAGCCTCACAATAAATGGCTATTGAGATTGATTAAAAAGCCTCTGCTCTGCTCTGGCTCAGCATTGATTTTAACTGCAGCTGCTTCTATCTTTATGTGCTGCACATCATAGAAATCAGAGCTGGAAAAGACATATTAGGTCCCATCTGGTTCACCTCCCCTCCCTCTTCTTCTCTGCATGGGCCAACAGTTTTTTTCTTGCCCATCCTTATAAATTCATCTCTAAGTATGTCCACTCCAGTCTGCCATTGCCTCAGCATTGTGGCCTTAGAATACGATTAATTTCATTTTTCCATTATTCCTGGGTTCATAGAGTGCTGAACCCAGCTTCAAATCCTTGCTTAGTATAAAACTGTTAGCCTTACCTACCTCACAGGATTGTGGTGTCGATAAATGAATGGAGGACCCATTCAAGTCTGCTGGAGCTAGTTAGAGGAAGGAAGATATAATCATCATAAGACAAGTTTTTTATTGACAAACAAATTTCTTATTTTCTGCCTTCCTTGCTTTTCAAGTAGCCTTTTCTTTATATTTATGTACTCTTCTTTCAAGAAGACTGTAACAGCTTATTTGAAGCTCCCAGGCTGTTCTCGGTTCAAGATAGAACGAAATAAAAATAAGATGCCAAAGTCTCTTCAGAGTGTTTAAGGCAGGTCTACAAGGTCTCCTTCTATAGCAGGAGACCTCCCACTCGCAGCTGCTGAGTTTTAATGGAATCCTAAAACCACAGAGTTTTAGTGAATTGCTAGTGTGTCACCCTCATGTGATGATGTCTCTTCTGGATTTATGCTGGAAGTGATGTCATGCCAACGAAGTGATGTGATTTGCATTTCTCCATTCACTTGAACCTTTTGCTAGTTGCTAATGCTCAGCTGGCAGTAGTAGGGTTGCCATTCCCCAGGTCTGGATGGGGAATCACCCAGTTTTAGGGGCTTCTGCCTGTCACTAGCCAGCTGGGAAACCCAGCCCCCACACAGAGATGTCCCCCACATGGCATCCCAAACATGCTGACATCACACTTCTCTTTCTTTTAGATTTCATTTTTTTAAAATTTTAAAGTAGTTCACGATTGTGAAGCACTGTGTGAGCATGGGTGCACAAAGAAGGCTCCCTGGTCATCATCAGGACTTTAATTGGAAGGAAAAGGGAGAAGGAACACTGTTTGTTTACATGGAAACATCCATGCCACATAAACAGTAACATGGGAATCAAAGCTAGGGTTGCCAAGTCTCTCGCAGCCTCTGGCAGGGGACTCTCTTCATGCACGCTTTGCGTGCATGGCACAATGATGTCACCCGGAAGTGACATCATTGCATCGGCGGCATCATGCAGTGGCCACTCTAGGTGTTTCCGGGAAAACTCTATGGTTTTCCTGGATGCTCTAGCCATTTGGGAGGGAAAATTCTATGGTACCATAGAGTTTTCCCAGAAATGCCTAGAATGGCTGCTGTGCAATGTCGCTGGTGCTATTTCGTCACTTCTGGGTGACATCATCACACTGGCAATGTTGGGGGAGGTTCCCCCCCCCACCCGGACCGGGGGCTTGGCAGTCCTAGTCAAAGCAGAGGCAGGGAGAAGGAAGGAAAGGTGTGAAGTAGGGTCTGGGATGAGAAGAATGGAGTTGCTCTGCAGTTCTTTAATTCTCATAGTCATTCACTGGGTGAGTGAAATGCCAAATCATTCATTGCACTTTTTAAAAAGCTTGACCCCCATTTTGTAGAAAAAAGAGGTGCTGCAGCTTATCAGCACAATTCATTTACATATGCCCCACACTCTTGACATCACCAGAAGGTCTACTAAAGCATATCAACTCAGCATCTACCTTAAAATGCATCTTGAATTATAGTTGTCAAAATAAAATCTTACTCTCAGCATACTTTTAAAATTAATTCTTCCTATGTGGTCATAGTGGCATGATGATTTTCATCTGTCTGCTTTATATCTTTTGGTTATTTTCCCATTTTTTTGTGGAGATAAATATTAGAAGTTTGTCACATCTTAGAGTTCAGCAAAATTCTCACAGGGGGTTTGAACAATGGAGCCCAGAAGCAAGTATTCGGGGTGGGGGTGGGGGTAAGAAAGAACAGTAAAATTTAGAGATTCCAGAGCTCTGCTCCTATGCGCTCCTGCCCAAAATGAGGCCTGGTCTTGACTCTCCCAGCAGCCACATTGCTAAAGGAGAGCCTGAACTGTTACCAGTGGTAGAGACTCTTGCCTTTCCCCGCTGCCCCAAGCCAGTTTCCAACCCCCAAAAGGCACTGTGAGAAAATATTTCCCCCTTTCTGGATGTAGTATTCTACCTGAGGCAAAAGCCCTTTGTCCCCTGATGTCACAATTCACGGTTCTATCATTTTCTCATTTATTTTAAAGCAAACGGTCATGTGCTCTGGCTTGCCCGTTAGGGAAAAGAAAGGGCTTGGAGGCAGGTAGGGAGCAAGATGACATCACTTCCGGGTGACATCAGCACCTACTCCCATAACACCCCCGATCTCCTGCTGGCATAGGGCTGCCAAACCTCTGGTGGGGGCAGAGGATCCCCTGGTTTGGAGGCTCTTCCCCCACTTCAGGGTCATTAGAAAGTGTGGGGGGGATGTCTTCTGAACACTCCATTATTCCCTTTGAGGACCTATTCCCATAGGGTATAATGGAGAATTGATCCGCGGGTATGTAGGGCGCTGTTGTTTTGAGCTAGAGACACCAAATTTGCAGCATAGCATCCAATTCCTCTCTTCAAAATACCCTCCTAGTTTCAAGAATTGGATGAGGGGGTCCAATTCTATGAGCCCCAAAAGAAGATGCCCCTGTCCTACATTATTTCTAATGGAAAGAAGGCATTTAAAAGGTGATCCGCTCCCTTGGAGTTCAATTGTGCTTGTTGCAACCTTGCTCCTGGTTCCACCCCCAAAGTTTCCTGGCTCCACCCCCAAAGTCCCCAGATATTTCTTGAATTGCACTTGGCAACCCTATCCTGGCAAGATGAAGGGATCTGGCAGCTCTAGGCAGCAGCAAAAAGACATTTTTGCATGTGATGTGCATATTCATTCTCCTTTTGTCCCTCAAAAGTTTTGCAAAACCAATGAACGGAATAGGAGAGATAATGGGTGGGTCAAGATCTCTCCCTTCCTCCTAGCAGGAAATTGAGGTTCGGAAGAATGAAAAGCTAGAGGGGCTCCAGGAAATGCCTCTTTGACCTGGCCTAGCCAGGTCATTGGAGGGGGAACAGATATGATAAAAACTCCTTGCAGGAGGAAGGTGAGCTAAGTCCATGATTGCACACAGACCTCTCCACAGTGGAGGCAGCTATTTTGTCCATGTGCTGACCTAAATTGCTGGAGAAAGCTTCAAGGTAATAGGGACTCTATAGAGATCTAGAACACCTAAGCTAAAGAGCCTGTCCTATTTCAATATCTGGTAGGACAAAGGATTTGTGTTTTACCATTTATTTTATATTTCCTAGCTCAATTTGGTATTGGGCTAAAAGTATCCTTGTAACCCTTTCCTTTTTAATGAATACCTTATAACTGTTATTGCTGTTAGTGGATCTCTGTACCACATAGACCTCCAATGTCTTGGGTACACTATTTTAAAAGGAGCCCCAGGAAGAAGGCAGGCAGTTGGCAAGTGGCTATTCCTGCAAGGTTGCACAAGGCATTTCTGTGGTGATCAGATGCTGGGCAGCAGGAGACACAGAGACAAGGCCTCAGAACTTGGAAGAGAAACTGGGAGTCCCTTACAAAAGGTCTGGTGGTGGTGGTGCATTACCAGAGAGAGAGGGAGAAACCTTGGAAAGCAGGGTGTTGGGAGAAACCTTGGAAGGCAGGGTGGAACAGGGCCTGTAGGCCAGTTCCACCACAGGGGATATAAGGAATTAGCGCATACATCACTTGCATGAGGACAGCTTTCCATAAATACAATGAGCAGTGTTGCTTTAATGATAGTGGCAACAATTTGTCCCCATAGAAAATTCTCAGGATCCTTGCCATGGCTGACATGATGAGCTGATAATCCCACAGGCCTGCAAAGGACCAATCACAGGAACTTGGTGGGCACAGGAGGACTAGGATCCACTAACTCTACCCCCCCCCCATCTGCTGCTGAGATGGCAGTGTGGCAGGTGAATGGGACTATGTGAGAGGAGGGAGGCAAACTTGGAGATGAAGAAGGGTAGCAGCAGCAGCAGCAGTATGGACAGGCAGGCAGCCAACTGAACAACCGATATGAATTTGTTACCTGTTTTGCTTAGTCCAGTGTTTTCTCAACTATGTTCCTTTCCATGTAAATGTCTCTAAGTAAGATAGTCCTGAACACAGTAAATTTATTTAGCAGAAGAGTGCTAGCATCTTCCCAGCCAGCAGATTCCTACCTTAATAAATTAACTTATGACATGCTTCACATTTATGTGGACATCTGCTCAGCCAACTCTAGCTATTTTAAATGATTGCTCACAGATGCCAGGGTAGAGATCCCTTATCTCTTGGGAAACATATTCAAATTCCCTCTGCCCCCTCCATTATACATGCAGAGTAATTCTGTGTATTTTTACTCAGAAGTAAGTGCCACTCTGATCAGTTGGGCTAAGTTCAAGTGACCATGCATTTGACTGCAGGCTTCCAATACAATTCTAAACAGATCGACTTCAGTAGACTTAGAAGGGTGTAATTTGGTTTAAGAGTGCAATGTGAAGCTGCCAGAATATACTTTGCATTTACTTCAGTTCTGTTTCACCTTAACACAAATTATGCCTTTACTGCTTCCTGGAACTGACTTCTCCTAATCTTGTCAAGAAGAGTATCAGTCTTCTAGTGTAGGGTGACATAGGAAATAAGCAGCAGCAAATTTAAAGCTGATACATGGAGTACATTTTGTTGTTGCTCTGGGAGAAGGTGGTTCCATAAATTGAGTACCAGGTGGCAAAAATTCAACATTCAATAACCCAAATTGGAAACAGATTGATATCTTCCAACATTTGATAGAAGGAAATTGGTGCACTAGGTTATTAAATGAGCAAACCGCATGTATGTTAGTAGGGATTAAATTGAAACAGGTTCTCCCAGAGGTAGTGGAAGGAAGGGAAACAATTTCCAAAAGATAAAGGATTATTAAAATGTCAACATGGTAGTCCGAAGAGGATCCTGTGCACGAAAGACCTCTTCTTTCTGCTGTGTGATATTCAAAGCCAATCAAATGGAGTTTCTTAATTACATATTACCAGTAGATGGTTCTCAAACATTGAAGACCTCTTCTTTATTCATGCACAAGTCTGCCTGGTCATCTACAAAAAATGTGGAGGATAGGGTAATCTATTTTAAAACAAAAACAGAACACAGCTTCCTAAGACTAAAGGAGTAGCTATGCTCCTTCCCTGTCCTCCTTTACTCCCCTTGACTGTTTTAATTTCAGCATTTTTCTTCTAGCCCAGCTCTAAGATTGGTGTAGTGGTTAAGTGCACAGACTCTTATCTGGGAGAACCAGGTTTGACTCCTCCACTTGCAGCTGCTGGAATGGCCTTGGGTCAGCCAGAGCTCTCATAGGAGTTGTCCTTGAAAGGACAGCTGCTGTAAGAACTCTCTCAGCCCCACCTACCTTACAGGGTGTCTGTTGTGAGGGCGGGGGAGGTAAAGGAGATTGTGACCGCTCTGAGACCCTGAGATTCAGAGTATAAGGCGGGATATAAATCCATTATCTTCTTTAAAAAATACTGGGAAACACCTGGGCTGAGAGAAAAATGCTGAAGTTATCTGAGCACAAGAAGATAAGGCTGGGGAAGGGGCAAAGTTTAGCTCCATCTCCATATTTACATTTTTTTTTGTAAATATTACTAAAGAATTTGAGAAAAGGAAGAAAAACTCAGTCATAAACCTGTTTTTTTATTAAATCTTTCAGACACCACTCTTCTGTCTGTTTGAAATCTGGCCGGAGGATCTCATGGATAACAGGGGAGAATTCCTGGAGAAGTTTATTCCCATTAGTTGGTTGACAAAAGAATACAGGTGGAAATGTACCTTGCATTGAGCCTAATGGGAACAAAAGCTGAATGTAATAAAAAGATTTAGTAACTATAATAAAAAAAAAAACAATGAAAATGTTTAAAACCTGTGTGTGTGTTTGTGTGTTCGTGTACACTGCATATGCTTGCAATCAAATCCCTCTTGAGCTATAAGGTCCTTGAATGGGATAGCCTCAGGAGAGCATAGCTTCACTTCCTATTCGTTATTTATCTCACAAGGCTAGAAAACTTCATGGGTCTTTGATAATCTCCTTGCTTTCTACCCAAATGTCCACTCAGCTTTGCTTTCCAGGACTGTATTGGCCAAAAGACTGGATCTTCTGCACTAAGCTGCACTTAAAAATTGTTGACTGAAATTTTAAACCATAGTATTTGCATGATTGCAATGGTGATGGATCTCTCTATGATGAGAATGAAAAACTGCAGTTTGATAAGACAGATGATGATGGTATGAACTCAGTATGAGGTAACACATTAATGACCAAGATCAGAAGAGACTAATGAGAATGGCAGTGGATAATGATTAGATAAGAATGTAGAAACTGTACATTAAAAATATGAAGGGGTTTACATTTCAGAGTATAAAAGGTAGACTTAGAACTTGGATTGGATGCCAGGTGGAGACAAAATTATATATGAGCTGAGGAGTCATTCCTCGGACCCACTCAGTGCTAATTTTCTTAGCCCAAACTACAGCCTTCCTTTGAAAAATTAAAATGTTTTAATTTAATTTCAGTTTAAAACTCATGGTTTTGTTCCATTTGTAGTCACAGGTTGATCTTAAATATATCAGCTTAAAATTATGTTTTTAAAATCATTATGTCAGCTACTGTGCAGGCTTGATCAACCATATGTATTTCAAGATCCTCCCAAGTGGCCCAAGTCAACAATTTAGAATAAAACTTTTAAATATAGACTTTTATGTGTGCTAGTTGGATTTTTCTTGTAATTTTCCAGTTTTTTGTGATGTCTCTTCTGTATTTTTGTGTTACTGTACAAGATGTATAGTGATTGCATTTGATCTATATCAATTACTAACATATCTGCCCTTCTCGAAAACTGGGCCTTTAGTAGATATCTGAGGTATAACTATTTGCAGGCTCATGGAATCTAGAGGATTATGCTTTCAATGGACATAATTTATGGATTTATGAAGTCCTTGCTTAATATTAACATATTGGCAGAAGATCCAGTGCTGTTCTTATTAGCAATCTGTAGAACCTTTTTTTTTTTAAAAAAAATGCAAGGTCTGGATGTGGCATTTTTCTCTTCATTCACATGGCATTATAACAAATTCAACTTAATAAATTAAATTTGACAGATGATTAGTTCATAATGTGGTGCAATCACTTCTGGTATTTGAAAGAAAAATGGGAAATGGACAGGATATTTAATTCCAATAGATCTGCTGTGTCTGTGATGGGCAGTGCCTTTAGTCACAGAGAAATGCCATTAGGACATAGGGAAGAATGCACAGCATAATATTTCTATCTTCAAATGGTGGTTTGATGAACAAAGCTGGGTGTTGTAAGGATTAAATATGAGACTTGGGTCAGAAAGGAGAAGTCTGAAAGCTGACCTCTTTCCTTCATGGGTCGGTGGGAGTCCGAAACCATTTCCAAATGTGGTTAATACTACTTAATTTATTCTGATGGAGTATATTAGTATGAAGATCTGTGCCTACTGTCTTATATAATGTTGGTTTAATTTTTTAACTTGTTGGTAGATTGTGTATTTACTGCTTTATGAGCTACATCACACACTTTTGAAGTGAGGGAATGAGATAAAAAAGGTAAAGATAGACCCCTGTGCAAGCACGTTGTTTCCAACTCTGAGATGACATTGCATCATGATGTTTTCACAGCAGACTTTTTACAGGGTGGTTTGCCATTGCCTTCCCCAATCATCTACACCTTCCCCCCAGCAAGCTGAGTACTTATTTTACCGACCTTGGAAGGATGGAAGGCTGAGTCAACCTTGAGCTGGCTACCTAAACCCAGCTTCCGCTGGGATTGAACTCAGGTTGTGAGCAGAGAATTTGGACTGCAGAATGTTGAACTAGATGGGCCATTGGCCTGATCCAGAATAGCTTCTCATATGTTCTTACTATAGATGCCATAAGAGCTTAGACCTTGGCCTCATTAACTGCCCTGAGCCTGCTTCAGCCAGGAGGCTGGGATATAAATATAAATAAATAAAATAAAATAAGACCTGGACCAATGCAGACTACAAGTCACAAATAAACCTTAATTACAGGGGGTGTGATTCTTATTTTGTTAATCCAAGTTTAGAAGAAACCAACCATTTATTTCCTAAGCCATCCAAGGAATGTATAATTAAGCATCTCTCCCAGTGATGCACAAAGGTTCTTTATGTATCCATTGACAGATACATCTGAGGAACAGATTAGAAACAGTAGCAGGAAATTTTGAGCCTATAGCTTCCAAGAGCAAACAGCAAACAACATTAACATGGGGCAGGGGAAAAGCTGAAGGTCATGATAGCCGTAATTATTGGCCTGAAAGACATCTGGCTGTCCTTGACCAGGACTAGGGCTTTATCAGTCCTGGCCCCAACCTAGTAGAACTCTCTGCTGAGTAACATCCGCACCCTGAGGGACTTATTGCAGGGCTTTCAAGGCAGAGATGTTCTGCCAAGTGTTTGGTTGAGGACAGTGATGATTCTCTATTGGGCTGGCAACTCCTGCTTTTTCTGCCTCTCCTGTTCTCCTACCTCCCCTCCCTGCATGAGGTAGTGACATACCCGGCAGCTTTACTGCTATCTGATCGGTATTACTGTATTTTGTGATTTTTAAACTTTTGTTGTATTTTATGAGGATTTTTATATACATCACCATGAGCCCTGTCCTAAGGGGGAGGGCAATTTAAAAACAACATGAAATAATAAATAATATTTGAGACATAGACAAAGAGGATAGCTTAGACTTCCTCCCTTGCCATCCCAGTGCCTAGGGAAGGGAAGAGGATGGCAAAGGTGAAGAATCTCCTTTATAGCAACTCTCCATGTTTTGGAATAAAATAGCCACAACTTTTATTGGTTATAGCTGTAGGGAGAAGGGAGAGCATGGAACAACCAGATCCTGACATTGACTGACGTGCCTGCCAGTCAATGTATCCCAGCAGACTTCATTTCCATGGGGTAGGGAAAAGGTTGGAGGTCATGATAGCTGCATTTTTGAGACATAAAGACAAAGAGGACAGCTTAGGTTTCCTTGCTTTTGTGTTATTTAATTATTGTTTCTGTCCTACTTGATAAGTATGGTATTTGTGAAACATTTGCAGTGTTACTTCCAGAATATCTATTGATTTTTTTCAAAATCTATGACATCCTTAAGGCTATCAAAGAAAAGAGTTAGAATAAATGTCATGAAAAAGAAAAGCTTGGTCATCCAAACCTTTGTGATTAATCTTCTCTTCTCCAGATAATAAACTTATAATTTAACCTATCATGTCTTTGAAAGTTTTTATCCTTCACGAACCTCACACTGGGCACTTTTGCAAGTTGCACTCATATTAAGACTCCTTGAGAATCAATACTGCATTCTTAAAAAAAGATTTTGTAGATGCTGCAATAAACAAACAATATCAAGATATAAGGATATGTGCCAAAGCTGAGACTGAAATACATGATGATTATTTCTCACTTTTGAGAAACTATTTCATGGCAAATACTGCACTCCACCCCCCCCCCCCCATTTCTGTAGACTACTATGGGAGGAAAACTTCAAAGATGGTGAACTTCTGAAGCAGCTTTATATCAAAACAGAGCAGTATTGTCCTGTCAGACCAACAGTAGCTCTCCAAGGTCTCAGGCAGAAGTCTTCCACATCACTTACTACCTGATAATTTTATTAGGAGATACCACACGTTGAACTAGGACCTCCTGAATGTAAAAAAGATGCTCTGCTACTGAGATACAACCCTTTGCTTCATTGGGTGAGCTTTAGCAGAGGGAATGGTTGCATCAGTTGTCTTGTAGGAACTGTGAAGAACAAATGCTCACCAAATGCTTTCAGTGTATCCCCAGTTCAGCTAACTTCTGGGATTGGAATTGGTAGGAAGAAAATATGTTTCAAGATGCAGAGTACAGTGAGGTAAGATTAGTGTTGTTATGGGGAGTTCAATTTTGTTTTTTAAAAAATTGTTTTAGGTATAGCCACTGATTCCTCATATTCTCTGTCAAAGAAGAATTTCATTTCTCTTTGTTATTCCTCTATGTGTCTTTTCCTAACCAGCTCTTGCAGGGTTTTAAAATTTTATTCAGACGATATGTACCACAGGATAGTCCTGACTTGGATGGCCCAGGCTAGCTCAATCTTATTAGATCCCCAAAACTAAACAAAGTCAGCCCTGGTTAGTACTTGGATGCACTCCAGCTCCACTCCCCCCCCCCAAAAAAAAAGTAACCCAAGAAAAAAATAGTGGCAGACCAACAGAAAGGGATGGGGGAGTTTGTAAAGGAAGACATTTTCACTTTGTGAAAGGAAACAAACTGAGCACAGCAAGGAAAGATGGCAAATGGGAGACCACCAAGGAATTCTAGGGTTGCTGTGTAAAGGCAGACAATGTCCATCCAGCTCTGAATGTCTCTTGCCTTGAAAACTCCTATACAGTCAGCATAAGTCGGCTGTGACTTGACAACACTTTCCAACCCACCACAGGGTGTTCTTGCAGGAAGGTAAGATGGTTTGGGAAGATACTGCCTGCCACTAAGCACCAGCAGAATGAAATTATTAAATTTTGCGGAACATCCCTGCTTGCTTCCATCTTCAGTTTCCTATTGCCCACCCAGGGTGAAATAGTCAGATGCAATAATTGGATTAAACTAAGGGCCACTTTATTTAATTTATTAATAAATGGCAAGGGCTAAACAGAACCTGTGGCCTGGTCAGGGCCAGGGGTCTCAACAGACACCTCCCCTGCCATTTAACAGGCAAGCAACCCAGCCCCTGGCTAGAGCTGTACACCACAGCTTAGACCAGGCCAACTCAGCAAATAGGCAAAAAAACGGAAAGGTCCAACCACAAGCCAGGCAACTCAATGAAAGTAACCTTCCAGGTAAGCTCCAAAGGACAGTCTGCATTCTCCCACCCCAAGCCAGCAAAACCCAAAGGTCGATCCTGACAGACCCCTAACCCCACAAATGGGGGATGCTTTCTGGTCCTCCCCTAGCCGCATAAGCTCATTAACCACAGAAACCTGTCACCACTAAGGCCAAGTCTCTGCTTAGGCCCTAGCACCAACTGCGAGGCCCAAGGCCACCTGCAGCCCTTGCCGAAGGTCTCCCAAGAAGAGACCATTACCCTCATCCGAAAGATGAACGCCATCACCCCTATAGAGGTGGGAACAACTAATATGAATGTCCAGATGAGGCAAGTAGTAGCCCAGACCATCTTCCAAGGCTCTCCAAATTTTTTTATTAGCCTTGCGACGGGCCTTGTCAATGCCCAAAGGGTCCCAAACACCCCGCCAAAAAAGGTGAGGGATCATGGCCAACCAAATTATAATGGTCCCAGGCCATCTCTCCCTGATAGCCCTAAAATCCTCCTCTGCCTGCAGGGCCAAAGCTGTGCCTTTCATCAGCCCAAGATCATTACCTCCCAGGTGTATAACTAAGACCTGGGGAGGAGGGCAAGCACTCCCTTGAAATAACAACGGCAACAGGTCAGGTCAATGAAGGCCCCTGAGCCCCTGCCATTCAATGGTAACCCACTGGCTGAGTTCCAGCTGAGAGCCAACTGAAGTTCTCCGAGCCTGATGAGCAGCCCAAAACACATAACTGTGCCAAAGATGAGAACACGGCTCCTCTGGCCAGGAACAACGGCATCTAAAAAAGAAAAACAGTTAAACTAGCAACAATAACCACAAACTCCATGCTAACCCCCCCCCCATGAAACTCCATGCTACCCCCCCCCCACGTTTAACTTTAAAAGGGGTAAATACACTGAGATGAGGAGGCATGTGAGGAGGAAACTGAAAGGAAAGGTACATATGGTCAAAACCCTTGGGGAAGCTTGGACGCTATTTAAAACTATAATCCTAGAAGCTCAGATAAAATACATACCACAAGTTAGGACTTCCTGTTTCCGGAATGGTGTGAGACGACGCGGCTGGTGGAAGCTCCGGGCGTTTTTTTTGTTAATTAGAGTGATTTATGGACAGATAAGTGAACTAAATTTTCTTGTTTGTTATTGCAAGACCTGGTGAACAGTGGGGTTAAGTCTCCTTCTGAACTTTGTGTGGGCTAAGCTGCCAGGAGCGAAGAATTTCCTACACTTATACGGCAGGTTTCCCCCCTCCCCCCCTCCTTCACAGCCGAAGCCGAAGCCTTCAAAACTACAGTAAAAGAGCTCGGGAAGTTTTTGGCAATTAGAGCGGTTTTGGACAGATAAGTGAATTAAATTTTCCTGTTTGTCATCGTAAGACCTGGTGAACAGTGGGGTTAAGTCTCCTTCTGAACTTTGTTTGGGCTAAGCTGCCAGGACTGGAGATTTCCCCACGCTTGCACGGCACGTTCCCTCCCTCCTTTACAGCTGATGCCTCCAAGACTACAGCAAAAAAGAAAGAAGGATACACGGGGTAGAAGGGGGGCAGAAGACGACTCTGAGGGTGAAGAGGAGACTCTAATGGCTGAGGTAGCTTCTGTATCAGAGGGCTCCTCATTGGAGAAGCTAGAGAAGAAAATAGATGCATTATCAGCACGAATGGAGTCTCTCCCGATTCAAATAACTCAGCAGCTGCAGCAGATACAGCAAATTACTGCCGAGGCTTTAAACAGAGTGCAGCAGTGTGAGGGGAAAGTAGTGGCTATAGAAAATATAGTGGCCGAACAAGCTACAGCAGCGGGTGAAACAAGGAAGGAGGTCCTTGCCCTGCGTGAGAAGGTAGACGTTCTAGAGGGGCAGTCTCGACGCTGTAACCTGCGTTTAGTAGGACTTAAAGATTTGACAGCTCGGGCCCCAGCAGAGCTGGTTGATTTTGCAAACAATTTCTTCCACCATATCCTTAAGCTCCCAGTGGAGTTCCCTTTAGAAATTGCTGACGTGGTGCGACTTATCAGACCAGGCCCAGAAGGGTTAATAAGATCCACGCTGCTGATCTCTTTTGTACGTGTGTCTACGCGTGATTTCGTCCTACGCAAGTTCCGGGAATTATCCATGGGGGAGGGCATTTTCTGGCAGGGCCAACCAGCCTCTTTTTCACTTTACCCGGATCTCCCAATTGCAATAATTCAAAAACGTCGTGCATATAAGACAGCCAAGGAATTAGCTCGGAAATTAAAGGTGGAGAACTTTATCCTTTTTCCGTCTACACTGGTGCTGATTCGCAATGGCAGAAGAGTCCTATTTCACACCCCACAAAGTGCAGAAGACTATCTACGTGCTATTGAAGGAGAGACTGTACCAGGAACAATGGACACTTGAGGCTTGCGCCGTGAAGCATGGACAGTCTTTGGATTCTTGCAATTAAAGCCGGGTGGTGGTTGTTTCTTTTTCCTTCTTTCTTTCCTTCTTGCTTACTATCCCCACTACTCAAAACCCTTTGGTCTTTTCTCAGCTTTCCCCGTGTCCTTTTTCCTGTTGGATACCCTATACTGAATGCAGATAATAGCCCCCCTCACCCCCCTCGCATGTGTCCTTATAATGGTTTTCCTTCACGCTGTTTCTAAGTTCTTTCTAAGTGCTAAGGTGGAAGACACTAAAATAAAGTTTTTCTTTTTTTTTCCCCTTTGCATTAAGTTGACTAGGTGATCTGGCTTCTTCTATATACAAGACCTGCTAGGACCCTGGACATATTCCACCTGGGGTTTCCATGTTGGATCTGTATTAATATCAGGGGGACAATAACTAATGACGTGGTGACCTAAAACCCTATTTGCTTGGTCTGGTTAAAGGAATGTAATTTATAGTTTCCTGGGCACCTGATTATCCCTCCGTTTATGAAGTCCTGATTAACGTAAGAAGGGTTCAACTCTGAATTGGGTGGCTGCGTAATTTTAAAGGCTTATAGAGGATCTGTTTACATGAATCCCACCATGGCAATTGTTTGCAATTATGCTTTTGAAGGTAATCCTGAATGCACTCTCCAGCTGGGTTGTTAATGATGCGAAGTCTTTAACCCAGTAACTTACCAACACTGATTAATTAATGGATGGCAAGTGGGAAATAATTCAGTTTGTGATTATTGTTTATTAGGTCTGTGCTATAGATGAATTATTTCTTTGAATTACTTATGTAGATTTGGTTGTCAACCATGTGCTGGAGGCTAGGCAGAAGAGACCTTCAATGATATATGCCCAATGGTTATTCTAGAAATACTAGTTAATTAATGATAATTAATTAATGATAAGACAAGGCTATGCAAGTCTTGAAGAGAATGTAAAGGGAAAAGCAGGCTATTTAGGGTTGGTTAGCTCATATAAACGGAATACAAACCTTATATCAGCTTAATGCAAGAGCCAGGAGGGGTTGAGGGCAAGATGTGTGAAACAAGGGAATTTGCAGGATGTTAATTTCAGGGTAAACTTTGTACTGGCATGGCTGGATGTTGAAGGGAATGAGGAGATTCAATTTGTCTGTGTACTAGGTGATTTAGTAGGATGGAGATGGGCCCATAGAGGTCTATTAGGGACCCTAGAATTTGTTACAGTACAGACCAAAGAGAGACTACTGATCTCTATGAATTGAGTAGATTAATGGGGTTTTTTTAGCCCGGGGCGATTGCCTTTTTTTAATTTTTTGCTTTGTTCTGGATTCTAACATGGAAGTTGGAAGAATAGGTGGGGGAAGTTACCCTCCAGGGCGTAGGTTCGCCATGGAGGGGACTTATACACGGGGTGTAGTAGCATTGCCAAGATGGTATGGGAGGAGGAGGATTGCTCTCTGGCCCCTGGCCGAACGACCAGAGGTTGAACTAAGATGTCAGTTAAAGTAGCATCGCTTAATGCACGCGGCCTCAGAGACCCTAAGAAGAGAGCGATGGTTTTAAGGACTCAGGTCCTTCGGAATGCGGACATAGTATTAATCCAAGAGTCTCATATTTTGGACAATGAAAGCTCCTTGCTGGCTAAATTCCAAGGTGACCAGGTCTACACTTCAGGATATGAGAGGAATGCTCGCGGTGTCGCAATAATTATTCGTGGACGCTTGGGCTGGAGTAACTTAATGAAGATTTCTGATCCCCAGGGATGCTACATTGTTCTAAGCGGCTTAATGTATGGACAAAAGGTTGCCTTGGTAAATTTTTATGGATCAAATAAGGATGATCCTGTCATTATTAAGGATGTGGTCTCTATTCTAATGAAAGTGGATTTCGAATGGATAATTATGGGCGGAGATTTTAACTTAGTCCTAGATAATGAAAAAGATCGAAGCACCAAGTCAGATCTAAGGTCCCCAAGGGCTTGGGCAGCGCTAACAGCAGCAATGAAGGAGTTAGGCTTGGTAGACGTGTGGAGAGAACAGCATAAAGACCAAAAAGGGTTTACTCACTACTCGCACGTCCACCAGAGTATGGCAAGGATTGACTACTTTCTGATTTCGAGGTCAAGGTTTCACCTGGTCACGAATTCCCAAATCTGCCCATTTTCCTTCTCGGATCACCATGCTGTTACCATGGAACTGGATATGAGAAATCGGATTGAGAAGAAGGCTACATGGTACTTTAATAACTCACTAGTTAATGATCCAGTTTTTTGTGCGCAGATGGAAAAGGAGATTCCACAGTTCTTCCAGAGTAATGAAGGATCGGTGGACCACTACTTAACCATTTGGGAAGCATTTAAAGCAGTGATGAGAGGTCGTATAATTGCGTATGCCACAGCAAAGAAACGAGAACGAGCCCAACGGGAGGAAGAGCTAGAGATGTTAATTAAAGACCTATGGGAAAAGCACTTTCAGAATCTGTCTCCTGCCCTCTACACGGAAATTCAACAGTTAACTTTTCAACTGAATTTGCTCAAGTCGCGCAAGTCTGAACTTATATATGCCCAGATAAAACACCAGTATTGGGAGTTCGGCGAAAGGCAGGGGAAAATATTAGCCTCAAGGTTAAAGGGCCAACAGGAAGAGAGATGGGTAACTCAGATTAGTGATGACAGGGGAGGCGTTCATGCTACACCTTCTGGAATAGCAGACCAGTTTCGCCTCTTTTACCAAGAGCTGTACAAGGGTCATGTTAAAGAGGTAGATGACAAACAGGACGCCTTTATACGTCAACTTGACTTACCACAACTGTCGGAAGAGGCTCAAAGGATCCTCTCAGCTCCCCTAAGATTGGATGAGGTAACGGCTGCATTAGAATCACTTCGACATGGTTCAGCCCCGGGGCCAGATGGGTACTCTCCGGTCTGGTATTTCCGATTCAGGGATATCTTAGCTCCTAAGTTGCTGAAGACATATCAAGCAATTTTTGACAAAGGTATGCCTTCAAAAGAATTTAATGCGGCTTGGATTACACTGATTCTTAAACCGGGGAAGCCCGCATATCTCTGTTCAAGCTATCGCCCAATATCCTTGTTAAATGTTGACAACAAGATACTGACGGCTATATTAGCACAACGCCTTCAATCAGTAATAGCTTCGGTGGTGAACAGAGCTCAAGCAGGCTTTATCCGAGGTCGCTCGGGAGCTGATAATGTTCGGTTAATTACTGACTTAATAGCCACTTATAATGAGAAGCCGGAATCTGCGTTTCTAATCTCTATTGATGCTGAGAAGGCATTTGATCGTGTGGACAGAGGGTTCCTGAGGAAGACGATGACATACCTGGGCTTTCCGGAAGAATTCCTTCGGTGGACCCAGTTGATATATCAGAATGCGACCTCGAGAATTAGAGTCAATGGAGAGCAGTCTGGAGTAGTCGATCTGGCATGCGGCACAAGACAGGGGTGTCCGCTTTCCCCACTCCTGTTCAACATCTGCATTGAGCCTCTCACCCAGGCGGTGCGCCAAAGGACGAACATATATGGTATGAAGCACGGTCTCAGCGAATTTAAAATTCTGTTATATGCAGACGACGCCCTTTTGATGGTGACTGAGCCAGAGTCCTCTTTTCCAGCAATTATTAAGCTTACTGAAGAATTCGGCCAACTTGCAGGCTACAAAGTGAATTGGGGGAAAACTGAGGTACTCCAAGTGGGCGGTAAGAAGATTCCTGAGGCAGTTGGAAGGCGGTTTAGACTTCAGGAGGACTCGATTCAATACTTAGGAATACAAATTCCCAATCGAAGTCAAAACTTAGTGGGGATGAATTTTAGAAAGCTCCTGGAGAAAACACAAGCTGACTTCACCCGATGGAAACCCATCCCATTGTCATTGTGGGGTAAAGTGAATGCCCTTAAGATGGTTACATTCCCCCGCTTCTTTTATGTTCTCCGAGGTCTCCATCAGTATATTCCGCAGAAGTGGTTTAAAAGAGTCAATACTCTAATAACAAACTTCTTGTGGGAAGGGAAAAGGCCGCGACTGTCCTTGGCTAGGCTCCAGCTCCCAATTGATCAAGGTGGCTTTGGTATGCCAGACTTAAGTGTATACCATAGGGCCTATATGTTGGCAAGTGTTAGTAAGTGGAGGCAAGATGTAGGGAAGGAATCTCCAGACTGGGTGGCTCTCGAGGCTTCAACAGTGGCCCCTCTTTCTACGCTAGAGGTTTTGGGTTCGAAGCACTACCAAGGGGAAGTATTGCTTCCAGCAATTCAGGCCACCAGGCGATTATGGCAGCTAATAGGTACCAAGCAAGGCTTTAACGCCTTCTTACATGGATCAATGACTCTTTGGGGAAACCCAGAATTGAGGATTGGAGGGTGCCAAGTGGTCTGGAAGGGTTGGATTGAAAAAGGGATAACAACTCTTGATCATCTACGAGACCCAAATAGAGAAGAATTCTGGACATTTAAGGAGCTTCAAGACAAGTATAATCTTGAATCTAACCAATGGCTACATTATTACCAAATAAAGACGGCGCTGACGCAGCTGCTGGGTCCGGATGCCTTGGCTGCCCCTGATCCACCATCCCTTTTAGCTGTATTAAGGCGGACATGGCAGCAAGATAATCCAGTGCAAGCCCTGTACACGTACTTTCGATATGGGACGCAACAACAACAGCTAATTGAAGAATTACGGGTAAAATGGGCAGATGAACTGAACCTTAGTATTCTACCATTCCAATGGTTCACAATCAACAGGGCGATCCGAAAAGTTTCTAAAGATCAACGCTTGATATTAATTCAGCAAAAAATTCATTTCCGTATTTACTGGACACCTGTTCGACTACACAAATTTAACCTCTTGACTTCACCGGCATTTTGGCGATGCCAGGGAGGTGAAGCAGGGCTAAGCCACATGATTTGGTCATGCCCGGTGCTGCTTGATTTCTGGGGCGATATACTCAGGTGGATAAACCGCGTATTGGGAAGTCAGCACAGATTCACAGCCATGCAAGTTCTTTTAAACCACTTCCCGTCAGCATGGGTGTTGTCTCGCCCACAGCGATATTGGGGATTTCGGGCACTGATGACGGCAAAGAGGATAATCATGCAGATGTGGAGAACGGAATTTTCAGGAACCGTAGCGCAATGGCTGGAGGACATGCTGCGATTGGCGGTGGATGAAAGGCTGGTCTACCGACGAATGATGCAACAACAACAATTCGAGGACATTTGGGCACCGTTTTTGGCGGCTGTCAATAATTTACAGGGTCCGGGATGTGAATTTGAACATAGTTCCCTCTAGGCTGTGGGGGCCAAGGTGGTCCAGAGAGCTATATCAAGTACTAGGCATACAATAGGCAGAGATAGATAAGTATGGGCAACAAGGGTGACGGGTCACAGGGTGCTGGATGAGTGGATAATTGTGAACTACGTAATTTTTTGTTTGTTTAATTGTTAAATATTTATTATTACTATGGATCTGTTACATATACTAATTTCAATAAATGATGAATATATAAAGTAAAAAAAAAAAAAACATACCACAAGTTAGGAAAGGCACAAAAAGGTATAAGAAAAGGCCTGCATGGTTAACAAACAAAGTAATGGAAGCTGTAAAAGGTAAGAGGGACTCCTTTAAGCGGTGGAAAACCAGTCCAAGTGAGATTAGTAAACGGGAACACAGGCTGTGGCAAATCAAATGTAAGACTATGATCAGGCAGACAAAAAGGGACTATGAGGAGCATATTGCAAAAAACATAAAGACCAACAATAAAACTTTCTTCAAATATATTAGAAGTAGGAAACCAGCCAGGGAGGCAGTGGGGCCCTTGGATGACCATGGGGTAAAAGGATTACTGAAGGAGGATAGGGAAATGGCTGAGAAGCTAAATGAATTTTTTGCCTCCGTCTTCACTGTGGAAGACGAGAACTTTTTGCCCTCCCCAGAACGACTAATTTTGGAAGGGGTGTTGAAAGACCTGAGTCAGATTGAGGTCTGGGTGGAAATGCGCACGCTCTGAAGAGAAACAGCCTCGGCTCGCCCCTCTCCGGACAAGAAAAGAGATTAGGACCGAAAGATAAGTAAATATTGAAGTTTTGGGGTCATAATATTTGTCAGTGAAGCTAGAGAGTCAAAGAAGTTAAAGGCGTGCTCAGAAGACAGCTAGCACTGAGAAAAAGGGAGTATTTTGGAAAACAGATAAGAACCGGAGGCAGTGATTAGCACCGTTAAAATGGCTGCCACTACAGTGAAACAGCTTTCCGAACAGATAGCACAGTTTCAAGCTTTAATGATGCAGTCTCAGAACAAAATAGAGGAGACTGTTGCTAAAATTAATAATGAAGTTAGCCAGATAAACAAGGATCTGCAAGATATTAGGCAGCTGGCCAACAAGGCTGATAAGGCAGCGTCAACAAATCGGAAGGAGATAGTTTATTTAAAGGAGCAGATTAAAAGCCTCTCTGACAGAGCAAGAAGGGTAAACCTTATCATTCATGGTATTTCAGAAGACATTGACTCACGACACTTGGAAGACGGGATAATAAACTGGCTCTCAGAACAGCAAACAGGTGTTATGATTAATGATGACCAGGTCGAGAGAGTCCATAGGCTTAGGTCTAGAAGGTCAGGAGGATCTCCGAGACCAGTGATAGTCAAATTTACAAGAGAAAAAGTGCAGCAGCAAGTCTTTTTGGCTTTGAAGAAGAAAAGGGCGCTGGAATTTAAAGGGAAAAGGGTATATGTGAGACAAGACTTTTGCAGTGAAACACTGGAAGAAAAAAGACAAATGAAGCCATTTGCAGATAAACTCTTTCAGAACAAGATATTGTTTACATGGGCTTACCCGGCCACTATTGTGATCTACAAAGAAGGCAAAAGACTCACAGCAAGGAACCCAGCTGAAGCAAGGAAACTCTTGGAGAAGATGGGTCTGGATCCAGGAGAAACAGGAACTCAACCAGAGGAAGAGCTTAATGTCGACGAACCAGAGGAGGGGCCTTCTACACGTCAGGAGAAACGACAGAGGATGAGACTATAAGATGTTCAAGGAAAAGGAGGAACTCCAAAAAAAAAAAAAAGGGGAAAGTACCCCACAAATAAGAGGGAGGGAATATTACGGTCTTAAGTGAAGGAAGGAAATAATAAAAGATCCAGGAGGGGGGGGAGGTGTGCCCACCCGAAGGTATAGGGAGGGTGGAGAGATCAACCCAAAAGTGAGCCCTATACCAGAAGAGGGGAGGGGGGATGATGGGGAAGAGTGGGGGGAAAGGGTGTGGGAGGGGGGAAGGGAGAAAGGGGAGAGGCAGAACAGACTTTGTTATCCAGCCAGGGAAGGGAAGGGAGGTGAATGATTATGGCTAAAACTTTGAAAATGCTCTCACTGAATGTCAACGGACTAAGTTCAGACCTGAAAAGATATAGATTAACAAGAATGGCAAAACAACACAATATAGATATCGTGTATTTACAGGAAACACATAAGGCAAAGGATGATATTAAACCGTTGATTAAACACCCAGGATGGAAAGTATTGGCTGAAGCAAGAAGTAGAACTAAGACGAGAGGAGTTGCAATTTTAGTCCACACAAGGATCGATATTAGGATACTAGATCTCATTAGTGATAGGGAAGGGAGATATTTGTTTATCAAAGGTAGGTTTCAAAATAGAGTAATAACGCTTATAAATATATATGCCCCAAATACAGGACAGAGGAGATTTTTGAATAAAGTTATGCAAAAGGTTCAGAAATTCTCAGAGGGAGAAGTTATTATAGCAGGAGACTTTAACATAGATATGACCAAGGAGAAGGAGGCCAGGTGGAAAAGGAATTTGGTAGGAGCACATGAGGCCTTAGGCTTGGTTCCAAAGCCGACACATTTATCAAGTAGACACAAGACAGCTTCTTGTATAGATTATATATTTCTTAAAAAATCAAATAATTGGGAGTTGAGGAAAGTAACAACCCATCCAATATGGATCTCAGATCATGCTCCACTAAATATAGAACTGGTGATAAAAAACGAACAAATTAGAAGGACTTGGAGATTTAACAGTATGGTCTTATTAAAAAAAGAAAATAGACAATATATGGAAAATCAAGTAAAACAATATTTTAGAGAAAATAAGGGAACAGTGGTCACAAATATCTTGTGGGAAGCAGCAAAAGCAGTGTTAAGAGGTCATTGTATGATGAAGGAGAAAGAAATAAAAAAAGAATGGTATGCTAACAAGACACAGAAACTTCAGGAATTAGGCGCACTGCAGAGCAGTCAAGGTATTAGATTCTGCCCTGATAGGAAAAAAAAAGATCGATGAAATTAGGAAACAATTGGACTTTATGGATTCGAGGGCATTATGGAAAAAACAAACCATGGTAAGAAATGAGTTTCAAAGAGATTCAATAAACTCCGTTAGGAGATTGGCTAATTATCTCAAGACTAGGAAAGAAAAGCAAAAGGTGGAAAGAATTAAGAAACAAGGAAAGGTCACGCAGAACCCGAGAGAAATTAGGCAAGTGTTTCAAGAATTCTACAAAGAGTTATACGCTAGGAGGGATATAACAGAACATATTGAAGAAAGTGGAGAAGTGTTGGGAGATACAGATAGAGAGAGTTTGGAGAAGGAAATAACAGTTCAAGAAATAGAGGAAGTTGTGAACAATTTAAAAGTGGGTAAATCCCCAGGGCCTGACGGCTTTACTGTGGATTTTTATAAGGAGATGAAGGAGTTACTGATCCCCGAATTACAACAAGTGTTTAATGCTATATTGAAGGGAGGGAAAGCTCCCGACTCTTGGAGAATGGCTGAAATAACCGTAATATTAAAACCCCAGAAGGACCCTCGGGAAGTGGGTTCATATAGACCAATAAGTTTACTTAACCAGGACTACAAAATTTTCGCTAAAGTTTTAGCAAATAGGTTAAGGAACATATTACCTCATATAATAAAAGAGGATCAATATGGCTTTGTAAAGAATAGGAGTATTGCACATCCTATAAGGAATATATTTAATGTGTTGTACCATAAACGTTCTGGGCAACTTGCTTTACTTAAATTAGATGTATACAAGGCATTTGACACGCTGTCCCATGAATTCTTATGGTCCATAATGAAGAAGTGTGGGATTGGCCCACTATTCTTAAAAGCCATTCAAGAGGTTTATAGGGAGGGGTCAGCAGTGGTAAGAGTAAACAACGAACATACGGATCAGCTCCCAATTGAGAGAGGTGTGAGGCAGGGGTGTCCACTTTCCCCATCCCTGTTTATAATGGCGATAGAGCAACTAGCAGAAAGGATTAGGAATTCAGGGAGAATAGAAGGCTGTAGAATAGGAAAGGAGGAAATAAAAATCAATTTATTTGCAGATGACATAATCATGACAATATCTAACCCGAAAGAAGCCATTAGGGAAACGAAAATTATTTTAGAAGATTTTGAAGCAGTATCAGGCTTAAGGATAAATATGGGAAAGTCTGAAATAATGTACTTTAATGTTGGTTTGGAAGAAAGGAAAGAGATTAATAGAGTCAGATTGAGGTGACAAAAGAGGAGGTCCTACAACTGATAGACAAATTAAAAAATAATAAGTCACCGGGTCCGGATGGCATACATCCGAGAGTTCTGAAAGAACTCAAAGTTGAACTTGTGGATCTTCTAACAAAAATCTGTAATCTTTCATTGAAATCTGCCTCCGTTCCTGAGGACTGGAAGGTAGCAAATGTCACCCCCATCTTTAAAAAGGGTTCCAGAGGAGATCCGGGAAATTACAGGCCAGTCAGTCTGACTTCAATACCGGGAAAGTTGGTAGAAACCATTATCAAGGACAGAATGAGTAGGCACATTGATGAACACGGGTTATTGAGGAAGACTCAGCATGGGTTCTGCAAGGGAAGATCTTGCCTCACTAACCTGTTACAGTTCTTTGAGGGGGTGAACAAACATGTGGACAAAGGAGACCCGATAGACGTTGTTCACCTTGACTTCCAGAAAGCTTTTGATAAAGTTCCTCATCAAAGGCTCCTTAGAAAGCTTGAGAGTCATGGAGTAAAAGGACAAGTCCTCTTGTGGATCAAAAACTGGCTGAGTAATAGGAAGCAGAGAGTGAGTATAAATGGGCAGTCTTCGCAGTGGAGGACGGTAAGCAGTGGGGTGCCGCAGGGCTCGGTACTGGGTCCCATGCTCTTTAACTTGTTCATAAATGATTTAGAGTTGGGAATGAGCAGTGAAGTGGCCAAGTTTGCGGATGATACTAAATTGTTCAGGGGGGGTGAGAACCAGAGAGGATTGTGAGGAACTCCAAAGGGATCTGTTGAGGCTGGGTGAGTGGGCGTCGACGTGGCAGATGCGGTTCAATGTGGCCAAGTGCAAAGTAATGCACGTTGGGGCCAAGAATCCCAGCTACAAATACAAGTTGATGGGGTGTGAACTGTCAGAGACTGACCAAGAGAGAGATCTTGGGGTCATGGTAGATAACTCACTGAAAATGTCAAGACAGTGTGCATTTGCAATAAAAAAGGCCAACGCCATGCTGGGAATTATTAGGAAGGGAATTGAAAACAAATCAGCCAGTATCATAATGCCCCTGTATAAATCGATGGTGCGGTCTCATTTGGAGTACTGTGTGCAGTTCTGGTCGCCGCACCTCAAAAAGGATATTATAGCATTGGAGAAAGTCCAGAGAAGGGCAACTAGAATGATTAAAGGGGTGGAGCACTTTCCCTATGAAGAAAGGTTGAAACGCTTGGGACTCTTTAGCTTGGAGAAACGTCGACTGCGGGGTGACATGATAGAGGTTTACAAGATAATGCATGGGATGCAGAAAGTAGAGAAAGAAGTACTTTTCTCCCTTTCTCACAATACAAGAACTCGTGGGCATTCGATGAAATTGCTGAGCAGACAGGTTAAAATGGATAAAAGGAAGTACTTCTTCACCCAAAGGGTGATTAACATGTGGAATTCACTGCCACAGGAGGTGGTGGCGGCCACAAGTATAGTCACCTTCAAGAGGGGTTTAGATAAAAATATGGAGCACAGGTCCATCAGTGGCTATTAGCCACAGTGTGTGTGTATATATAAAATATTTTGCCACTGTGTGACACAGAGTGTTGGACTGGATGGGCCGTTGGCCTGATCCTACATGGCTTCTCTAATGTTCTTAAATTAGGGACTGAGGAGGGGGCGAACATAGGCTTTATAAGCTGCTGCCAACGGCCCAGATGCTAAATGGCCGAGGAAGGATAACCCAGGGCGGCAGCTATAGAGGCCGCCCCAATTCTAAAGCAGTGGGTACCAAACCATACCCCAGACAACCCGAGCTTAGCTAAAGCCTGAGTAGTCACAGCCCAAAATTGTTGTTTTGTCTAATGGACTGCCATTGACATGACAAAACAAAAATCCCTCCCTAGGACCGCGTACTGCCAAATTGGTAGCCAGAACAGAAACTGGACACAAATAGGTAGCCAGAGCAGAAACTCCAGCTCAGAACATGTGCCCAGATCCAGAACAGTTCTGATGCTGGTCAGTCTTGGAGTGTTGAATGGTGATGACTGCCGTACTCTCAACTAACCTCAGGTCCTATAGTAACAAAGCACTACCAGAAATGAACGTGTCACTAGCTCACTGACTCTAAGGGCCCCAAAGAAGGCAATCAAGGAAGTGGCATGAAACAGTGTGGACTCAAAATAGGATGCACACACTGTGCCCCAAACCCCTTTCAAGCCCCTAAGAATTCAAAGGGGAAATAGGCTTCCTAGTGTCAGGATTAGGCCTGGCCTTTCTAGGCCAGCTCTCCAGCATCTTTCCACAGATTTCCTCCTTATCCCCCAAAGCCTTACTAGCAAAAGCCAGAGCACTCACCGTGCCCCAAACTCCCTTCAAGTCCCTAAGAATCAGAGGGGACATAGGTTTCCAAATATCCATCCTAGGTCCGGCCTCTCTGGCCCAACCCTCCAGCATCTTTCGAAGATGAAAATAAGCTGTTTCCTCCTTATAACCCAGCGCCTTACTGGCAAAAGCCAATGCAGACAGGTGTCCCCTAATGGATCACACAGCCAATCCTTTACCTTTTAAAGCAACACAGTAGTGGAGCAACTGCTCCACCAGGAGGGGCCAAACAATGCGATACCCTACCTCTGACCTAAAGTCCTCAAACTGCCACATGGCATGTTCATAAGACTTCCTGGTGCTGGGCGCAATGGCTAGGCCTATCGCTCTGCAGGCCTCGGCTCTCCAATCACCAATAGCTCCTGGGGCATTTGCACCAGCTCTCAATCAGCTTCTGGAGCCAGCTGATGAAACCTCTCCAACTGTTTACGAGAGAGAGTGCCAGCCACCCTGTTATTCACTCTGGGAATATGCTTGTTAAAAACAGTATGTTAAGCCACAGGCAACGCAGAGTGAAGGCCCATACTAATTTCATAACCCTTTGCGACTTGGATGGAAGGGAATTAATGACGTGTACCACAGACATGTTATCACACCAAAAATGAATAGTGTGATTGGCCATATAATTCCCCCACAGCCAAAGAGCTACCAGGATGGGAAAGAACTCAAGAAACGTAAGATCTCTGTTGAATCCCAATGTCCGCAGAAATAGACCCCAAAACCTAAGGAACCGGCAGTGTCAGATGTAACCTGAAGCTCTGCTTCAAGCTTCATGTCTTCCCTCCAAAATGAAATCCCATTGAAGGACTCCAAAAACTCCTGCCATACTAATAGGCCTGCCCTCATGCTCTTGTAACCCATGTTCTATGCTGTGGAAGTCATAGACCAGTCATCACATTACAAAGCCTGGGCAGGAAGGCGCATCCAGGAGCCACAACTTTGCAAGCAAAGTTGAGATGCCCTACGAGCTGTTGAAGCTCGACTAAAGTAACCTTCCACTTAAGAAGGAAAGAATCAACCCTCTCCCTCAAATCTGCGACTTTCTCAACAGGTATTCTGGACAATTGTGCCAGAGTGTCCAGCTCGATCCCAAAAAAAGTAAGTCTTGTGGCAGGACCCTCCATTTTTTCCTGTGCCAGTGGAACACCCAGCTCCATCGCCACCTCAAGAAAGCCAGACATTAATTTTGCACAACGCCCAGTCCCTTCAGCACCCACAAAGAGGTAGTCATCCAAATAATGAACCACTTCCTGTAAACCCACTTTCTCACGAACAGCCCATTCAAAGAATGCGCTGAAGCACTCAAAAGCCGAACATGACACAGAGCAACCCATAGGCAGGGCTCTATCCATGTAGAATTGCCCCTCGAAGGAAAAACCCAGGAGCTCAAAGTCAGCCGGATGGACAGGGAGAAGGCGAAAGGCAGACTTAATATCGCATTTAGCTATCTCTGCCCCCTTACTGCAGTGTTGTACAACGCTAATGGCCTGATCAAAGCTGGTGTACCTAACAGAGCATAAATGCTCAGGAATGCCATCATTTACTGATGCACCCTTGAGATAGGAGAGATGATGAATCAAATGAAATTCACCAGCCGCCTTTTTTGGCACCACTCCCAAGGGGGAAACCCGAAGGTTAGGCACTGGAGGGGTAGAAAACGGGCCCAAAATCCTGCCCTCTGCCAGCTCCTTGCTAATCTTACCCCTAACTACTTGCTCCATGCCCTTAACAGAACTAAGGTTCCCTGACTGAAATGCAACCCAGGGACCCTGAAAAGGAATCCTAAAACCAAACATAAAACCCTTTAACAGATAAACCCTACCAACACGGTGCGGACACTGGGCAAGCCACCACTCAAGAGGTCCCACCTTTTTCGGACTGGGCCTCTTTTCCAGCTTTGTAATTGCCTCCACCCCCACCCTGCTTCTTTTGGCCCTTACATGGCTGGGCTCTGGAGCAGTTGTTAAAGGAGTGAGAGCCACCACACAAGGGGCATTCCTGCTTGTACTGGCAAGCCTTCCTGCTACACACTCCTTGGGAGCCAAACTCCCAGCAAAGCAAGCAGGGTTGAACCGCCTGCCCCGCAGAACTGCGGGAAGAAGAGGAAGAAGCCCTGGCCACCAAATGACCACTATCAGAGTGGTCGTCCAAATTTGGTCGAGCAGGGGACATGACTTGGAGCCAAAGCTGCTGGTGGATATGATCCCACTGAAGGGAAGGGTATAGAGCAGCCCTCATCCTGAACTCCTGGTCTTATTGAAGCCAGGCGAGCCCATTAAACATTGTATATCCCTTACAAATAATATACTGTATAAGTGAAGCACCCCTCCAAGGCTGAGCCCATGCTATCACCCCAGCATATATAAAAAACCCAGTCAGCCAATTGGCCCAAGTCCTGTCAACTTGCCGTTTCTTCAATTTTTCTTTCTCCTTATCATCCAAATCTTCTTTGTATTTCTTCTCCAGCTCCCAGAACAGGAGGAAGAAGACATCCACATATTCTCCTTTTAGAATCTTATCTTTCGTTGCTGGCAGCAAATGGTCCCCTAAAGGCAGTGCTAAGTCCCCAAAAGTTAAGGCGGTGAAAAGGGCAGCCCCATAAGAGGCACTCAAAGGGGAACGAAAGCCCCATCCCCCATCATGGGACCTGACATGCCTTGCTGTCCATCTGTTAGCCACAGCCCATAGGGGCCAAACTGCCCAGATGGCCAAGCCCAAGCTTGCTGTGTACTTGTGGCAGGGGAGGAGGAGATACTTTGAGCCCCTGTAGCAATGCCAAGAACAGTTGGAGCAGCAGGGTCCCATGGATCCCACAGCCAACCTGGCGCAGTGTATGACTGTGGCGTGTCTCCGGTCTTACCCACAGATCCAATTGGTACCAGCACTGATCCTGCTCAAGAATCCATAGGAAATGGAGCTGAACCCTCTTGTGCGCCACTGGAACTGCTGGCTCCTCTCATATTTCCAGCAGACCTACCCTCGAGAATAGATAACCTGGTTTATTTATCTTTTTTTTATCTGGGATTTATATACCTGCTTGAAATGCAGCCTTAGAATGGTTAAAATACCTGCTTGAAATGCAGCCTTAGAATTTTTCCCCCAAGCCTAAGTCTAAACCCTGTGAGGGAAGAATTCCAGAAGCCTCCTCCAGAGCCCTAAGCCTTTGCAAAATAGCAGCATTTACCACCTCATCACCTTCCTCATCTGAAGATGATAAAGGGGGAGCTGGCCTCTTAGGCGGGGTCCTAGAAGCCTTAGGTGTGGGATGTTTTCCCTTGGACTTCCCTTCCCTTTTCCCCCAGGCATTTTAACAATACCGGCCTGAACTACTAAGAGCAAAAACTGCCAAAAATTCCATTAAAATGGCCACTTCTGCACAGCACCTAAAATGGCTGCTGCCTTCTTCAGCAACAAAGCCTCCAGGGATAATAGCAAAGCTGCAGCCAAAATGGCCCCTTCTCCACAGCTCCCAAAATGGTTGCCCTCTGATTCAAAAAGACAGCCACAAAGGGGACATAAAAATGGCTGCTGCAACACTATAGCTAAATTACCCCCCAAAAAAACGTTTTTGGGTAGTGGCTTTTCACATCACCCACTACCTGATCCAATACCAACAAGGGAAAAAGTGGTTTCCACAATACTGCCCCCACACCCAACCCCCAGAAAAGTTTGTACTCCACACTAGCAAAAAGCCTAACCCAAAAAACACCTTTTTAAAAAGAGGGGGGGGGGAGGGAAGGTTAAACTGGCCGTATAATGGAGATATGCCAATCCAATCCACGTCTTTGCGTTCACCAGAGACCTAACAGCAGCCCCAATCCTCAGCAACACGCTGCAGTTAAAATCAAGCTCACAGGCTTTATCAATGACCTGATCTCCACTGAAAAGCCTGAATGCCAGGAAGCCAAAGGAAACTGACATGAAGCAGGAGCGAGCTAAAAGCACTCCTGCCCTGCCTTATCAGCAACTCGATCAGGCCCCGATCTTTCTTAAAACATCCAAAAACCAGAATAAAAGAGAAATTGACAAGACCAGAGCCAGCAAGCAAAAATGCTCCTGCCCAGCCACCTAATCTTTGCTTAAGGAACACCTAAAAAACAACTGAAACTGCTAAGATCTAAGCAGGATCAAGCTAAAAGCTCTCCTTCCTAGACCGATTGCCAGACGGAGACTGGCACGAGCGGGGAAGGTGCCCTGCTGCTGCAGCCAGCCCCGCCCCCAAGCACAAGCCCATTGGGCTGTCAATCTTCCTCTCTTCCCCCAAGGGTGGCAAATGTGTCCCTCCGTCCTCACAGCAAGGCTGCAGGCGGTTGGGATGAATTTTAATCAAAACTGAATTGATTTGAAGCTGAGTTAAAAGAAAGAAAATAAAGGGGGGGGGAGAAAATAAATTGATTACTGGATTTTGGGGAGAAACTAGGTAAAGAAGAATTAAGGGAATTCCTCTAGCAATGCTGGGTAAAATAGAGGGATGAACTGTAGGGGTTTGTATAACAAAATATCCAAACTGAAGATATATGTGGAAATTAGTGTTTGGGGTCATCACTGTGATTTCCCAGAATGGCATTAGGAATCTAGGATTCTTAGTGAAACTAAATTACCCTCACAAAAGAAAGCTGTGTCTTTTTTGGGGGGGGGAGTTGAGGTGCTGCTCCCTGGCTACAGCATGTGCTTGTATTCTTTCTTGATTCTACTGATTTCTTGACCGATGGTATCTCTCCCTTCCGTCAGGTCCTTCCAAGGGAGGAACACAGAGCACCTCCATCCAATCACCTTTGCAGATAAACCACAGAGAGCCATAGCTCTGTTTTCCTCTTTGCTTTGTGGGGTGGAGCTCTTTTGTTATTTGCAACCCCTGTCGCTGGGACTCATAAAATAAGCAGTCATGGCTAAAATCCCCCATCCCAAAGCCCAGATTTGAAGCTGTTTTTAGCACACACCCTGAATAAACAGGTTAACCCTTTGTCTGTGAGTTATAGCTTTGCTTAAAAATAATCCCCACTTCTTTACAAGTGAACAAGCATACTCATGCATTCCAGGTCTCCTTGGGGTTGCAGTGCTTCTAAATGCAATAAAGACTTCCTGAAGATCTCAGATTCTGAATGATTATATTTTCTGCAGAGAAGATCTGATATTTCATTATTGTGGATCTTGATCACATCTTCAAAATGTGCTCACTTTGGCAGCACATATACTAAAATTGGAATGATACAGAGAAGATTAGCATGGCCCCTGCACAAGGATGACATGAAAATTTGTGAAGCATTCCATATTATAGGGGAGGGATGGTGGCTCAATGGTAGAGCATTGCTTGGTAAGGTCCCAGGTTCAATCCCCGGCATCTCCAACTAAAAAGGGTTCAGGCAAGTAGGTGTGAAAAACCTCAGTTTGAGACCCTGAAGAGCCACTGCTAGTCTGAGTAGACAGTACTGACTGATGGACCAAGGGTCTGATTCAGTAGAAGGCAGCTTCATATGTTCATATATATGTTTATATATGTTTGTTCTTTACTGTATATATATATGTTTTTTCACAAATGCAGGGAACAGCATCTATCCATCATGAGTCTGCAGAACAGGTACACTGAATATAATGAGAGAGGGGGAGGGAGCAACACCTGAGCTTCTGTCTCTATACGTTCCATCACTGAAGTTCTGCTTGCCAACCAGCATGTTCAAAGTTCTTTTTTAACTTGTTGTAGGACAAATGTAGCCTGAGTCTCAGCCTCTGTACCTCTTCTCATCCCTTGCTGATGGTATGTGCAAGTCAAGCTGTTGTTTTTACTTCATAGGAGGCAGGCATCACCCCAGATAATGCAATGCCTTACAAAAAACAAGACTGAGATTTACACAAAATCTTAATACCCTTCCAAAGATTGACTGGAAGTGTGCACAGAAACATCTAGTTGATGGGAAGATGGGCTAACTGTTTTGATTGGATGATGTCCTAGTCATTTAGATCACTGTTCCCCATTTGCAGGGTCAGGACCCGGTACTGGGCCATGGAAGCCTCACTACTGGGTCACAAGAAAAGCCAAAGCTAGCCCTGCCTCCAGCAAAGCATGAGCTCTGCTCTGATTCCTTCCTTCCACCGTTTCTCTGTTGTGCAGAGAAAAGCTAGCCTTGAAGACTGACACAGGCTGCAAAGCCTGAGCTCCATTTGGCTTCCTTCCTTCCCCCATCTCTGTGTTGTGCAGAGAAAAGTTAGCCTTGAAGACTGACACAGGCTGCAAAGCCTGAGCTCTGTTTGGCTTCCTTCCTTCCCCTGTCTCTGTGTTGTGCAGAGAAAAGCTAGCCTTGAAGACTAACACAGGCTGCAAAGCCTGAGCTCTGTTTGGCTTCCTTCCTTCCCCTGTCTCTGTGTTGTGCAGAGAAAAGCTAGCCTTGAAGACTGACACAAGCTGCAAAGCCTGAGCTCTGTTTGGCTTCCTTCCTTCCCCTGTCTCTGTGTTGTGCAGAGAAAAGCTAGCCTTGAAAACTGACACAGGCTGCAGAGCCTGAGCTCTAAGAACATAAGAGAAGCCCTGTTGGATCAGGCCAATGGCCCATCCAGTCCAACACTCTGTGTCACACAGTGGCCAAAATCCCAGGTGCCATCAGTGGGGCCAAGACACTAGAAGCCCTCCCACTGTTGCCCCTCCCAAGCATCAAAAATACAGAGCATCACTGACCTGGACAGAGAGTTCCAACAATACGCTGTGGCTAAAAGCAACTGATGGACCTCTGCTCCAGATGCTTATCCAATCCCCTCTTGAAGCTGGCTATGCTTGTAGATGCCACCACCTTCTGTGGCAGTGAATTCCATGTGTTAATCACTCTTTGGGTGAAGAAGTACTTCCTATATTATACACAGATGGATGTGCAATATACCACAATCTCATGTGCTGTGTTTGTGAAGTTCACGTGCTGGGGAGGGTGTGGTGTTGACTTGCCCAGTAATTAAGACATTCTGGACACAAATTCTAAATGAAATTCAGACCATAATTGGTTATAAGATCCCCCCTAAAACCCGAAATTTTTTTGTTTGGCTTCCTTCCTTCCCCCTTCTCTGTGTTGTGCAGAGAGGAATTGGGCTGCCTCTCCTTCCTTCTCCCCCTTTCCCAGTGTTTGAGAGAAAAGTTGGCATCCACTGGCACTTTAGATCCATGAAGTGTTCTTCAAGGTATGAGCTTTTGTGTGCCTTGCAGTATGTTCTTTTGGGGAGATTTCCCTGGGAGGCAAAGAAGGGGTGTGTGTTTTTTTTTTCATCCAGGAGAAGCGGGAAGTGGGCATTCCAGTAGCTATTTTTTTTTTTACCAAATGACCCCTGGGCAGAATTGTTGCTGACTGGGGTAATCTGATGGTGAGTAAGGCTTTTTTCCCCTTTGTCCCCCCTTATTTCTTTTTCACCATGGGGAAAAAGGGATGCTCTGACTGTATTCTTGGTGCTGGGGGGGGGGGGGAGAAGCAACAGTGGGAGGGCTTCTAGTGCCTTGGCCCCACTAGTGGACATTCTGGTGCTTTTTGGGCATTGTATGAGAGAATTTTGGACTGGATGGTCCGCTGGTCTGATCCAACATGGCTTCTCTTATGTTCGTTCTTTCCATGTCTTTCCTTTCCTTTCCTTTCCTTTCCTTTCCTTTCCTTTCCTTTCTTTTCTTTTCCTTTCCTTCCATTTCATTCTTTCCTTCCATTTTTACTGGATGAAACTTTTCTGTTCATCATAGTGCTGTTGCAGACATAGGAGCTCTGTCAATGAAAAATTGGCACCCCCAGTTGTAGCCAGCTGGCCTTTCTATGAGATTTCTGTGTGAGTGAGTGAGAGTTAGAGGTGTGGGGCAGAAAGAGATTACTGGAGATTACTGTATATCTCAACAGCACTGGAAGTGATGGTACTATGAACTTGGCATCATTTTACTGGTCCTGCTTTTAACAGCTGTCTGACACAAAAATTAAACTCCTCCTGTAGATATTAAAGAGGATGAAAGAAGTTCACAGGGTAAATATCTGCACAACAGGTTGTTTTTAAAGGCATGGGAAACTGCCAGTAAAAAGCTGCAAGCCCCTCATAAATATCCTTTTTGGGATAACTGCAGAAAAGCTTGTATGAACTTTATATAACTTGAAATTAATTCATTAATTGCAGTACAATTCTCTGCTACCTTTCACAGAAATTTCCCAGTGTTTCAGTCAAGGAAAAGTATGAAATATAGCTGTCGAAAGATTTTCTTGAAACCAAGCAAGCTTGTTGTAGTTTGAGGCAGGGTTCCAGTAGTAGAAGCTGAAGGAAGGGCCTACTAAATGTGTCAACACATTTTGAGGTACAGCAGCTGCCAGGTCCCAGTGTGGGTGGTACACAGCACTGGCATTCTTGATGGCAATGGCAACAGCACTTCCAACTGCATACACTGGCCAGTGCTGCTGAGGAAGGGGTGTGTAGGTGGTGCAGGCAATTGAACATGGGCATTAGGAGTGCTTGCAACCTGGAGAAGAACACACAAACAGATAGGTGTATGCAGGTGTGAGGGTGGAAAGAGAGGACCCTGGGAATGTATTAAAAAGTTGCAGACCACCCACTTTCCACCCCCATTTTGGCTCGGCATGAGTTTTAGAGAGATTTTTCTGAAAATGAAGTTACTTCAGAAGAAGAGGCAGGTTTGGGGGAGTGCCCTGGAAGTGACATCGCAGGAAAAGGTAGAGTTTTGGTTTTGGTGGAGTTTTGGTTCAGTGTGCCCTGGAAGTGACATCATTTGGCCCTTGACCTGGAAGTGACACCACAGGAAATGACATAATTCCTGTCTTCTGGCTCCACCCCCTAATTTTAGTGGACCATGAAGGAGAAGTGTAAAAATAACTGGGCCACAGGAAAGAAAAGTTTGGAAACCCTGATTTAGATTAATTGCTGTATAACTTTCTTGTCTCCTGCTGCCTTCTGCCTGGGAAAATAAAGCCAAATATCCAAGTGCCAAGATAAATAGCTAGATGGTTTCAAGGTGACGCCAAATGTCAAAAGTAATGCTGTTCAGACTCGTCACACTTACAATATTTTAAAATAGGTGCTTGGATTTGAACGATTAATAAATTGGATCTTGTTTAATAAATTTCTGACATGTCTGTAGAGATCGTGGCTGTTGCCTGAATGGCTGTGGTTGTGGAAGATAGCATAGTTACCTGCCAGAAATGCTTGCTATACTAGGGCAGTTTCAAACTTCCTGACCATTATCCTCACACTTCTGAGACTTTATTCTGAGGTGCAACTTTCACTGAAAGCACTCTTGCATTTTGGCTCAGCATTATTGCCAGCTAGTTTTCTTCATGAAGTACTAAGCTTCCACTTCTAGGAGGCATTTTAAACAAGTGCTCTGCTATGTTCATTCTTGCTCATACAGTCAGGCAGAGAACTGTAATGCTGGCTTTTGTGAACAATTGAATCAGCTCTTACAGTAAGCACTCGTAATGGTTTACAAAGCTGGGCTATAACACATTACTGCATCATGGGCTGACTATTGAACCAACAATCCATGCAAGATAACATAGCCTTCAGAGAGATATGCCACTTCTGAGCACCCAGTCTGAAAGTGATGCCTTCTGTTTCATACCCATTTCAAAAAAAGGATAGCATATTTAAGACTCTCTAAGAGTCTTTCTAATTGTCCACAACCTAGACCATATTCCTGAGATTTTTCCTAGAAGCAAAACAGTCCCTTCTCTTCCAGCTTTGCTGGCACTCAGGCATTCTTTGCACGTAAGTGTTTTGCTTCAAAAGTTTGAAGGAAAGAGACAGAGAAGAGAGACTGCATTGCACAGTCCCTGTTGATAAGGTTCAAAGCTGTTGGAGATGCTTCAGAAGCACATGCAGTCTGTCTCTTTCTTTCCCTTTCCTTTCTCCAAATTCTGGCAGAAAGAACTGTGCTTCCTCTTTCTTCTGTTATCTGTTCCTTCACATGTGATAGGGGCAGGAATAGGCAAAAAATGTCCGATGCTGTTTGGCCATTTTAAACCTCTTTCAAAATGTCACTTGTAATCTGCTTTGCTCAAGTGCTTGAATTCCAAAATGTTTATTTGATTGTTCTTAATAAACCACATGATGCTGTAAATAAACTATTAGATAGAATATATTCTCTCGGCTTGACTTCGCGAACGAAGATTTAAAAAAGGTGCAGTAGTCCACGTCCGTTGCAGGCTCACTGGTGGCTGACAAGACCAATGCAGGACAGGCAGGTCTGGCCACAGTGGTTGCAGGGAAAAGTCTGATTTGGGGTTGGTGCTGTAGCAGTACGATTCTTCCTCGATCTCCTTTTGTCCTCAAGACCAGGAAGAGACAGCCTGGTGGATGGTGTGCCTCCATGCTGTGCGATCTGAGGCGAGGTCAGACCACTGGTGATGCTTAATGCAACAGGTACCAAGGGATTTCTTCAAGGAGTCCTTGTACCTCTTCTTTAGTGCCCCTCTATTTCGATGGCCGGTGGAAAGTTCGCCATACAGGGCAATCTTGGGAAGGCGGTGGTTTTCCATCCTGGAGATATGCCCTGCCCAGCGCAGCTGTGTCTTCAACAGCAATGCCTCGATGCTTGTAACCTCCGCCCACTTGAGGACTTCAGTGTTGGTCACAAAGTCACTCCAGTGGATGTTGAGGATGGTGCGAAGGCAGCACTGATGAAAGCGCTCAAGAAGTCGCAGGTGATGACGGTATAAAACCCACGATTCGGAGCCGTAGATGAGGGTTGTCATCACAACCGCTTTGTAAACATTGATCTTTGTGCCTTTTTTCAGATGCTTCTTGCTCCACACTCTTTTGTGCAGTCGGCCAAATGCACGGTTTGCCTTTGCCAGCCTATTGTCAATCTCGTCGATCTTGGCGTCTGAGGATATGATGCACCCCAGGTACCTGAACTGCTGGACTGTCTTCAAAACTGATTCACCCACAGTAATACAAGGAGGGTGATAATCTTCCTGGGGTGCAGGCTGGTGGAGAACTTCTGTCTTCTTCAGACTAACTTCTAGGCCGAATAGCTTGGCAGAATCTGCAAAGCAAGACGTCATATGCTGCAGAGCTGATACCGAGTGGGAGACAAGTGCAGCATCATCAGCAAACAGTAGCACTCGGATAAGTTTTTCCATTGTCTTGGAGTGGGCCTTTAGTCGCCTCAGGTTGAACAGGCTGCCATCGGTGCGATAGCGGATGTAGACACCATCGTCATCATCTAAATCTACTGTGGCTCCTTGAAGCATCATGCTAAAAAAGATCGTAAAGAGAGATGGCGAGAGAACACAGCCTTGCTTTACACCTGTGCCAATTGGGAAGGGCTCCGAGAGATCGTTGCAGTGTCTGACTTGGCCTCGCTGGTCTTCATGTAGCTGGATGACCATACTGAGGAACCTTGGGGGACATCCTAAACGTTCCAAGATTTGCCACAGGCAGTTCCTGCTAACGGTATCAAAGGCTTTGGTAAGGTCGACAAAAGTCACATATAGACCCTTGTTGTGTTCCCTGCATTTCTCTTGGAGCTGCCTGAGAACAAATACCATGTTGGTGGTGCTCCTGTTAGCTCTGAAGCCACACTGGCTCTCTGGGAGGAGTTCTTCTGCAATGGTGGGCACCAGTCTGTTCAGGAGTATTCTAGCAAGGATTTTGCCTGCGATGGAGAGCAGGGTTATCCCCCGGTAGTTGGAGCAGTCTGACTTTTCCCCTTTGTTCTTATGTCGAGTAATGATGATTGCATCGCAAAAGTCCCGTGGTAGTTTGCCTTGTTCCCAGCAGGTGACAAGTACTTTGTGAAGTGTACTATGTAGTACTATGCCCCCATGCTTCCAGATCTCTGGTGGGATTCCATCAACTCCCGCTGCCTTGCCACTTTTCAGTTGCTTGATGGCTTTAACAGTCTCTTCTAGGGTGGGGATCACATCCAACTCTGTTTTCACTGGTTGAAGAGGGGTGAGGTGGATTGCTGAATCTTGAACTACGCGATTGGCATGGAAGAGATCCTGAAAATACTCCGACCCCCGGTTCAGTATGGATGCCTTGTCTGTGAGGAGCACTTGGCCGTCTGCACTATGCAAGGGACTCTGAGCCTGATATGATGGACCATATACTGCCTTCAGGGCTTCGTAGAACCCTCTTAAATCACCAGTGTCTGCACACAGCTGGGTTCTCTCTGCCAGCTTGGTCCACCACTCATTCTGAATGTCTCGAAGCTTGCGCTGGAGGTTGCTACATACAGCGCAAAAGGTTGCTTTTTTCCCGGGACAGGAGGGCTGAGCAAGATGTGCTTGGTACGCAGATCTCTTTTTCGCCAGTAATTCTTGGATCTCTTGATTGTTCTCGTCAAACCAGTCCTTGTTCTTCCTTGTGGAGAACCCAAGGATTTTGTCAGAGGTCAACAGGATGGTAGTTTTTAGGTGTTCCCAGAGTGCTTCTGGAGAAGGATCTGTGAGGCAACTGGGGTCCTCAATTCTTGTCTGGAGTTTTGTCTGGAAGGCAGCTTTAACTTTGGCTGACTGAAGGCTGCCAACCTGAAACTTCCTCCGGGGGATACCGCCTCTCCTGAGTGTAGATTTGAAGTGAAGACGGAGATTGCAGCGTACTAGACGATGATCCGTATGACATTCTGCACTGGGCATTACTCGGGTGTGTAAGACATCTCGAAGGTCTCTCTGGTGCACCAGAATGTAGTCAATAAGGTGCCAATGCTTGGACTGTGGGTGCATCCAGGTTGTCTTCAGACTGTTCTTCTGCTGGAAGATAGTGTTGGTAATGGTGAGCTGATGCTCCATGCAGAATTCTAGCAGGAGGCGCCCGTTATCATTGCAGTTGCCAATGCCATGTTTTTACCTACTCTGGCATTAAAGTCGCCAAGGATGATCACCTTGTCCTCTGTACGGGTCTTCCGTACGAGGTTGCGTAGATCAGCATAGAACTTGTTCTTTTCTGCAGAATCTGCTTGAAGGGTTGGGGCATACACACTAAAGAGTGTTGCAAGCTGCTTGTTTTGAAGTGGGAGGCGCATAGACATGATGCGATCTGAGTGACCTGTTGGCAAGTTTTCGAGTTTAGAGGCAATGGAGTTCCTGACCATGAAGCCAACACCAGAAAGGCGGCTCTCAGCCTTTGACTTACCCGACCAGTAGAGGGTATAGCCAGCACCGTGTTCTTGAAGACTACCTTCCTCAGGGAAACAGACCTCACTGAGAGCTGCTATGTCGATATTCAACCTGAGAAATTCGTGGGCAACTAGAGCAGAACGTCATTTAGGGCGACCACAGTCTACTGTGTCAAGCATGGTTCTGATGTTCCAACACGCAAGCTTTAGTCTTTGCACACTTTGTGAGGCAGGTGCATGCCTTTTCTTTGTTGTTATTTTTCGACCACAAGTAAGGATGCCCATTGACCGCGGCTAGCCAACTGGGGGGGGGGGGAGACGAGCTTTGTTTAGGCCACCTTTTCAAGGCCCCTCTCCATACGGAGCAAGCAGTGCTGTCCCTAAATAAGGCTGATTGGTCGTTCAGGGTGCTGCCGAAAAATGCTTTCGTCTCCGGGTCAGCATCAGGCGACCAATACCCTGAACCGCCTACATGCAGGACCGGGACTGCGGCTTCCAGTGCCATCTTCCACCAGCTGTTTCGCCCCTTGCCCATCGCTACAGGACTTGGTATGTTTTGGGTTGTGGATGTGGATGTGGATACCCTTCAGGCCTGCGCAGAAGAATTTTTAGGTGAAGCGCAGTGTGCGCAGTACTGGCTCCACCCTTTCACCATGGGGTCATCTGCCATGGCCCAGTAAGCCGGGACGCCGGCAGCGAGTCCTCCAGGTGGTAGATGTTACATTAACGAGCTCTGTCTGCCCAAGCTTGATGTTAGAGTTTTCCTTCTCTTGGCTGGCGAGGATGGTGAACCCAGCCTGCCCATCCGGTTATACCAGCAGACATTCGGTTGCACCATGACGTGGCAAACTCTGTGAAAACGGGGGGGGGGGGGGACCAGCGAGAAGGTGTTGCCACGGATGCAGTAATGTAGGAGAGGCCATTGCAATGACCATCTGCCAGGCATAGCCAGACAGTGACCACGCAGCGTTCACTACACCGGGAAAGGAGAGGCGATGTATTGCGCATGCACTTTCCCTGGGGGGGCAGGACACCCAGAGGGAGCCCACCCACCCCCCCCACTCCCCCATAGATGCTATTACTTGCTGCTTTACACACATGCACACTGACACTGACACATTGACATACAGTCCAAACCCTTGGGGAAGCTTGGAGGCTATTTAAAACTACAATCCTAGAAGCTCAGATAAAATATATACCACAAGTTAGGAAAGGCACAAACAGGTATAAGAAAAGGCCTGCATGGTTAACAAGCAAAGTAATGGAAGCTGTAAAAGGTAAGAAGGACTCTTTTAAGCGGTGGAAAGCTAGTCCAAGTGAGATTAATAAAAGGGAACACAGGCTATGGCAAATCAAATGCAAGACTGTGATCAGGCAGGAAAAAAGGGATTATGAGGAGCATATTGCAAAAAAACATAAAGACCAACAATAAAAATTTCTTCAAATATTTTAAAAGCCAGGGAGGCAGTGGAGCCCTTGGATAACCAAGGGGTAAAAGGATTACTGAAGGGGGATAGGGAAATGGCTGAGAAGCTGAATGCATTTTTTGCCTCCGTCTTCACTGTGGAATATGAGAAGTGTTTGCCCGCTCCAGAACCACTAATTTTGGAAGTGGTGTTGAAAGACCTGAGTCAGATTGAGGTGACAAGAGAGGAGGTCCTACAACTGATAGATGAATTAAAAACTAATAAGTCACCAGGTCCGGATGGCATACATTCAAGAGTTCTGAAAGAACTCAAAGTTGAACTTGTGGCTCCTCTGACAGAAAAAAATGTAATCATTCAGTGATATCTGCCTCTGTTCCTGAGGACTGGAAGGTAGCAAATGTCACCCCCATCTTTAAAATGGGTTCTAGAGGAGATCTGGGAAATTACAGGCCAGTCAGTCCGACTTCAATCCTGGGAAAGTTGGTGGAAACCATTATCAAGGTCAGAATGAGTAGGCACATTGATGAACACGAGTTATTGAGGAAGATTCAGCATGGGTTCTGTAAGGGAAGATCTTGCCTCACTAACCTGTTACAGTTCTTTGAGGGGGTGAACAAACATGTGGACAAAGGAGACTCTATAGATGTTGTTTACCTTGACTTCCAGAAAGCTTTTGATAAAGTTCCTCATCAAAGGCTCCTTAGAAAGCTCGAGAGTCATGGAGTAAAAGGACAGGTCCTCTTGTGGATCAAAAACTGGCTAATTAATAGGAAGCAGAGAGTGAGTATAAATGGGCAGTCTTCGTAGTGGAGGACGATAAGCAGTGGGGTGCCGCAGGGCTCAGTACTGGGTCCCATGCTCTTTAACTTGTTCATAAATGATTTGGTTGGGAGTGAGCAGTGAAGTGGCTAATTTGCAGATGACACTAAATTGTTCAGGGTGGTGAGAACCAGAGAGGATTGTGAGGCACTCCAAAAGGATCTGTTGAGGCTGGGTGAGTGAGCGTCAATGTGGCAGATGAGGTTTAATGTGGCCAAGTGCAAAGTAATGCACATTGGGGCCAAGAATCCCAGCTACAAATACAAGTTGATGGGGTGTGAACTGGCAGAGACTGACCAAGAGAGAGAGCTTGGGGTCATGGTAGATAACTCACTGAAAATGTCAAGACAGTGTGCGATTGCAATAAAAAAGGCCAGCGTCATGCTGGGATTAGGAAGGGAATTGAAAACAAATCAGCCAGTATCATAATGCCCCTGTATGAATCGATGGTGCGGTCTCATTTGGAATACTGTGTGCAATTCTGGTCACCGCACCTCAAAAAGTATATTGTAGCATTGGAAAAAGTCCAGAAAAGGGCAACTAGAATGATTAAAGGGTTGGAACACTTTCCCTATGAAGAAAGGTTAAAACGCTTGGGGCTCTTTAGCTTGGAGAAACGTCGACTGTGGGGTGACATGATAGAGGTTTACAAGATAATGCATGGGATGGAGATAGTAGCGAAAGAAATACTTTTCTCCCTTTCTCGCAATACAAGAACTCGTGGGCATTCAATGAAATTTCTGAGCAGTCAGGTTAAAATAGATAAAAGGAAGTACTTCTTCACCCAAAGGGTGATTAACATGTGGAATTCACTGCCACAGAAGGTGGTGGCAGCTACAAGCATAGACAGCTTCAAGAGGGGTTTAGATAAAAATATGGAGCAGAGGTCCATCAGTGGCTATTAGCCACAGTGTGTGTATATATGTATATATACATTTTTTGGCCACTGTGTGACACAGAGTGTTGGACTAGATGGGCCATTGGCCTGATCCAACATGGCTTCTCTTATGTTATGTTCTTACAATATCTCCTGGCCAGCCATTACTGAGAGATTGCTATAATAATATTTCTAGCCTGAGAAGAGAACATATATATGAAAAATACCTTATCAGTATCTGTGTGTGTGTGCGCACATGCACATTTGTGTGGGGGGGGTCTCCTGATGGTATGTGGGATTTTCTGGGATACTGGTAAATGCATTCTAAAAAATCCGGGAAATATTCACGATTAACCAAGAATAGCAAGATTTTTTTGTTTCAGTTTATCTGTGTTTTCCTGGGTTTGGTATTGGATTGCTGGTTGATTAGTTTTAGATTATGCCCTTTAAAATTTTTTTGTTGATTTTGCAAAGTTGTCTTCTTTCCTTTGTTTCAGGTAGTTTGGGTTTTTTGTTGTGGATTCTCAAGTTTTACAATGCTTTAGATTCTCAGGTTGTACATTGGCTAGATTCTCTGATTTTACATTTGTTAGGATTGCAACAGTGTTTCTCTTCAATTTGGCTTGGTTGATTCTTGGGATGTACATTGATATGGATGTTAAACTCCCTCCCATAGGAATCAATGGAGGATGACTGGGGGCATCTTGTTCAGGTCCAATTCTCTTGAAAACTGGGGATTATTTAAAGGATAGACATCAGCAGGTCTACTATGATTTTGGTGTCAGTAGTTTTAAAAACAGCCCTTTCTCACCCCCATCCCCAGAAAGAATTATAATAGAGGTGAAATATATCAGAATGCTGAAGAAGAAAAAGACCTGAATTCCAAACCAGTATTGGGAACCCAAGACACTGGTGGTAACAATATCTTTCAGTTCTTTAAGAACATAAGAAGAACCTTGCAGGAACAGACCAATTGTCCATCTAGCCCAGCATCCTGTCTCACATGGTGGTCAAACAGTTTCTCTGGAGGGCCAACAACAGGGCATAGAAGCTAAGACTTTTCCTTGATGTTGCCTCCTGGCTCTGGGATTAAGAGTGCCTCTGAATACGGAGGTTTCCTCTATCACAGTGGCTAGTAGCCACTGATAGACCTATCCTCCATGTAACTGTCTAATCCCCTTTTATTCCTGTGGCCATCACTAAATCCGTTGGCAGTGAATTCCACATTTTAATCACTCTCTGTGTAGTCACTCTCTGTCCATCCTGAACCTACTGCTCATCAGCTTCATTGGTTGCCCTCAAATTTTAGTATTTTGGGAGAGGGAGAAAATTTTTCCTTTGTTAGCTCTCTCCATCTCATGCATAATTTATAAACCTCTATTGTCCCTCTTTAGTTGTCTTTTTCTTAACTGAAAAGAGCCAGACTCTTCAGCCTTTCCTCATAAGGAAAGTGCTCCAACCCCCTAATTATCTTGGTTGCCCTCCTATTGACATTTTCCAGCTCTGCAGTGTTCTTTTTGAGATATGGTGACCAGAACTGTACAGAGTATTCCAAATGAGGCCACAACTTAGATCTATACAGGGGCATTACAATATCAGCCATTTTATTTTCAATCCCTTTCCTAATAATTCCTAACATAGAGCTTGCCCTTTTCACTGCTACAGCAGTGGTTGACACTTTCCATTGAGCTATTTTTTTTAATATTTTCAACTTTATTGAGAAAAGGATGATGTTACAATACAAACTTTTACAACAGCAAAGTATTTAAATATATACAAGCGAAACATGTCATCAGCAGTACCGCATTGGGATAGTAACATGGTAAATTACAAACTACTAAGTAACATAGTAGATAAAACATAACAAACTTATGGCTAAGGAAACAAATACTCTGAGATTCTGTACTAATAGATAGCATTGATAACTTCCAATTGTGTAGAAAATTGGCTATAGGAGGCTAAGTATTCCAAATAGACTTTCAGAAAGTTCGATTCATATGTGTCCAAGTTTTGCTGCTTTAGAGAATCTAAAATTTTGTCCAGTTCGCAGAGTTCTTCATTGAGCTATTTATTGTGACATCAAGATCTTTTACCCTCTCAGTTTCAACGAGTTCAGACTTCATTAGCCTAATGTGCATCACCTTACACTTATCAACACTGAACTTCATTTGCCACATTGTCACCCACTCACCGAATTCATGTTGGTCCTCTTTGAGGTCTTCACAGTCAGCCTGGTTTTTTACCATCCTGAATAATTTTGTGTCTTCTGCAAACTTGGCCACCACACTACTTAACCCTAGTTCCAGATCATCTATGAATAGATTAAACAGGACTTGCCTCAATACCAATCTTTGTAGGACCCCACTGCTTACTTCCTTCCATTACAACAATTGTCTATTAATCCCTACTGTTACCCTTCTGTCATTTAATCAGTTTTTAAATCATGAGAACCCTTTCTCTTATCCCATGACTGCTGAGTTTACTCAGGAGGTAACTTGTCAAAAGCCTTTTGAAAGTCCAAGTATATAATGTCTACTGTCACCTTGATATCCAGATCTGAAAAACAGCATTTTTAGGAGCTAATCTAGACCAGTTCCAGCAGTTCTGACTTCCTGATCTCTTATCTAATTTAACACTAAACATACATAGAGATAACTGTAGTAAAATGGAATAACTCATGAGAGTACCATTGTAATGTACTATGACTGTAATTTATGACAATGATGAATGTAGCTATCACCTGTTTTTACTGCATTGTCTCATGGCTTGTAATTCACGTTCAGTAATGTTTATAGTATACTTTGTTTTATAGAGTTTACTGCTCACATTGTTCTGTAATTCTGTAATACTAGTCCTATTGCATGTTTTCCTGGCTGTCTTTTGCTGTCTGATTGTATGATTGTTCTGAAAGCAGTTTTACCTAAAAAGGTAAAACCATTAAAAGACTATACCTACATATAAGAAAACTCTTCATGAATAGAGATTTGAAAGGATCAGGCTAGAATGGGCCATCCAGGTTAGGGCATTTATTCACTACCTGCTTCTGTCTAGCAGGAAATATTTTCTTTTGCTGAAATGGGAAAATAACCTCCCAAGCCATGACTGGCCATGCCATCGATTTAGAAAATCTTACACATGAAAAATATCTAAATGCTATATGATATTTGCCAGTAAAACCTTGGTACTTTGTTTTTGTCTTTTAGTGCCAAAGGTTTTAAACAGGGAACAAACATTTAAAGAAAGAAATACTTATGGAATGAACATATAAAATATTGATGTACTACAATAACATTCTAGATGTCCAGTGTTCAAAGAGGAAAGGAAAGGTCCCTTGTGCAAGCACCAGTCGTTTCTGACTCTGGGGTGATGTTGCTTTCACAACGTTTTCACGGCAGACTTTTTATGGGGTGGTTTTGCCATTGCCCTCCCCAGTCATCTTCACTTTCCCCCCAGCAAGCTGGGTACTCATTTTACCGACCTCAGAAGGATGGAAGGATGAGTCAACCTCGAGCCAGATACCTGAAAACCCAGCTTCCATCAGGGATCGAACTCAGGTTGTGAGCAGAGCTTAGGACTGCAGTACTGCAGCTTTAACACTCTGTGCCACGGGGCTCTCTAGTGTTCAAAGAAGGGTTAAGCTAAAATGACCCGTCCATTTTCAAACTAGTTTTCATATTTTGTGGCATTTGGCTCCAGTTTTCTTCCTGCCCCCCCCCCACTCTTTTTTGCAAGACATTTGTTCTAACTTTTTAAAAATTGGTGATTGAAACTTGACAGTGTCATTATGGAGTCTTATCAGGCTTCATGATTTGCTGCATAGAAGTGTACATGAGCACATGCTGTTACATCGTTTCTACTGTAGCGCCACTTTGGCCACTGCCATGATCCTGTTTACAGAAATTATTGATGCCTGCATTTTTTTGGAAATTCTCCATTAGAAAGAATGCACCCCCCAAATTTTGAATACAATATTGTGGCTTTTTAAAAAGCATGAAATGGAGAGAGAATATTGTGAGAGTATTTCTATCCTCTAATATGGAGCTTTTTCAGGGCAAAAGTTGAACTCTGAACATTTGGTTTTTCTCTGGCTGTCATTCATCCAAACACTGAAGGGTGTTTTGTTTAAATACTGCTGTGCATGATTCAGCTCCCCAAGCACAATGGTTCAATCAGTGAGACAGTCTTCCCTCAACACTCCTAAATGCTGAATTCTATATTTTAAAATTTGCCTGTTTGTCACATAGCTTTCAATGTTCTCACCATTCCCATCACTCACAGGAGGAGAAGCAGCAATATTCACTTAGTATATGTATGAAATGTTAATCACACGTGGGGGTAGATTCAGATTAAACTTTCTGCTCATGCAAGACACTTCTGGCAGTGGCACATGACTTTCCTGCCTCTGTTCTTCCACTGCAGCCCACTAATCTTCTCAAAATGTTTCTCCTGGGAGACAGAGGACCTTTAGGCAAACTGGAAGGCTGTAGCAAGAAGGGGTATCGGTCTACATTGCATCTCCTTTTCTATTAGCAGAAAATTTAGTCAGGATCCAACCCATGGAAAGCAGTAGAGCAGTCTTTTCCTGATAATTAATATTAATTAATTTTAGGAGGCTTAAACCATTTTTATCTTGGGTCTAGGAAGGGTTTCTCCACTGAACTATGACAATCCCTGTACTATGAAGTTCTCAAGTGTAAGATGTGTCTTTGCTGAGAGCTTTCATTTTAATCAATGTAAAAACATGCTCTCTAGGTATATATGTATGCATAACATGGATTCTCCAAGGTAACTTACTGATAGGATGGACTGATATTAATCTGTGATACTCATAAAGCCAGGCTCACCAGAACAGCCTGTCATTTTGCAGAAAATTGCAGATAGTTTCACAAGCATACGAATCCTTCTGTATATGGTCATGGAGATACCCCAAATATCGGAGCAATCAGATTTGGGGCTGGTGATGCTGCCAAAATTATAACATAACAGGCTTCTAATGTGAATGATCTCTGCTTATGATATTCATGTTTTATTACCATGTGAGAGCCTTTTGTCCTGTAATTATTGCTCCATCTGTAATTAAAAATAAAATGTATTCTGAGCTTCTATGCCACTTTTTCACTTGCATCACCAGCACTGAGGGTAAGACTCGCCATTTGAGGGAATTTCCTGGTAGGTCATTAACCTAGAGGGTCACTGGTGGCCAGAAGCAAGTGGAGCCAAGCTCCAAAACTCAGACCATTCATTGGCAATTGTAATTGGTGTTAGCTCACAAATTGTCTCCTCCCACACTGCTGCTAGTTTACAAGAGGAAGCAATTGGTGAACTACTGCCAATTGATGCTACTGAGTGGCTCCTGCAGTGCTGGCTTAGTAACTCCATAGGAACTTCTCGATTTGGCTTGCTGCAGGCCCATTTTGACTTCCTAGTTTGCTGCTGCCAGCATCCTTCAGGTGAAGCAGTTGAAACCTAGTTATTGCTGTTGGCACGGGCTCAGAAGGTAATTATTTGAGCCCCTTGCCTAATTTTCAGGAATCTGCCCCATTTGTTGAAACTGACTTGGTTTTTTTGTAAATGAGAATGTAATTTGGAAAACAATATATTACTCTTAATCCTGCAAGAAGATTGGAATCAAATCACCATATCATTGTTATTTTCTTTATTTCTATATTGCTTTTTTCTGCCGTGAGGACCCAAAGTTGCTTACAACACATACAGTAAAACATTATATCACGACTGTCTGGGGACAATTTTATTTCTTGCTAAAAAACCAACCAATCATCATGTGCCAAGCAAGCCAATTATTTCAAGAATCTTGCATATTGCCTGGACTAGGAACTGAATGAAAAAAAGAAAAGAAAAGAAAGCAAGCCACTTGTGGTTTTAAAAATCCCAGCCTTTGCAGCCTTGGCAATGTACTTTCTTTTCTGGTTCCGTGCATGGACATTTTGATGGGATCTGACCTATAGATAAGAGATCTGAGGATCTACTTTTTGAAAAACTTGTTAAAATTTCCATAGCACTTTTTAAAATTGTCAGAATTGATGTAGACCGCCATAAAATCCAGAATAAGGATCTAGGAAAAGGTAAGTGGCTTCTAGGCTATAACATAGTCATTATATCATCAGTGATGTCATTTTATAGATTACTCCTTACTGTCTGCTTCCCATTATTTGACTTTTAACAATCAGAGGCCAATGGTAAATCTGTCCTCCATAAAACTGCCCAGCCTTTGCTTAAATCCATATAACCCATAGGCTACTAGCATATCTCATGGCAGTGTGTTCTACAAATCTGCAAGAGCTGTGTGAACTAGTACTTTCTTTTCTCTATCTTGAATCTAGCACCAATGAGTTTCATGAGGTAATCATGAGTTCTAGTATTACATGAGATACTTTAGCCTTCCATCATGTCCCTTCCAGGTGTTTCCAATCTCTAGTCTTAACCAAAGAGATTGAGAAAATTCTTTGAATGACGTGGAAGCTGTGACATTATTTCAAAGTGGAGAATTGATGGCTGTGGTATCACTTCTCAGCAGCACTCTAGGAATCCCCCAATCTCTATGACTTTTACCATAGAGATTGGAGGAAATAACTAGAATGTCACCATTGATGCCATTCTCTCCATTTCCCCACCTGCTACTCAAATGATCAAGGACAGGGATTGAGAGTGGTGGTAGGAGATTACCTGCTGTCACTGAGCAAATGATACAGTGACATCCCGTATTTACAATTCATGCACCTTCTTTTCCACCTTTCCTTTAGCTGGGAGAAGGGGTGCAACTTTGTTGTCCAGGGACAAATGAATTTGCTCTGAGAATCACAAAAAGTACACAATATCTATTATGGGCATTGCAGAATGAAAGCTTTAATCCTGACTTTCAAATGAGGGACAAAAATTGGACTGACTCTGCCAGAACTGAAAGAGGCTCACATTCACTAAGTATAGGTTTCTAAATATAGTGGGAATAGCGATGAATTAGAAATGTATCAAACCACTTAAGAAGCTGAGATACAGAGTTGATACAATCTCAGTCTCGACTCATTTTCAAAGCCATATGATGAGCTACACAGGCAAAACCCCAGCACGAACAGAGCAGTAAACATTTAGATGCATAAAGCTGAAATGAATACTTGAAACAATGTAAATATTCATAGGGGTGTTTTTTTTTTTCCCAAACAGATATTTGCAAAATTTGAATTATAAATTTACAAATTGTTCAAATGAAATTACTGGGGGACTGCACAAGACTTTAAGGGGACAAAATTGTATATTAGTTTAAAGTATGATGTGCTTATTTGATAGTTCCAAATGCATTATTTTTTAATTCTCCAATTCTGTATCTCATCATCAGTTCATTAGTTTCACATGATACAAGATGAACCTGTTAACAGGAACCATTTCATTAAGCTTTCCAAGCATTCAATTTTATATTTGTTTTGGACCTATGCTGCCTTAAAATCTTATGTGGGGAAATCTTGATCAATTACTGCTAGGGGAAAATACGGCTCCTGTCTGTTTAACTGTCAGTTGTTGGGTTCTGTGGGATCAGAACCCACATCTACAGGCAGAGAGAGCATTTCAGACATTCAGGGCACACAATGGCCTAAAAAGCACCAAGCCTTTCCCAGGCCCCTTGTCTTCAGGATGTTAATGAAGCCCTCACTGAATACAGACCTAGCATTCTGAAGTGGAGGAGAAGCTTTGTAGACTTCCCTGAATCAAATTAATTTCTGACTTTCTGTCAATTCCTTGCTGTCAATATATGATCACAGTCATGTTCCATTCAGTTTAACCCTCCTTTGAGTCCTATTCTCCATTTATTTATTTACGTAGTTTTATAGACCGCCCTTCCCCATAATGGGCTCAGGGTGGATCACAAGCACGATAAAACATTTTGTTTGTTTGTTTTAAAACATTGTTTGCTCCTTGCCCTCTGGTATGGACTCTTTGCCTACTGAAAAGTAACCCCCCTGAGCTGATATCAAATATCCCAGGCCTATTTACATATTACGTAGAGTTGCTAATTAATTGTGAATTTGAAATCAATGGGAGTATGAAGCAGGTTTGCCATTTGCCTACTTGTGGCAGCCAACCTGCTGCCCTTCCTAGTCTTCCACCCTTGATGATTTGGGAACATAAGAAAAAATGGGAGGGGGGATAGCATCTATAGTGATGTGCTAGAAATTTCCCTTAATCTAGGTGGCTTTTATCATTGATATTAGGAAAACTCCTTAAGCATCACAGGGGATGTGACATCACATCCCCCTGAAACTCCACCCTCCCCAGACTCCACTCCAAAAATCTCCTGGCATGCCTGGCAACCCTAGCATCTGGGAGGCTGGCAAAGGAGCTTATTAGAAATGGTATAATTATTAACTATACTGCCATGCTTATTCTAGTCCTTGGATGTCTGTGCATATGCAAGCTTAATTCATATCCGCACATGTGCAGTAGACAACAAAATACAAGCATGTTAAAGGCAGTCAAGGCCTGAGGAACAGCTGTGATTTGCCAAAAATCACTGATGGCAACTGTGAGGAAGATGCCGCCATCCTCATAGTGCAGGACCAAGCATCGTGCAAGAAGCAGAGAGGCTTCTAGATGCAGCCATGGGCTGAAGACATTCAAACATCACTAAATGACATGCTAGGTGAAGCAGCAGTGATGATGAAAAATAAAAGACCCTTCCTAATTTTCTTGCTTTCATTATGCTAGCCAGAAAAGCAAGGAGGAAACCTATTTCTTCCCTCAGCCTTCCCCCACCCTCCAAAGCTGAACATCATAATCACATAATCAAGGGAGGGACAGTGGCTCAGTGGTAGAGCATCTACTTAGTAAGCAGAAGGTCCCAGGTTCAATCCCCGGCATCTCCAACTAAAAATGATTCAGGCAAATAGATGTGAAAAACCTCAACTTGAGACCCTGGAGAGCCGCTGCCAGTCTGAGTAGACAATACTGACTTTGATGGACCGAGGGTCTGATTCAGTAGAAGGCAGCTTCATATGTTCACATAAATAGCACCCCCACTGTCCTGTTATGCCGCAAAATGAGTAAACTCCAGCAGCAGGTTCTTTAGAATGTTCTGTCCCCATGAAACATTAGCCACAATTGCATTTTAAAAACTGTGAAATGGATAAGCAGCAAAATTTGGAATAAATATCAAGGGGCAAGAACTCTTCATAGAGCAACCAAATTCTCTAATTCGGTAAACTGATGCATCATCCTTACGGGGAACCATCTGCTGGTGCTCAATTCTGTCCCAAAAGTGGCCTTATTTGCCCCATGTGTTCCAATGCTCCTTTTACCCAGGGTTGGCACATCATTTAACAAGGCTCCTGCAATCCATTAATTTAATTGGATGTTTCAATACAAACTAAGTTTCTGAAATAACTGTTGTACACTATAAATAATATAGAAATCTGTCCGTTATTAAAAATAATTCTGCTAATAATTTTGCTATAAATCAAATAACAAACCTCACCATCATTAAGAACTGCACTAATCAAAAAAACAAAAAAGGATTGTATATTCCATTCAAATCGTATGCCTGAATTGAGAGAAGCTGGATTTATTTCACATGGTTTTGATTAGGATCAGAATTTGGTCACTGGAGCATGTATTCTATTCCAATTTATGCAAAATTTCAGCTGCCAGGCCCTCTCCAGAGACCCAAGGCAAAAGACCGACTTTGGACCAATAGTAAATTATCTCAAATTGAGGAAAGTGTTACAGGCATTAAGAGTTCAGAGACAGACACACAGTGTCTGTGGTCTCAGTTGGATTTGACAGACTCTCCCAAACTGCTGGTGTTGTCCTTGAATATTGATAGGAGTGTTTTTAGTGAAAGTACTCTGTTGAAAAAACAACAAGCTAGCAGAAGACAGGAAAACATTAGAAAGAGGTCATGGCTGGATTTGTTGAACAAATGAGCTCTCCTGTGGCTACGAGATCTCATCAAACTCCTCTTGATTTTGTTCTAGAAAGCACGGTAAAACAATGGCTGACCTTCAAGTGCAATGTGGGAATATTCAGGCTGATTCTCCACAAATAAATCCCATCTAGAAGGTAGTAAGGCTTTATCTGCAGAAGGTAACTTTCACATTCCCATTTAATCTCCCCTGCTACACACGTCAGCTTATGTTGATCTTGTGTACAAAAAATATAGCAAGGTTTCTTTAAACAGATAATAAAAGAAATGTACCTTGTCCTTCTGAATTAATTTGGGGTACATTTTTAAGCAATAGCTGTAAGGCTGTGGCAAATGAAATTAGGCTACATAGTTTAATTCCAGCATGGTCAGATTCCACAGGAGAAATCCTGACATCTAAGGGTAGTTTACTACTGCTCCATCATGAGGTCATTGTAGTAGAAATGTACTTAGAAAACCTGCTGTAGGATGGCAAATGAGCACTGATGAGAGTGTGCTAGTTGGCTTAAACCAGTTATTGTAGGAAATGGACAGTCCTAATCAGCAGACTGCCTGTGCTTCGATATCAGAGTGATTTTTATCTGCCACAGTTAGGGTAGGTATAAGCGAGATAAATCACTATGCAATTAACAAGAGTTAAACTCTACACTTATCACCACCAGAACTGACAGAGATGCATCCAACTTTATTACAGCAATTGTGTATTTTTTTTTCTTTTTTTGGCATCACCCTACAAACAGGTCACCATTTTGATTTATTTTTCGTCATTTGAAATGCATAAAAGATGTGCCGCTCTTGTTTCTCCATTAATCTTCCATGTTTTTGTTTGAAATTTTATTGAAGATGACATGACAAATTACTGCTGGAGTCAATCTGTTCTTGAAGAGTAGTCATTTTAAAATATCACTCATATATATATATATATATATATATATATATATATATATATATATTCAACCAGAAAGGAAAAACATGGTAATGCAAATTAAATGATCTTTTCAAATATTATTTCGTTCGTAGTGTAACAGAGACTCCATAAAAATTTAGTACTGTCATTAAATGTAGGAAGTCAACTATCCCTATAATAAATTCAGATTCACAGATTATATGCTAATGTAATTTATCTGGGGCAATGGGATGATTTCCACCTGTTAGTGTGGCAGTATCCCAGATTCAGCTTTTAAACATTTCTCCTAAAACATATACACTATACAGCAGGAAGTTCTGGGCTCTACCTGCTAAACCCAACCTATTTTACAAACATAGCACCATTTAGGGGAGGGCAGGTGTGCCCTCCCATGTATTTTTTAATATTTACAATTATTTCAAAACAGCATTTATCTTTTTAGGTCAATGTTTCTTAGGGTTTTTCCCCCACACCTTTGTGGAGAAATGCCTTCCACTCTAGAATTCATGTCAAAGTCACAGCAATTGGGTCTCGATTAGGATGGGCACAAACAAAAAAAAATGAACTGTTGTTTGAGCATGAACCAGGCCAGTTCATGGTTTGTTTCAGACTGGTTCTTTTGGTCATGTCATCCCTGAACCCAAAAACTAATCAGTTTTTTTCCAAGGAGGTTCATGTGGTTCATTTTTGTGGTTTGTTCGCCAGACAGCCTGGTGCTGAGTCAATCAATTCTTAGGCAACACTGGGGTGGACTTGTGGAGAGCCATAGAAACACCCAAAGCAGTTGCCCATAGCTTGATTGGCAACTCTGAGAGCCAACCACAGAGCTTCCATACTGCTCTATGGGAGCAGATTATATCTCCTATATATATATAATGCCAAGCATGTTGGCACTTTCTGGCTCTCCCATTGGCTGTGGTGTGCACTCCATCAACCATTGGCCTATCAACTGCCACTCAAGTTCCATTATGCCGCATTGATTGAATCCACTCCTCTCTCCTGTCTGCTGTCACCTATCCAGTCTCTATGGCATTCAAAAAAGAAGTAGGCAGTAGTGGCAGGGAGATGGCAAAGAGACAGGGAATCAAGGTGGTAATGCAACTACGTGGCAAGACCTGGGCCTGCCAGGTCTTGTGTCATTATATCCTGCTGAGGTCACTTCTCTCCTGCTTTGGTCTCCACTGTGGAGAAAGACTGTACTATTCCAAAGTAGAGGCTGCAGGAAGGGGGAGGAGATGGAAAGCTAAAATCAGAAAAATTCCCCCACAGAAAATGGCCACTTTGAGGCACATACTCTGTGGTATACCATAACACAGCCATGCCAAGCCACAAAAAACTAGGTCATGCCACAAGCTCATGCTTATGCTAATCAGTGCAAGGCTGAATATGACAGGAAAAGGTGGCAACGATGCACTGCAAACAAAAGAAATGCTGAGCTTCAGCATCTGTGTGATTGTCATCATGCCCCCCCTGCACCCCTCATAATTATTCTTATCTCCATTCTGGGTTAAGGCTTTCAGCCTCCATGGACACAGAGACACACACACATGGGGTGGGGAAGCCAGCATCTGTTTGAGCTGCGGGGTGGGTGGGAAGATAGCAAGGGGTAGGGTGTGTGTGAATAAATGTCAAGGATTGTAGGGTGGGTGGGAAGACAGCAAGGGGGAGTGAGTGAATGGGTGGGAAGACAGCAAGGGTGCAGGCATAGTTGAAATTAAGAGGTGGTTGGGGGGTAGTTGGAGGGGGTGGGAAGGCACCAAGGATGGGGAGAGTGAATTTCTTCATTTAGATGGGTGGGGAGACAGCAAGGGTGGGGGGCACTCACCCAGAGCCTCTTTCTAGACCCCATTTTTCCTCACAATAGGCCTTATTCCTAGTACCAATATAACACCACACCCTGACTCTGCTGCTCTCACTTTGCAGCACTAAGAGAGAATAATTCATTGTCATGAGAGCAGAAGGAATATTGTTTGCTGCATGACTGATTTAGGAAAGGGTTTGAGGGACTCTGTGATTCCCCACACAGTGGGACAATTTTTCAAACACCTCTCCTGGCTGGGAAGGTATTCTGTGCTTGTGGTTTCAGGGACTGAACCTGAGGCTAGAGCTGAGCTTTCCTGGGTGCACCTGCTTTGGGGGGCTATAACTTGGACAACCCAAATCCAATCTTTGCCAAAGTTGGAGGGCAGGTGGATGAGAGTTCATTGAAGACTCCTTGGTCGTTTTCACACTCACCTCCAGCCGGCGCGACCCCCCTCTTCACCACGCAGGATCTGCGCAGATTTCGCACTAAATGCCGCGGAGCAGCCTTTTGCGCTGGAAACTCCCGTCGCAAAAGCCGCTCAAACGGGAGCTGCTTTTTGGCGGTTTACGTTTGAGCGGCTTTTGCGACGGGAGTTTCCGGCGCAAAAGGCTGCTCCGCGGCATTTAGTGCGAAATCCGCGCAGATCCTGCGCGGTGAAGAGGGGGGGGGTCGCGCCGGCTGGAGGTGAGTGCAAAAACGACCCTTGTGAGTTTGGCATCTCTAACTCATGAGGGGGCTGTTCCAATACCTCCCAAACCAAATGAACCACAAACTGGTTTGGGAAATGGTGGTTCATGTAAATTTGTGGTTCATGGCTCGTGCAATGAAACAAACCACAAGTCAACATGAACCACCATTTTCCCAGTTCATGCCCGTCCCTAGTCTGGACTCTACACATGCTCCAGTAGTCTTGCTGCAGAATAGTAGCTGGCAAGAGGAAAGGTACAGGGTTATCTGTGTTCAGATACAGTGTGAAGTACACAAATAGGTCTGGCCAGATCGAAACAAAAGATCTACCACAGGGGTATCAAACATGCAGGCCAGGGGCTGAATCAGGCCCCTAGAGGGCTCCTATCAGGCCCCCAAGCAACTGGCTGTCATCTGCTTCCTTCTCCCTATCTCTTTCTTCCTTCTTTGCAAATAGTCAAAGCCTAGGAAGGAGGAAGATAAAGGAGATTGTAAGCCGCTCTGAGAATCTGAAATTTGGAGTGGAGGGCGGGATATAAATCCAATATCATCTTCTGTATAACAGCTTGCTTTACAAGGCTTGCTCAATCACACAGGAACTACTGAGCAAAACCTCTATTTTCTCTATTGGCTGAGGCTCCTCCCTTGGGAAGGAAGGGGGGAAGGCAGAGCTTGTTTTTCCAGACTCTCTCATTCACATAGCAGAGGGAGGGACGGTGGCTCAGTGGTAGAGCATCTGCTTGGTAAGCAGAAGGTCCCAGGTTCAATCCCTGGCATTTTCAAAAAGGGTCCAGGCAAGTAGGCGTGAAAAACCTCAGCTTGAGACCCTGGAGAGCCGCTGCCAGTCTGAGTAGACAACACTGACTTTGATGGACCAAGGGTCTGATTCAGTATAAGGCAGCTTCATATGTTCATATATATATGTTCAGAGCTACTGAGCCAAGCCTCTCTCTCTTCTATTAGCTGAGGCTCCTTCCCCCAGTCCCCTGGGGAAGGAAGGAAAGAGCCAGCGCTTTCTTTGCCCAGTTCCCTGGATCCCATGGGAGAAATTCAAACAAAGCACCTTTAAGACCAACAAGTGCTAATGTTTTAAAGTGTTTTTTTTTTTAAAAAAATCTTTAATTGTGTTTGATTGTATTCTTTATAAAGTTTATCTCTGCTACCTAAAGTTAAATAGGTACACACATGGCCTGGCCTGACACGGCCCAGTCCAAGAAGGTCTCATTTATGTCAGATCCAGCTCTCATAACAAATGAGTTTAACACCCCTGATCTACCAGTTAACACCTCAGCAACACCTAGGGGACAGAGACTCCAGAAGTCAGAAGGCTAGGTAGTATTTCTTCCTTTTGAGTCAGGAAGAAAGGGGATTGCCCCAAAGAGGGAATGGTCTCCCAAGGAGATATTATAAATTTCTGAGACACAGGACAGAAGTTCTCTTAAGCTCTTACTCCAGCACTTTTATGTCATGAAGGAATATACTCTTATATTGGGACTCTATCTTGACGGATGATGAAGACTCTGAGAACTAAGGCAATAAATATTTTTTTAAATGCTCCAGTTTCAAGAGATAATAATGTATCCTAATTCAATGTAGTTTAGAGTTAAGGTTCAGAGAACACTGCATATTTTCACTTTTTTTGTATCCCCACTCAATCTGGTGTTTGTTCAGACCATGTGTGGACTTTGATTATTAAACTTCATTACATTTTATTGCTTGAAGCCTGATGTCTCTACAGCATGACCGAGTCCCACTTTCCAAAGAATGGTAAAGGGGACAAGCAGCAGTTGAGCTTTTCATCCCCAAAATGCAAAAGTGTGATGGTTGATCATCACATTCGGTAATAAAACAAAAGATGCTGCAAATAGGCAGAGCCTAGGGTGCCAGAAGTGCACTACTTTAAGCGGGAGATATTCTTTCTGATCAGCTGCTGGCAATGGGAATTCCCAGAGAGAATTTGGCAAACTGGGAGTGAGGGAAAAAGGTGTCTCACTGAACAGAGACCTGGGGCTGCTGTAGAATTTTCAAGCTTCAGAGTGGACAGAATCCAGCCCCTTCCTGCCCGCGCCGCTACTCGGCGGTATAGGGCGGGGGCCGCATTTGCCTTCCCGGATGGAGCCAAGGCAAACGGACCTCTGCCCATCTGGGTATGTTTGGGGGGGTGGGGACTGGGGCTTTATTAGCCCAGCCACGCCTCCTGTTGTGCAGTCCTTGGGCACTTTCAGCCCACCCTCCCACCCTGCAATAGTATAGGCTTCTCCGGTCGCCATGTTTTCTGGGGCCAGGTAGGAATTTTTTCATCTCAACCGATTGGCCCTGGTTGCGGTGTGTTTTGCCTACCTTGTACTGTTTGCATTGAGGTTGGTATTTTGATAACTTTAGTTGGCAGGAGTTTGATTTGGGCTATGTAGGTAACCGGTGAGCTCCCTCGGTTTTCCCTGTTTTCAGGGGAAGTAGTGGGATGGGACGGCAGCTGGGCTGTACGGCTCTCTGTGGTGATGCCCGCTATAGGGTTCCCTCCTCTGGCAGGCCGCTCCTGGGTGGGTGGCATTGCCACTTGGGGATATTCCCGGCCTTTGCCGGCGTAGCAGTAGCCAGTACAAACTGGCTGGGTGGCTCGCCCTATCCGGACAGGGAAGGGTCAGGGGTTTCCCTTGGCCTGTCTGGGAGTTTTAGGTTGCCCCATGCCATGTTTGTTCAATAAAGTTGCCCTGTTTGTTTACCCAATACACCGTGTTGTCTCGTTCTTCCGACTGGGGGAGCAAATGGGGCTTGATAGCCTGTTTCTCCACAACTTAAAACTGGGAAGGTGTTTGACTTCTGTTGATACACTCCTATAATGACATATCATAAACTCACTCATTAAATATGGATTTTTAAAAGCTATTTAATATATTTAATATTAAAGAGTGGGTGTTAAAGCCTTGCTAAAAATCTCAGCCAAAACTCTTCATCTTTTCCCACGCATTCTACAATGCTGAAAAATGAAATGGTGTCCTAGCACAAACCCTGTCTCACTACCTTTTGTGAAATCAGTGGACTGTTATTAACATTTTATGCTGACTCATAGCAACAAGAAGCCATGCAGGAGGGGAAGGTTCCCAGATACTGTTAAGCAAATTGCCCTAAAATAGGATTTTAGGGAATTTAGAGTGGAGGGCAATCTGCTTTTTAGTGAGATCAAAAACCTATTTATACAGAAGGTGTCTGTTTGGAAGTTACCCAATAATGAGACAAAATAATATAATAATAAAAGGGGTTTTATAATAGAATAAAGGCGAACATACAAGGATATAAAGTCACACACACACATACAGTCCTAATAAAAATAGGGTAGAAATAGACAGGGGTAAACACAAGGATTGACAAACAAGGTAATAATTACCTATCGTAGTCTTCGAGGAAGGCTCCAATGGTGACGAAAAAGGAGATGGGGGATGGACCCTCAACTGATCAGGTATTGGGGGTGTATCTGACAGCGGAGTATGTAGTACTGTCAGATGCACACATGTGGGGAGTTGGGTCAGAGGTTATAAGGACTACCTTGAGCCCTTAGGGGGTAGGAGGTGCGGGGGTGGATGACAAGTGGTCAGCTGGTACATGACCTAAGAAAAAAGGGGATGCTCTGAAGTGGCCATAGGGGCTGGACTTGTGCAGTGGGCAGTCTATTTGGGGCACCTGATTAGATGCCCATATCCAGCCAATGAGCGGACCTGGCCCTGGTTACCTGATTGGGTTTCCAGGTAAAAATGGGCAGGGGGGAGGCTCCAGGGTGACAGTTGAAGGGATTAAAACAAACTATCCAAAAGTGACAATAGTGGGCCAAATTGGTACCTAAAGTGACACCCGATTTGTACAAAGAACTCTGGCTCTAGATGAAGCTGTTCTTCCTCTTCTTTACTTCCCTGCTGGCACCATCTTTTGTCTTGGGTTCCACTGGACAAAAGCTTAGGCAGTCTGGCAGGATCCACGCCTAAGATAAGCTTGATTGCCTTATGTAGATGTAACAGCTGTTGAGTACGTGAGCCTCTTGCTTCTCTGTCATGGAGTCTGGCATTACAGGAAGGTGGTCGCTGATGATGTTAGCCTACCAACATGGCTTTCCTGGTCCAGGCTGAAAACCGTTTGCCTGAACAGTTCCTGGCAGCACAACTTCTTCCACTGCAATGGTCGAGATGGTGCACGCAAGGAGCGGCTGGAAACCCATCTGTACTTCTGGCTAACACTCTTCCAGAGATATAGAGTGCTGTTGTAATGCTGAGGCCATTAGTACTCACATGTCTCTTCTAAACTGGTATAAAACCCATGCTTCACAGCAGATGTGTGTGAGTTGAATCTCTAGCCACCCTGGCAACCAAAGGGTGATTACGATGTCCGTTTATAACTGAAATTAGGGGTCTATTGCTCACAATACCTAAGTGTTAACTCTACATCTGTTAACTTATCTAGTGTGTAAATGCAATGTATAGATCTAATCTATAGATGGGATAAAGCATAAAATCATTATCTGCATAGAGTAAGCAGCCTTGACTGGTTTCCAAACCAATGAGAATGTCCATCTACACAAAATGAGTGGTTCTTTTGACCCCTGTTTTTATTTTGGCCCTATCTACATCAAACACTGTTCCCTAGGGCCACTGAACACTCAAAAGTGACTTTTCTGGTAACGTGTCTGGGGAAGGAGGCAATGATCAGACTCATGTAATTTGTTCCCTACTGCAAAGGCTGACCAAGTCTCGAGAGGTGTAGGGGACTTAGAATAAAATATCATGTTACCATGATATTTAGGCACAAGCACTACTACTAATTAATAATCTTAATAGCCAAAGAGGTACCATATTAAAAATGACAAATTTGTTTACATTCTCCTTTTACTAATTTAAAAAACTGTTCTCAAGTATCTGGCTTGCCTCAGCATCTCACTCGAGAGCAAATCAATTTGTTGCTAAGTACTTGGAATCAGAGGAATCGTGAGTTGGTCTTGGAAGAAGCCAAAGCCCCAAGGACCCCAGCATTTATTTGTATGCATGAGTCTCAGTAGCATGTTTAAGTATCTGCCTGTCTAGTAATCAGTCAGTCCATGTCTCCTTGAAATCAAGGGGTTTTAAATACTCCTGATTGGGGATATGTATAGAACACGGCTTGTAGTCAAAGTATGCTGAATGTTTTATTCAAAACACTTTAAAGAGTTGGGCTAATTAAGTATTTGACCTACTTTACTTAACCACCAACATAGGAGTAAGGGATGCTCCCAAGAGTAATGCCTTCTCTTTATTTAAAGAAGAATAGCATGTTGTAAAAGGAAGGGAAACTTGCATTCAACAACGTTGAGAGTTTCAACAATTGTCTTCCTGGTACCAGCTAAGAACATTCAAAATGGTAGTTAGTACCGAATATATTCCATAAGATAACAACAGGAACTGAGTTTCTCACAAATGAAGACATTCTGCTATGATGAGAAGAATGTGAACAAGCAACTTATGTATTGACATGAATTAGTTTTGTTGGAAAATAGACAGCAGATTCAAAAAAATCTTTATAATGTATGCCAAGAATTAGCTGTTAATGAAGAAAACAGAAATTGGTGCAGATAAGAAAGTGGTGATTATCATCATGTGTCTAGAGAAGAATGCCACACATAAGGGGATTAAAGCATACACAGTGACAAACTCCTTCTGCAAATCTCATTTCTGTTCATTTTATAACCCCTCCTCCCTGTTTCCCTCTTGTTTCTTCTGGTATAACTGCACCAATACTCAGAAGCAGTCACCCTCTATGATCTTTTTGTCTCTCAGTTTCCTCAATAACTTGCCCTCACCAAAATTTCTCTCTCTCCCTCAGATATTGCCAGTGTTGCTGGTTTCTGCTTTGGAGGTCTCTTGTTGCACACCTCATATCAAAGACTGGTGTTGTCCATTCTCTCAGTTCCAGCCTTGCAAGCATCCTCATCTCTATTTTTTTTCCTTAATCTTTGAAGTTTATTCTCTATTCTATACTCTACAAGGATCCTGCAATCCTCTGCTGATCTGCCAGCGTCCTTTCAACCTTCCCTGTATTGTCCCTTGATGTTGCCTCATCCTTTTGCTCTTTTACAGCACCTAAGCTTGCTCCTTAGTTGTGTATGATGCACCCATTCACTTCCTTCCTTCAGATGCAAGATTTTTCCTCCGTTTTTCTTTTCTGACTGAGCCACCCTAGTCTTTCTTTCTTTCTTTCTTTCTTTCTTTCTTTCTTTCTTTCTTTCTTTCTTTCTTTCTTTCTTTCTTTCTTTCTTTCTTTCTTTCTTTCTTTCTTTCTTTCTTTCTTTCTCTCTCTCTTTCTCTTTGAACTCTGGCTGACCCTCTCTGTAATAGTATGATATTTTACTGCTGGCTAAGCCCAGGAGCCTGAGGAAAGGGTCAAGAGAGAGACAACTGAACAACTGAAATGGCACTCAAGGCTTTTGGAAGCTCAAAAATAACAAAATATCTTATTCAACATAGAAAGAAAAAAGTCAGGTGAAACCAGGGGTAAAAGTCCTGTGGTAAATCAATATATGCACAGATGTCAGTTCATATGTTTCAGGCTACTGAGAGTTTCTTAAGCTCTTCGCAGTGACTTAGAATCTTTAAGATGATATTATTGCAGTGTTTTCCAAACATTCCAGTACACCTTCTTTGAGTATTCATTGACTCTTTCCACTTCCAGAAGTCTGGGACATTCTGTCCAGTCCCCAGTCTCCTTCACTAAACATGCCAGTACTCTTCTTGAGCTTTGCTGATCCTTAAGGTTTCAAAAGGCTGTCTCTAACCACATCACACCAGAGACCTCTTCACTCTTTAGAGCTATCTCCCTGTTTTGATTGGGTAGAGAAACACTTCTCTCACTAGAAGATCTATCCCCTTTCCTTGGCTCGAATGGGAGTTTTCTCCTAACTATTCATTCTTCCTTGTCAACCTCCCCAGTGCTCTGTCTGTGTACAGTGCTCTCAGTAATGGCTGAATTCAGAAACTGTCAGTATTTGACTCTTCTCAACTAGGGCTGAAATCAGACTGAATTTCTCCTCAGCATTCAGCTCTCAAGTCTTTCTCTAGTCAGCTGATGCTTAGAGCTGCCTGTAACTCAAGGCTCTCTGGTTCTGTGAAGTAACGCTTCACAATCCTTTAACTTATTCTACACCAAAAAAAAAATGCAGTCCGTCACATGGTCTTTAATATCCATGTTTATAATTCCACTGAACCAGATGCTTCCCACCCTTCTCTAAATACTCTCATTTGATATCTGTCAACTGTTTCCCCAGCACTGCATTATTTCCATTTATGCTCCTTCACTAGGGTTGCCAAGTCCAATTCCAGAAATATCTGGGGACTTTGGGGGTGGAGCCAGGAGACTTTGGGGGTGGAGCCAGGAGACATTGGGGTGGAGCTAGGAGTAAGGGTGTGACAAGCACAATTGAACTCCAAAGGGAGTTCTGTCCATCACAATTAAAGGGACCACACAGTAGTCCAATGAGATGGTATTGTTTCTGAATGCTCCTCCTTGCACAGAAAAAGGGACTTTCTGTAAACACAATACCAGCAGCCCAGGGAGAAGAGACTGAAACCCTCCAGTCCAGATTTTTTTTTTCATCCCCCAACTGCTATCATGCACTTGTTCTCTGAGGTGGTACAGCCCTCCTCACAAAGCACCTGAGGACTCTACCACCACCCCCACGCACTGGGTCAGGGGTGGCCAAACTTGTTTAATGCAAGAGCCACATAGAATAAACATCAGATGTTTGGGAGCTGCAAGCCATGAATGGCAGATGTCTGAGAGCTGCAAGACAAGGAAGGGATACAAATAGATGGAGGGGGAGGGAGGTGGAAAGAAAGTAACTTTAGTTTTAATGAGGCTGTGGGGGCTTCGAGAGTCACACAATATGTGACACAGTTTGGCCACCCCTAAACTGGGTCAACCCAAGGAAGGCCACTCACCAGCTGCTTAAGGTCCTCCTGAAGGCGGGCCGGCCGGCTGCTTGCAACCCGACCCAAATCCGAATCTTTCGAAGCCCAAGGCAATCGCAGCTTAGCTCCAGAAGAACAGTGGTCTCGCCCCAAAGCACACAGGCTGTAGATTGTTTGTGATCTCTGCAGTTAGAAAGCTGGGCAAGCCGTTCTTAGCTCGCAGTAGCTGCATAGGATCGCGCAGTCTTTTTTTTGGGGGGGGGGAACTAGGTGGGAGGCAGGCGCGGCGGCCGGGCCCACAGGCCGGTATCTGACCTCTAGCCCTGCCCCAAATGTTGTTCGTCTCTGGACTTTTGCTCTTTTCTACTGCTACAGACGAACAGGGTTCCCCACCGCCTTGATCTCTCTCCCATTCCCGTCAGTGAGACTTCCTTCCCTCCCCACCTGTTTTCCTTCCTTCCCCCCTCCCCCCCCCCGGGATGAAATGCGACGGCGGCACTTGTTGCTGAGCCTGCAGGCGTGTAATTGACGCGCGCCTCGGATCCGTTTCAATGAGGCCTCGCTTCCAAGTAGCTTTTCAAAGCCCCCTCCACTAAGCAGGGCTCGGAAGGGAAATTCACAGGAAACCAACCCAGCTGTATTTTGCTTTAGGGCTCCTTGTAAGCAAGCAGGCAGAATTTGCCCTGAAAGGGTATCTCGTTTTAGGATTCTGGCGTCCTGGCGTCCTTTCCCACAAGCCCTTCAGTGCCGACGGAACATTTCATTCCAAGTGAGATTTTGCAGGCTTCCTCAGCGGCTGCTCTCCCTGCGCCGCCCTCCGCTCCCTGTTCAAATCCTCGGGGCGGCGGCAGCAGCATCAACATCACCATCAACGGCGCTTCACCTTAACGTCCAAGCTTCCCCTCCTCGCCTGCGCCGGGCGGTGAAGCGCAGTTGATGGTGATGTTGATGCTGCTGCCGCCGCCCCGAGGATTTGAACAGGGAGCGGAGGGCGGCGCAGGGAGAGCAGCCGCTGAGGAAGCCAGGGAGGCAGGTCATAGCCCCGGGGGCTTTGGAACGTCCTGCGGGCGCCGCCGCCGCCACAGATGAGGCCAGACAGCCGCGAGCCGGACGGCCCGCCTTCCCTCAGCCTGTTCCTCAACTGCACGGCACGCGCTCTCCAACGGAGCCACTGCGCATGCGGCAGAAAACTGCGCATGCGGCTTGACACACGCACACCTCTTTCTCTTTTTGCCTTCAGATTTGCGGCTCGCCACGGACCCACGCTCCTTGGCGCCGTTTCCCCCCTCTTCCCCCCCCCCGCTTCCGTTTTTGGGGGGAGCGGGGGAAGAGGCTGGAAAACCTGGACTCCCCCGCCAGGGCGGGAGGGTTGGGACCCCTATTCTTCACAATGATGAACAATTTTGGAAGAGAACAAAACACTTGGTTGTCCATTGTTAATTCATCCTGCCACCTACCATCTCCGTAGCTAAGTAACACCAATATACCCTCTTGACCCACACTGACTCTTAAGAACCTCAGTGCCTCTTCTCCATTCTTGGTGTCCTATTAATATCTAAGCTATTGTCTTCTTTCTCTTTTCTCATTACTTAAGATTTTGCTTCTGTTTCAATAACAAAGTAGAAACTATTCAGTGACCTCTGGACCTCTTTTCTTCTCTCTCTCACCATGTCACTCTTCTTCTAGTTCTCCTTTTTCCTATACCTCCTCCAACCCTTTCTGTTTATTCTAATTCACTCTTTAACCTAACACAAACACTAGACATGTAGCACTTCCAAGACATTGTCATGGCCTTAGGGACAGAGTTTAACAACTGTGTAGTTTACAGTTTAACTTTGCTATGTACTCAATGTGACAACTTCAATAAGCCATTATTTCTTGGCCTCAGATCCCAGTCCACATATTTCTGTACTAGGGTGAAAGGTTTTTAAAAGTGGGCACAATAAATATTGTAAAGCACTTTTAAATTGTGGTTATATATACTGGCAGTGGATAATAGGTTTTTTTAATGCCGAATCCATAAAAAGATCGGAGGAGGGAGATGCTAAACATGAGAATGCTAGGGTTGCCAAGTCTCACTCAGGAAATATCTGGGGACTTTGGGGGTGGAGTCAGGAGACTTTGGGGGTGGAGCCAGGAGCAAGGATGTGACATCACTTTTGTGATGGCACATCCTGTGATGGTATTTCCAGGTCAAAGGTCAAGTGATGTCACTTCCCAAGTCCCCTTCTAATGATGTCACTTCCAGCACACTGCACAAAAAAACCACCTCTTCTTTTCACAACAAAACAACTCCTGTACAACGACAAACTTCCAAAGTCATGCTTGACCACAAGAAAACTTTGTCTAAAGCACCAAGAATGCTGTATTCTGCTGGTGATTGGGGGAGGGGGTTTACAGACCAATAGCAAAATATATGCTAACTTGTACCCAAAATAAATGAATAAAGAACCTGAACAAAGCATTCTAGGTTTTTAAGCAGTTAAAGTTTAAGCAGAAAATAATCCAAGCAAAACGAAGTTTGATTTACAGCAGCAATAGAGAACACCAGGAGACTCATTCCACTCAGCTCACACATAGGGTTGCCAGGTCCTCCCTGAACACTAAGAGGGGAAGTGGTGGTGGTGGGGGGGGAGGTTGTCAGATCCAAGCTGAGAAACTCCTGGAGATTTAAGGATGGAGTCTGAGGAAGACAGGAACCTCAGTAGGATCCAAGCATCAGTTTTCCCCAGGGGAATCTGGAGATGAGCTGTAATTCTGAGGGATGCCCATGTCCCACCTGGAGGCTGGCATCCCTATCACACACCATGCATAATTCATAGCTTGTTCCGTCCCACCCCAGTATGAAATACAGCTTGCATTTGTGAAAAGGGTCACCCTGGCATTTCTTTCCCCACTCCAAAGCCTGTAATCAGGGTGGAAAGAGAAATAACATCAAATAACAGACAAGTCAAAATGCTGTGATTTTTTGGAAGCAAGGGAGATCTGGTGCCTGGCTTGGCAAGTAGAGAGCCAGCATTTTCTTGGAGATTCATTAGGTTCCAGCCTAGCACCTCGATGCTTGCAGCTACCCCATGCTTTTAACAAATGATATTCCATCCTGATATCACCTTCCCACCCTTACCAACACCCTCATTAAACAAATTACAATGATAAAAGCTTGTCCCTTCCCATCCATTAGAACATACAGTTCGCATTTTGTGAAAGGGACACCCAGGCATTCCCTCCCCCACTCCAACTTTAGATCGAGGAGAGAGAAATACTGCCAAGTAGCAAACTGAAGAGAACAAAGTCCAGTATCACCTTTAAGATCAACGAAGTTTTATTTAGGAGAAGACCGATGCCTGGCTTTCCTAACCACTGGTTTCCTGAGTATGTTGGGGCAACAGGGACAAGAGTTGCACCACTCTCCACAGGCTGTTCCTCCCCCCCCGCCCTTCCATCGCCCGGGCCATGCTCTAGAGCTGCCTTTGCTCCCTCTCCAGCAACTTGGTTAAACTATTGCAGGCTCAGCCGCCGCAGGCACCAGCTGCCTCCTCTTGCCTTCTCCTCCCACACAGGCAAGCAACAGACAGTTTTCTGGGTGAGTGGAGGGGCCAGCTGCAGTAGGTGGGCTCATGCCAGTATCCTCTCCCCAGAACTAAAGTGCAGTTTCAGCCAGGGCCCCTGATGCAAAGTGCAGGCACACACACATTCCACAGAGCATGGCTGCAGGTCCCCTCCCAGTTCCCGAAATAAGCTGCCTGCCAGCAAAAGAACCACACCATGCCTTAGCATATCTTCCCCTGACAGCAAAGGGAAGCCCGCCCTGTTAGTGCAGCGGGAGAGGGAGTCCTGAGCTCTTCCCAGCTGACGGCACCGGTGAGAGTCTGCCTGCCCACCTCCCGGTCCCCGACCTCCCCACTCCCCTTGTCAGTTTGGTGTAGTGGTTAAGTGTGCGGACTCTTACCTGGGAGAACCGGGTTTGATTCCCCACTCCTCCACTTGCAGCTGCTGGAATGGCCTTGGGTCAGCCATAGCTCTGGCAGAGGTTGTCCTTGAAAGGGCAGCTGCTGGGAGAGCCCTCTCAGCCCCACCCACCTCACAGGGTGTCTGTTGTGGGGGAGGAAGGTAAAGGAGATTGTGAGCCGCTCTGAGACTCTTTGGAGTGGAGGGCGGGATATAAATCCAATATCTTCTTCTATCTTCTTCTTCGTCTCAGCTATGGGAGCTCTTCCTTGCGGGCAAGGGAGGGCCTGCCAGCCCGCACCCACCCCAGCTGTGCTCATCTCACCCATAGGACTTCTCTTCAGCTGGCAGCACTAGCTAGAGCCGCCCCCCCCGCCACCTCCCCCATCTTGGTTGACAGCACCAGCGAGAGCCCCCCCCCCTTCAGCACTTATCTCAGCTACACTAGTTCTTCCCGACCTGGCTAGTTTCCTGGTAAGAAGGAGCAAGCCTAGCAGAGCCCGCTTTTTGGAGCCCCCGCCAATCACAGAACTGAGCACTGGCACCAACTGGGGAAATAGGGGGAAGAAACACAGCATATGGTGTGGGTCCTCCGGCTGTGGCACTCTAGCCTTCATCTCTATGGTACTGTACCATAGAGATGAATTCTAGAGCGTCACAAATGGCTGCCATTTTGTCCTCCGCTGGCTGATTTTTGGAAAGCGGGGGATGGGAACTCAAATTGGGAGATCCCCCGCCCCCAGCGGGGGTTTGGGACCCCTAGAGAATGTCCAACCACACGCAGACACATACACACACAAAACCATCAAGTTCAAGAAAGAACTCCCATTCTAAAGAATAGTCTCTAAATTCTTTGTGATTAGGATTCATTCCATTTTAAATCTATGGGTTTTGCTCCCATCACATCCAGTTTCTCAGAACTTTGATAGGCAGAACCCAAGGCTTAAAGAGAGTACCCCCACCCCCAATTTCTCTGGTGTTTGTGAAGACATCAGGCAAAGAGGTGGGATTGAAGTCCCATGTGTGGTCAGCTCTGTAGGCCTCAGAAAAGTGAAAGTTTTGAGAACTGGGACATGAGCAGTCCAGCACCATCATGACAACACTACCGGGAAAACCTATGAAAAACTGGAAACTTAAAGTCTCTGGCAATTTCTACAGTGACCTGACATTACTTCCTGGATTTTCCCAGAAGTGATGCCATTCTGCTTGTGACACTAGCATTCCCCCCCCCCCCACTTTCTGATGATATGAGTGGCAATGGCAACAAATGTTGTAAGTGGGAGGTGTCCATAGTGGGTGATCTGGCAACCCTAAAGTGAACTTGTGATGTAACATTAAAAAAACCAAGAAAATTACAGAAGCTTTTTCAAAACAAACTCATTGTATGCTGAAACACTAAAATATGTGCCTTAGTGTGCATTTTTAAGGGTTTTCTTTCTGCTATCTTTTGCTGTTGTTTGCTTTTATCCTGCAACATATTTGCATGCTTTTCCTCAGTATACCTATTTAAAGGGGGGGAATGTTCAGTTTTCACAATCTACATGGATACCAGGGAAAAACTGGAAGAAACAAAAGCACTAAAACAGTACAAGTTCCTCTCAGCCTGACCAATTGAACTGTTGTAGATTAGTTTTTAAATGTTTAAAAAGTTTTAAAAGAGAGGATCAAGAGTTGATTATAAAATCTACACTAATTGTCTCAAATTTTTTTAAAAACATAGCACTGTACTGGTGGGTTGGGGGCCCCAAAACCAGGGGAACCCCTGCCCCCGGGAGGCTGCAAACCCTGGTTTATATTGGGAGACATGGCTGTTCAAGCATGTGGTTCTAGCCCATGGAGGACTTTAAAGTTAACAGCCAACACCTTAAATTGAACTCAGAAACAAATAGGCAGCTAAAATAACATCCTTAGAGCAGGTATTAAACTTGTGCTAGAAAACAGTTGAGCAGCTGCATTTTATACCAGTTGAAATTTCCAGGTTGTTTTCAAGAGCAGGCTCATGCACAGCATGTCACACCACATGTTAGAGTAGAGTCTTAATGAATGTAAAGTAGGGTTGTCAGACTTCAGTCTGCTGATCCAGGAGCCTTGTTGGGGGATGGAGCCTCAGGAGGGGGGAGCAATGCAGATTCCATGGCAGTACTTCTAGATGATTGTTCAAGAGTTATGTCATAGCTCCTATGATGCTCTAAGGAGTTCCCCAGTCTCTATGGTAAAGACCATAGAGATTAGGGGAAATTCCTAGAGGATAGTGGAAAAAGTGATATTATTCTGGATGATCACCTGCAAGTGGCAGCATAATGTAAACTATGTAATGTCCCCTCACTTTTCTCCTACTGCTGAATTGATCAAACTGGGGGAAACTGAACACAATGGCTGGCATTCACTCTAAACAGCTTGGCAAATGGTAAGCCTCAGCATGGATCAGCATGGCTAGGCTAACTGACTCTAGATAAGGGTCTAATCTACATACTAGAATCCAACTGGGTGATTTCCATCAGTTTCTAAGACTGAATAAGGCCTGCTGTGTGACAAGGCATTCTAAATGGTCTTTTGGTCCCTTTGAACAAGATGTGAAGAATTGTGTACAACTAGTCAACGTAAGTGTTTTGCTTCACCACTGGAAAAAAAAGCCAGTCTCTAAAGAGCTAAATAATATTAATCTAGGGTTGCTATGCACTAGTTTTGTTACATTTTCTAAAGGCATTAGAAGCCAAGTTTATTTATGCAATGAACAATGTTCCTGGTGATGAAAGATGTATTTTGAGATTGTGGGGTGGAGGTGGAAGGGGGAGGGAGGGAGATTTTATATTTTGGATGCAATTGTATAGTTTGCTTACAAGCTCATAAATCCCATTGACATCAGTGGTATTTATGAACTCAAAAGTATCAAGATTGCAACACTAGATTCTATATTTCTTCCTAAAACACACAAACAAAAGTAAGCTATAGAGTATGCCTTGCAAATATTGAGTCATAAACTGCCATCATCAATCAAACATAGAAACATTTCTAAAATTCTGGATGTGTTCTATACGCAAGACTTGTTGCATAGATGGAATTTTGATCTTTGAATGTTGGTTGAAATCTCTCCTCAATGAAACCCTCAATTTTGAAAGCCTACCTGCATGAGAATCAGACACCAGCCTTCCATCTCAGACAATGCCCTGTGTACCACTAAACGTGCTGAAGAGACTGGGGACTCTCTTACCAAGAACTCTAAGTGCACAATAGAACTGCCAGACTGCAGCAAGCAAGCATCCTTCCTCCTTATTTTTTTCATCTGTAAAATCAAAAGGACAGCATTGCAATGAATGAAATTGTGTTTAGACTTTTAAAAGGTGCCACTATAGCAGAGGATCAATAATTAATACCAATATCTAATCAATATCAATATAGAAAATAATCTTTTGGAGCAGTTTAAGCAAGGGAGTGTTAGCTTGCAGGGAGAAAAAGGGAACTGCAAAAAGGTCATTGCCCTTTCAAAACCGCAGGCTGAAAAACATAGGACAGAGCCTAGAAAGAAGCAAGACAGGTGCTGAGGAAAGAGCAAGAAGTTGTGGGCGTGTGGGTAGAATGTTTCTAGAGAAAGAGGAACAAGGGTTTACAGAGGCCCTGACAGAGGCCCTGACGGCTGAAAAACAACCCGAATTGTGGTGAAAGTTTGACGTAGGCACCTTCCCACAAGAAGGAGAACATGGGTGTTTTAAGGTAGTGAGTGGGTAGTGAGTGGGCGAAGGCCCCCTATAAGGGATGGCAGGTAACTGTGATCATTGCTCAGACCCTCGGGTCTGGAGCCCGTGTATAGAGCGCTTATGCACGTTAAATAAAGAAGCTGTTTTCCTGATCTTGCCTCAGACCTCGTTTGTGAGTATGATTTACTATTAATTGGACAACACAGGACTTTTCCTGCTACATAAATTTGGCGACCACGAAGGGACAGGGGCCTTTAGCCCCTGATGATTAGCCCGGCCGAGTGCTGCTGTTGGCAGGGAGGACCAGATTCACGGTAAGGAGCTCCCAGCCTTCTTTCTGGCTGACCGTCATCTGCCCGCCCTGTCTTCAGTTGACCTTTGACCGATGGCCTGATCTCGGACCAGCGAGGGGGCACTAGGAACCAGCTCTGCTTGGAAGACTCCGGAGTGTAAGTAGAGAGCCTTGAACCCAGGGCCCTGACAGTACAGGACCTTGTGCTCAACGTGATAGATTTCCTCCACCTGAAACAGTCTGATTGCAGTAATAAAACCTCTCTAACAGGGTAGGTGACCAAACGGGTCGCCTGATGCCCATCCCAGCGGCCTAACCACCCGCATGCACCGGCAGCACCCTAGTACAGCCCGCTGGCAGGGGTAGTGGTTCTCTCCATACCAGCGCCCTGGAAAATGTGCTTGCCTTGAGAAGTTGACAGACCAGGGTTCCCTACCAACGCGGCTGGGGGGGAGCCTACATGTCATTCGCCTGTCTGTCTGGGGAAGGGACGAAATCGACCCTTCTGCCACCAATAGGGAATTATTGGGGGAATTTTGTGTTTAATGTTTAGGGAAATTGTGTGTCCCATGTGTTTAAAAATGTTTTGTCCGTCTGGTTAACCATAAGAGAATTACAGTCTGGGGGACGCCCTTGACTGCATATTTCTTAAGATCAGCCTCAGTGGAGCCCCCCATCCGAGGTTCCAAAAGGTGTTTAGAGCAGCTGAATAGTATAAAGGCTGATTGGGGTGATGTGAAATATTTCTGTAGTATTGCATAACCCTCGCTCAGAAAACGGGAAGTGCGAGTGTGAACCTAGCAACTTGCAAAATGTATGTGTTTTGCCCCAATATAGATTCCTGGAGACCCCAAAGATGCTGTCTATTAACCAGGAAAACTGTGCTTTATTTTGTTTTATGATTACAATAATACTGCCGTGTGAGACCATGTGAAAGAGCACCTAAAAGCATTAATCATGTCACATTTGTGTTTTGATATGGTTCCCGTTTTACTTAAGTGTATTAATGTGTAGTTTTAAGTAGCATATGGTTGTGAGATATACTGTCCCTGGACAGGCATCTCAGTTTCAGGACAAGGCACTTGTAGTTAAGGAGCCCCTGGGAATTAAATGCCAAGATATAGAGCAGTGTTTCTGCTGCCCCTTATGGGGAGCTGATTTTAAGCCCAACGCAAAGCTCCCAGCTTCTTCCTCTTTTGCCACTTAGACTTCACCCTCGCCCCCTTTATTGATTAAGAGCTGAAGAGTTCCAGATCTATGGGCTCTCCCCGAGAGAAGTTCTCCAGAAGCAAGTCCCCTGCCTCTGGTCAGCTTACCTTCTCAGAGGAAATCCCCGTCAGCCATGTGATGTCCAGCAGGTCCAGGGCTCCCAAGCTCCTGGCCCATGACAGGCTACAATGTATTCATTGGGCACAAGAGAAAAGAGACTTTTAAAGTGCTTGCTGAGTGCCCCTGAAATAATCCTCCAAGATTGCGGGAGTGAAGAAACAACTGCCCTCGAGTGAGATGCCAACAGGGAGGCTCCCATCTGCCTAGTAAGCCAATGCCAACAAGCTCTACCGGCAGGCACAAACCCATTAAGACGTGTGAGGCAGCAGAGATCCTCCAGAAGCCAGATGCCTGTGTGAAGCCCACCAGATTTATTTTGCCCACCAACCACGGAGTCACAGGTGCTCAGCCTTTGCGGCTCAGTCAGCTCCAGATGTCAGGCGAAGGCAGCAGGAAGCTGAGTCCAGCCTGAAGGAGATTGGAAGAGTATTGTTCAGCCAGTAAGATGTAAGGCTATGACTATCGAGCCAAACAGCTGGCCCAAAGAAGTAGAGAGCCTGTGGAGGAAACTGTGGGCTGGAAAGCTTCCTTGATGGTTTTTTCTTTGTCGCTGTTGCTGCGAAAGATAAGAGAGGAGACCTTAGCCGAAGGGCCGATCCAGATAAGGAAACCAAGGGTCATCTGAAGGTCCTGATGTCTGCGACGCTTGAGCTCCTGGATGTCGACAAGAGGGCCAAGCAGCTGGCAGAAGGAACGCTGCCCAGCAGCGAAGCAGATCGAGCAGATCCACAAAGGGGAACTGACTGGCATCAAGGAAGTTTCACGCCTGAAGGCTGTAGCCGGATTGCACCAGAGGGAGATGGCCAGGAA